>NC_081802.1:17031997-17359497 GCF_963082965.1 Carassius carassius
TTGTAACATTGTAAATGTCTTTACTGTCACTTTTGATCAATTGAATACATTTTGGCTGAATAAAAGCATTATTTTCTTTAAATCAATCAATCAGTCAGTCAATCAACCATTCTCCTAACCCAAAACTTTGGAACAATAGTGTTGGGTAATATATTGATATACACTTAAATGTATGCAGTATAATTTATATAATATGGTCTTATCAATCTCAACATTTGTTTTGCTTCATGGTTCAGAACAGTTTCTAGAAGAAAAACAGTAATAAACTTTATCACCAGCGGTAACACTACACCACTGACATGGCAGGTTTTTAGACTTTCCACACTGAAATCTGGGACGTTCTTGCAGATGGAATAAGAGTTTCTTTTCCAGAATCCAGGCCACAGTGGGCTGTGTCTCCGGAGAGAAATTCCTGCCGATTAGACCAGATCATTACTCCTCATGGCAACCTGCACCGCACAGGGAGAGAGGTCAAGAGGGGTGACAGAGGGGAGAGAGTCTGTTAGACAGACCTTCACACAAAACCTGCCTTTTTATCAAGATGAATGATGGCAGGGAAAGATAGCTTTGTTACCCAGACGAATTTAAACCTGACATATTGGTGTCTCTGCTTTGTCATCATCTTTATAAAAGCATCTCTAGAGGTCAGACACAGATCTTGCTTCCTGTAGCTTTTTTTGTCTGTTACGCTATTTTTGGTTCATTTATTTTGGTAACTTTATTTAACAAATCTTTACAAACATAGATCAGTAGTTCAGGCATGAATATACATGAAAATACACTTTTTTATTTTTTTATTGATGTTTACTACTAATGTTTCAAATTATTTGAGTCTATAACAGAGTCTCTTACATAAAGACTTCCCAAAAGGACATGGTAGTGGAATTATTTTTTAATGCTTCTCGCAAAACCATTTTGATGGAAATAACATAAGCTTGGATTGGAGTGTTGCAAGAGAGCGCAAGTTCTCATACTTTTGCACAATACTTTTATGAGAAATAATACTTTGAGAGAATGCAAATGGTTTTTAAGTGAATGCCAAATTTATTGTGAGACAGTAATACCTTCACAAAACATTTGCAAATGGTTTCTTGGGGGATCACAATACTTTAACAAGAGAGCGCAAATGTTTTACAAGCAAAAACAACGTTTCTCTGGGAAACGCAATACTTTTGCAAGTAAACGCAAATTTTCCCAAAGAAACACAATACTTTTGCATTTGAAGATGAATGTTGTGTGGACGAATGCAAAGCTTCTTTGGGTAACACAATACTTTTGCGAGTTTCTCATGGAAAACAACACTTGAATGAAACACCGCAAATGTTTTGCAAGCAAATGAAACGTTTCTCTGGGAAACGCAATACTTTTGAGAGCAAACTTAGTTTCTTGGGGAAACAATAATTTTGCAAGCGAAAGCACATTAATGCAAAGCATAATACTTTTGTGACAGAACTCAAATGTTTTGCAAGACAACACCAAGTTTCTCAGGGGAATCCAATACTTTTGTGAGAATTTATAGGCAAATCTTTATAATCAAGGTTTTCTATTTGTAATTATTAGTTTGATTTAAAAAAAAAGTGATGCCACAATATTCTTAATATAGAAAGACTTTCAAAATTAGTTAATTGCAAATAAAAACTAAAATACGAGGAATATTATGTATATATTTAATTCACCTTCATCACTGAATATGTTTAGAGAGGAGCTTAATCCAGCTACCCAAAATATTAATACTCAGCATGTGGCAAATGTGGGTACAAATTGGCATTGACGTGTTAGTTAGAAGTTTTTACTCCGAAACTCAAAGTTGAGAAACATACATGGAATATTCCTTGCATTGAGCCACCAACCCAAAATATGAGATGCACAATTTTAAGAGACAAAGGACGTAGAAAAATTCTGAATTATCACTTGTGTATAACAAATAAATAAATAAACAGAACGTTCAGTGGGAAATAATGTAGGGCAAGACTTCATTTTATTGGACTGAGGATAGTGGGCTATGATATTAATGTTTAATATTATTTTCAGCTCAAAAGTTATTTAGGAGCCAGACGAAGTTATTACTTTTTGATGAAACATTATGAAAACATTCTTGGGAATAACATGGACTGATAAATCATGTGCATGAATACCTGGAACATTTATTAGGAAAGTAAATAGTCCATTTAGATTTCTTTAAGCAAACAAATGTAAGCATTATCCAGAGCACAATTGCTGTCAGGAATGATTCTAACATGTGGATGCTGCTCGCTGTATTTCTTTCCCTCGTTGGCTTCGCTCTTTTTATCCGCTTGCAGCATGATTGCTATTCTTATTTGGCTCAGCGTTGACCTTTTCTGCTAAACGAGCATTAGGCTGCTGGGAGCGAGGAAAGGGAAGCACATTCATCTTTGTTTGGTCCTCTAACTGAGAGCAGAGCTGTTAGTTACAGGTCAGCGGTCTTACCGATACGATACGGCTCACCTGGTGGAAGATACAGGTAGTTGCTGTCACATTATAAAAACTCAACCTGCCATGGATATACTGTATGTGTATGGAGTGCATATATGAAAATTGGATGTTATGTATATCAGAACATTTCAGAAACGTTTATGCAAGACCACCACGCTGAGGTGCATTAAGCCCAAAGTTTTTTTGTTTTTTTTTACACATACATGAGGGTCCACGTACAGTGCAAGTGACATGGGTTTTGTAAATATATGACATATAAGTTACAGTAGAAATTACATTAAAGTATATTTTACAGTAGTTTGACATAAATCAGTACA
The DNA here is from genome assembly GCF_963082965.1 of Carassius carassius. Taxonomy (NCBI): domain Eukaryota; kingdom Metazoa; phylum Chordata; class Actinopteri; order Cypriniformes; family Cyprinidae; genus Carassius; species Carassius carassius. The sequence goes on from NC_081802.1 coordinate 17,034,769, forward strand.
TTTGGCAGAATTTTTTTTTAACCATATTTCAAAGACAACATATAAGTTAATTACATATAAGAATGTACTTAAAAATGTTAAACTAATTGCATTTATTTAAAATTTTAACTGTAATACATTTTCATTTTATTGTAAGTGACATTTGTCAAAAACATTCAGTTCACACTCAAGACAATTATTTAAAGGTATATTATTTTAATAATAATTACTGTTTTTTTTTGTAAGTGTGCTGAAGTGCACTTCTTTTTCACAGGGGTTAAACCATCAAAACATTAGCTCTGATGCTAATGTATATGCTAGTGTACTCCTTAACATTGAGAGACTCACTTTTAGCACTTAAATTCACAGATTCTCTGATTTGAGAAATAAACCAACATTATCGATGGCTCATCCTGCTCTACTTAGATTTATGTCCAATCAGGTTCTTGCTTAAATAAAATTGCCCCTCCCACTGCAAGCATTCAGGATTTATCTGAAAATGAGTGTTATTATCTTAAACTAAGTCAATATATTTAATAAAATGCATTTAATAATTAAAAGTTAAGTCTCATTTTGAGGATTTGACGAAAACCGTCAAAGTGTATTTCATAAACTCACACTCTGCAAGCTAGGAGTGTGTTTGTTTATTCAGAAATATATCAAATGTGGATCTTGTCATTTGTTTGTTAGGAGATATCCTGAGAAATCTTCAGTGTGTCATGACTGTGAAGCACTTTATATGTGGAGCTAGTAATGTCCAAGCCAGGGGTTTATTCCCATGGCTAAATGGTTTGGATTTGGGTGCTAGCTTTTGGTTGAGTGAACTTGGTAGTTCATCGTTCAGAACCCTGCCAAATCAAGATTACAAAGAAGAACTGCTCACATACTGATATGGATGTACATGTTGATTTCCCAAGCCTTGAATGCCTTATTAGGACCTGAATGGCTTGATTTACCAACTTCCAACTTGAAAAAGCACAGTAGAACAGCACTTGAAGGTGGATTTACTACTTGGAAGCTCAATTACACAAACATGTTCCTAAATGATAAAATTAATGTTTGTCTGTTGATAATCATACACCTGCAGAAAAATGCCAGCATTGCTCTGCATTGTTTTTCTCTGCAATTTGTTTTGCATGCTGTCTTGTAATCCTCTGAGTGTTGGGCAATATACAGTAGGGATGTCCAGATCCGATCACGTGATCGGAAATCGGGCCCGATCGCGTGGTTTCAGACTCGATCGGAATCGGATGTTACCTCCCGATCAGGACTCGGATATATATATATATATATATATATATATATATATATATATATATATATATATATATATATATATATATATATATATATATATATATATATTCTCATTAATTTTTTACACATCTTTTGTAATGCGGTGGCACAGAGTTAGACCCTTTTGACTCCACACAGAAACAGCGACGCGTGCGGCATGACATCACTTTGATTTCAAGAGCTGGTGTGAATAAATATAGATTCAAACTCAAAGAAACATGATAGTTTGCGCATGACCTGATATTTCATTCGGACTCAGGATACAGCGAGATGAACATCACAGAGCGCTAAACTCTCATGCAGTGTGTGTTTCATTCATACTCGAAGCCGGAGCGCGCTCTCGCGCTGATATCAGGATATTCCTAATATGGACAAAAGCATCCAGTTATGCTGTGGTGCTCACAGGAAAACAGAAACTTATGCAAACATGAAGACATTAATATACGATCACGACAATAAATTGTTCTTCAAGTCATCTCCAGCAGGTGATAAATAAAGTATGAACAATGCAGTGCTGATTGACATAGTATTTATTACAGTATAGAAACTATTCTGCATTATTATGTGATAAACAGTGTTTGTAGTATATAAAAAAATCATTATTATTTGTTATTGTCCAGCATTTATAGATTTCTAAGCCAATTAAAAGCTAAAAATTAGAGAAAAAATAAAGTTGCCTATACTACCAGTCAGAAGTTTTTGAACAGTAAGCTTGGTAAGGTGTTTTTTTTTAAAGTCCCTTCTATTCACCGAGCCTGCATTTATTTGATCCAAAGTACAGCAAAACAGTAAGATTTTGAAATATTTTTACTAGCCTATTTAAAATAGCTGTTTTATATTTGAATATATTTCAAAATGTAATTTATTGAACATCCTGGATCTGTTTTTTTGCTCTTCTTTATTCTTTTTTTATGTATTATAGAAGTATCGGATCGGGACTCGGTATCGGCAGATACTCAAAATCAAATGACTCGGACTCAAAGACAAAAAAACCTGATCGGGACATCCCTAAAATACAGTAGAATAAATCTATAGTTAGGTTGAAAAATGTGTCATTTTGATGAAATGCAGCATTTGACTGTTCGTTAAATACCCTGATCCACATCAGTCTGACAGATATAAAGCCTGTTAGTCACACAACAGAAGTTTAGCAAGCACTTACAGCTTTTATTGACTATGAGACAGAAATAACTGCTTGCGTTTCTACACTAAACAGTGCTGACCAAAGATAAGTTTCAGTGGTTGAGCCAATAAAATGCCAATAAAATGACCCATAGTTTAACCATTCAGAGAGATTAAATGAATGACATTTAAAATGTCTTTTACAAGTTGAATGAGTATTTTATTTTATTATATAGGCATATATATGAAATAGATAAATAAATTTGAATAAAAGGACGAGAAAAATATTTTATTTCTAGGTAATATGTTATATTATATTATATTATTGCGTTTATAGTGTTTAATTTAACTATGCTGTAAGTCAAGTTTAATCACTGTCCTTTAAAGCGTTTCTTGCTGACTCAGCTGTCTTCGCTCCTGACCTTCATGACACACGCTACTTTATTTCCATCACTCAGATCTGGTGTTCATGATAAAATAATAAAACAAACTGGAGGCTTCTGGCAGACGCACATAGTCATAACATGAGTTTCAACAGATGGAGATGATGTGCACACACACACACACACACACACATCTGTGCCGCCTCAGGCCTACAGTAACATCCCCTTCTGAGTTCAGCTCATATAGAGCAGCTTTATTATCTGCCTCCAAAGCGGATGCTGAACACAGGACAGAATGACAGTGCTAGAGTCCTTCTGTGTATCAGCGCGTGATTCATACACAGTCTGGAAATGCCACACACCACCTCTTCAGCTTGAATTACTGATCAAACCAAATACAAGTTTTTTTTTTCTTTTAATCCATTTTCTTTTGTACACTTATTGTTACATTCCTGTGTCCTGTTTTGAATTACAAAATATTTTTTTATTTAATACACACACACACACACACACACACACACACACACACACACACACATATATATATATATATATATATATATATATATATATATATATATATATATATATATATATATATATATATATATATATATATATATATATATATATATATATACAGTATATTAATACTATAAATAATAAAATATATTAATTGGATTAATTGGAAGTCAAAAAATTGTGGGATTATTTTAATACTAATACTATTTTTTTATGATAGTGAAGCATATTTTAAACTGTCATTACCATAATGCAATAAAATCTCCTCGCATTTATGTGAATATAAATATAATATAAATATAAATACCAAAGAAAAAAGTATAATTGAATGATTATACAAACCGATTCCAAAAAAGTTGGGACACTGTACAAATTGTGAGTAAAAAAAGGAATGAAATAATTTATAAATCTCATAAACTTTTTTTATTTTTTATTTTATTCACAATAGAATATAGATGACATATCAAATTTTAAAAGTGAGACATTTTGAAATGTCAAATATTGGCTCATTTTGGATTTCATGAGAGCTACAAAAAAGTTGGGACAGGTAGCAATAAGAGGCCTGAAAAGTTAAATGTACAGATAAGGAACAGCTGGAGGACCAAATTGAAAAAAGTGAAAGTGACGTGACATTCAGCCAAGTATGGTGACCCATACTCAGAATTTGTGCTCTGCATTTAACCCATCCGAAATGCACACACACAGAGCAGAGAACACACACACACTGTGAGCACACACCCGGAGCAGTGGGCAGCCATTTATGCTGCGGCGCCCGGGGAGCAGTTGGGGGTTCGATGCCTTGCTCAAGGGCACCTAAGTCGTGGTATTGAAGGTGGAGAGAGAACTGTACATGCACTCCCCCCACCCACAATTCCTGGACTCCCCCCACCCACGAAAACCATACTGGATGCCCGTGATCTTCGGGCCCTTAGACGGCACTGCATCACATACAGGAATGATACTGTAATGGAAATCACAACATGGGCTCAGGAATACTTCCGGAAAACACTGTCGGTGAACACAATCCACCGTGACATTCACAGTTGCCGGCTAAAACTCTATAGGTCAAAAATGAGTCCATATCTAATCATGATCTGTTCTGTAGTCAGAGTAATCAAAATTAAGTTCTTTTTGGAAAACTGGGATGCCATGTCATCCGGACTAAAGAGGACAAGGACAACCCAAGTTGTTATCAGTGCTCAGTTCAGAAGCCTGCATCTCTGATGGTATGGGGTTGCATGAGAGTGAGTGGCATGGGCAGCTTACACACCTGGAAAGGCTCCATTAATGCTGAAAAGTATATCCAAGTTCTAGAACAACATATGCTCCCATCCAGACGTCGTCTCGTTCAGGGAAGACCTTGCATTTTTTTCCAACATGACAATGCCAGACCACATACTGCATCAATTACAACATCATGACTGCATAGAAGAAGGATCCGGGTACTGAAATGGCCAGCCTGCAGTCCAGATCTTACACCCATAGAAAACATTTGCCGCATCATAAAGAGGAAGATGTGACAAAGAAGACCTAAGACAGTTGAGCAACTAGACACTGTATTAGACAATAATGGGACAACATTCCTATTCCTAAACTTGAGCAACTCGTCTCCTCAGTCCCCAGACGTTTGCAGGCTGTTATAAAAAGAAGAGGGGATGCCACACAGTGGTAAACATGGCCTTGTCCCAACTTTTTTGAGCTGTGTTGATGCCATGAAATTTAATATCAACTTATTTTTCCCTTAAAGTGATACATTTTCTCAGTTTAAACATTTAGATATCATCATCTATGTTGTATTCTGAATAAAATATTGAAATTTAAAACTTCCACATCATTGCATTCTGTTTTTGTACAGTGTCCCAACTTTTTTGGATTCGGGTTGGTAATTGTTGTACCACCTTTTATCATTTATCATTGATAATTTTTTAATCTTTTGTTATTGTCAATAAAGCCCATTTTGCATAACAATTATTACCATAATGTAACAAAATCTCAACACTTGGATGTAAAAAAAAAAAAAAAAAAAAAATACATTGAACAGCATCATTTGTTGTGCTGCCTTTTTTTAATACTTTTTTTTAATATTTTTTTTTTATGATAATGAAGTACATTTTACACAGCTGTCATTACTGTAAGGCAACTAAATCGCATCACTTATATGTGAAAAAAACAAAATCAAATAAATAAATGAAAACATTTTAAAGTATCATGGTTATAATTATTGTACTGGCTTTTATGATTTTTATTTGTATGCTTTTTTATGACAGTTATGAACCAAATCTCATCACTTTTATGTGAAAAATGTAAATAAACAATATTTAAACTTTAAAGTAACATGATTATAATTGTTTTACTGTCTTTTATAAATTTTTTAAAATCTTTTTTTTTCATGACAATGAAGCACATTTTACACAACTGTCATTACCATAATGCTTCAAAACCCCATCACTTTTATATAAAAGCAAATACATATTTTAAAGTATCATCATGAAAAAAGCTCTCCTCAGACAACAGGAGGTCTTCATGTATGACTGAAAGCAGCGGTTAGCGAGTGACCACCCATCTCATGAATACTAACATATGCCAGTTTGTCATCCTTGCACATGGAATCCTTCCTCCACAGATGGAGGTTTGTTCGAGAGCATTTGGTCTCCTCAATTACTAATTAATCTGACCTTTGAAAGCGAACAGCGAAGAAAATTAGGCTACAACTGTATGTGGCAAGAAGCTCCACCATCTGGATTCTCCAGTTGAGATGTTTGTGTGGGATGTACTTGCTTTGTGCTAAACTCAGTATCTGTCTATTTCATTCTAAAGCCATTAATTGTTTTTTTTTTGTTTTTTTTTTGACGCCCTAAATCCCTTCAATTGATCAGTTGAGAAAATTGAGAGCTTTGCACCGTTTGACTGATGAAATAAATTGCTCTTGAGATTTGGAAGTGTTCTTCTCAGTTGCAGTTATTGACTGGAAGGGTTTGAAGAGTGTCTTGTTTTCTGGTCAGGAACCATGCCTGTGTTAATTTCAGTCATCAAGTTAATGTAGTTTAAGTCAGATAGCTAATGCAGTTCATGGAGTTCAAGACTCCAATCACAAGCGAGATCTCTTTCTGAGATCAATGTCTCAGTGTGTACAGTATATCTGAGATGTTTCGCCCAGCCAGTAATGATAATAAATAAAAATCTAATGGAGACTTGTGGTCAAGTAACTGGTTCTTAGCTTTAGTTCTGAGAAATATAGCAATGAAAATTTCACAAGTCAGCGTAACAGTTTCACAACAGTTTTATTTTGAAATTGAAATAAGGGGGACCAAGCCAGAGTTAGCTCATCCGAGAATGTTTTCAAAATAAAAGATGAAATTCCATCAGGTCCACTAGCCTTATTACTATTCAGCTTTTTAAAAACTGCAGTGACATCTTTCGGGTTAATTATTATTCTATCCATTGTTCTTATTCTACCTCAGCAGGTCACATTTGTTTCACAATTCAAGTCAAAACGTTTATAAAAGATGTTAAGATCATTAGCCTTATACAAGTCATTCTCCATATTTAATTCCCTCATACTAGATTTCATATTAGTCATATCTTTCACCGTGTCCCACAATTTTTGGGGTTATTCGTTAAAAAGGCTTCCTTAACTCGTTTACTGTGTTCCTCTCGCACCCACTTCAGTTCCCTTCTCAGGACTTTTTGTATTGATCTCAGTTCCATCAAATCATTATTCCAAAATGCTTGCTTTTTCCTCTTGATCAGATGTTTAATTTCAGGTGTTATGTAGTCTTTGTTATTAGGATATATAATAATCGTCTTTTTCGGCACAACAGTAGCCTATCAACACAAAAATGGATGTACCCCGTTATTGTTTCCGCAATATTGTCGATATCGTTGTCCCGATAAAAGACATCCCAATCTGTGGCCAGAAAGCATCCACTCAGCTTCTCCTTACTCTCATCCTGGAACACACTGACAATTTTTGTGACGGGTTTGCTTTTTTTAATGGCACACTTAAAAGTGGGGATCAGTTGGATGATGTTATGATCCGAGTTCGAGAGAGGGGGGGGGTTGGGGTAATTCTGGCAGCATATGCATCTTTAATGTTGCCATAGCATTTATCTAGCATCCTATTCTTACGAGTGCTGTTTTTAACATATTGCTGGAATCCAGGAAGAGACAGCTCCAATCTACAATGGTTGAAGTCTCCGAGAACAAATATAGGGGAATCTGGTTTATCCCTTAGCTGCTGATGAGCACAGTCCGCCACACATGAAGCTGCTTTAAATGCATTCCCATTGGGTGGGATATATACCGAGCATAAAAAGATGTTCCCATAGTCTCTAGGTAAATTAAAAGGTCTCAAACTAATTGTATAGATTGTGCTGGATATTAACAAGATATTAACTAGATATTAACACTGATCAAGTTTGAGAAGTCTGATAAAAACAACTCTCTTCTCCAGAGGGGCTTCTTGGGCTTTGACACAGCTAGTCGAGGAACCGGGAACTTCCTGAGGTCGATTCAGCCTCGAGCACTATGAGCATAACAAGCTAAGATTATGCCATGATCTGTGTCTAGCAGGACCACTGGAATCGTCTTCTGCTCGCTCACATTCACAGAGACGCATCCACTCGTTCACCATCTTCATGGAGGCTTACGGTCACAGAAACCGAAATGTAACGTTCTTCTCTTTTGGTTCACAGGGGATCTTCCCAGCCGGCTACGTTCACTTGAAGAAGGCAGTCGTCACGAACAGGGGGTAAGTGTCTTTATACTGATTCATGTCAAGCTGCTTCCTCAGTAGAGAACGAATGGGTTGGACGAGAAAAGGCGACGGGGAGAGAGATGGATGGAAGAGAAACGTTTTATTTATTCATTTATCTCAATCCTCCGATTCCCCTTTCTCCTCTTCTGCTGGCTCATGAGTTTCATCTAATGTCTGAAAGGCTGAGGTTTCATCTTTTGGAAGATCTCTAACTCCCATTTCTCTCTTTCAAATATTAGCTTCAGATATGAAGCTTGGTGTGACGTGAGACCATCAGCTCCTGGGATTCAAATGCTTCATGTACTGAATGTTCTTTTAGGGATATTTGATTGAATGGATAATCAGAAAGGTTAGGTCTTCCCTTGAGGAAAATAAAAAGAAGATTATTGTATGTGCACTTTTAGTGCACTTTAAATCTTAAAAATAAATAAATAAATTCATTAAAAAGCTGTACTTGCAGATAATATAATATTAATGAAATGAAAGTGCACTTGAAGAGATACATTGTCATGACTGTTTCTTAATACACTTAAATGCAATTTCAAGAAGTGCACTTTGTAATAAAGTCAAATTAAAAGTTTTACTTCAACATGAATTTTAAATCATCATGCTTGGTTCACCGTATGTATTTTAGTTTTCTATAAATGCTTTTCAGTGCATTCATTATTATGAATTTACACATACAGATGTATTTAATTCCTGCTTTCTAATTGGTCAAAAAGCTAAAAAATATATTATTTTCATTTATTATGAATTTAAACTATAATACTTTTTCATTTGATTAGTAATTAAAGTGTCTAAAAACATGAGTTTGTTTCTTAGTCTGATTTAGATAATTTATCATTGCATCACTGTGTCACCAATGGATGCACTGCAGTGAATGGGTGCCGTAAGAATGAGAGTTGATAAAAACAGCTGATAAAAACCATCACAGTAATCCAAAAGTAATCCACACCACTCCACTCCAGCAAATAACATATTGTGAAGTGAAAAACTGTGATTAGATTGTTTCGCTTTTACAGATTCATTGACAGGTTTAAATCTGATTCAGTGATTCCGTGGCACAAGATGGTTAAGGATGGAGAGAACGGGAAACAGTGAGCAAGAAAGAGAGCAGAGTAACTTCGGGACGTCACTCCCAGTGGGAACTCGCTGCCAAAAACACGCAGGAATTATATTAATGATTGTTATTATCAAAAAACACCAATATTTAATCAGCTCATAACAATGAATTCCAGTACCATTTAAAGGTTTGGGGTCTCTAAGTTTCTTCTGCTAACCAAGGCTGTAATTATTTGTTCAAAAATATGGTAAAAGCTGTAATATTGTGAAATACAATTTAATTTAAAATAGCTTTTTTACGGCTGTAATATATTTTAAAATGTATTTTATTTCTGTGATCGAAAGCTAAATTTTGTCAGTTCACATAATCTTTTGTTCTAATATGCTGATTTAGTGCTTAGTAATTGTTACTGATTAATATTAATGTTGAGAACACTGACCCCAAACTTGAATAGCTATTCAAAGGTTAACATCTAAATCACTTAAAACTATGGATCATATTTTAATGTATTAATGGTAGGTTACCCCATATTTGGGTTTTAGGTGATCCACAATCCATTTTTACTGTTGAAGTTCTCCACCACCTGAAAAGATTTGAGACTTGCCTATGTAAATAGCTATGGTGATGTGATTTTGTTGCCTAGCTTCTGTAACAGGAAGGGCGCTCTGCACTCCATGTCCAGCCATGTCCCAGGATCAAATTATAGCTCATCAAAAATCTCAAAACAAGGAGAAATGACTCTGAAAGCTGTTACTTTGGACACGTGATGATAAAGCAGAACGATGAGATCAATCTGTTTCCACCGTGTGTCAAAGAAGGAGAGTGGAAGAACAATGAGGCCTGATGGATGTATAACAATGTGGAGAAGTGGACGGACAGGAAGAGCTAAAGAGAAAGCAGGAAGATAAAAAGGAGAATTTAATGCTATTGGTTTATGATGAGAGCGCTACATACAGTGTACTCTTATTTAATACATAAATGAATATTATTTATACATAAATTGTTATTAATGATATTATATGATGATATTATATATATATATATATATATATATATATATATATATATATATATATATATATATATATATATGATGTGTATTCATTCTTTGGAGTGTAATCATACTAACCTCTGGTCAATGTTTGTTGTTTTCTGCTTTGGTTTGACTGACAGACTTACAAAGTTTTTTTTTTTTTTTTACACTATTTATTCAAACTACTTTTTGGCAGGCAATCACACTAACCTGTGGTCAATGTTTGTTGTTTCTGTGCAGGCAATATGAGACAGTGGTCCCGCTGGAGGACCCCATCATTACGGAGGTCACCTCTACGCTGCAGGAGTGGTCCGTCCTGTGGAAGCAGCTGTATGTGGTGAGTACTGTACCTTCCGATGGGATCCTCCATCTTCACTCCGCTGTGGGCAGGAGAGGCTTTGCCTGTGCTACAACAACAAATATCACTCGGGAGGCTGGATTAAAGTACCTTCAGTCATGGAATATAATTTAATGACACATTTTACTGATTTCATATAAACATTGTATAGGTAACAATGAAGTTTATTCTTCTCCCTGTTCACCAAAAACTTACTTTAATGTCTTTCTGGAGGAAAGGATGAATTTAAATCCCACAGCTTGGATTCAGCGCAAACTAACATGGCAGCGCCCATCACCTATTATAGATCAACAAACATGATCATTATAAAGGTGTTTAAACTACAAAATATATATTCGAAAAATACAATATTCGAAAATTGCATATTTCATAATAGAATTCACACGTTTGTGAATATTTTGAATAGAAAAGGAAAAATGAAATAAAAGCACATACATCACTCATTTACAGTACAGCTATTGTGGCTGCAGCGAGTCACGTGACAAACATGACACATCACCATGGAAATAAAAGGTGATACATTCTAAAATAATGGTCGCCTAATAAAAAAAAATTGGGAAGTCCGCTGGAATATTTTAAAATCTATGTGAAAAGTTTAAAAATTATAAATGAAACAAATTAATGAATCGCTCATTTGACAGTTTATGTATTGCATGGTTGTGACCAATTCAAGAAACAAGCATAATTCATTTAAAAATCTATTTATGAACAGTGCTCAGAAAATCAATGCTAATTTGGTGGTCGGCTGAATCAAGGACGACTAATTCGGACTGATTTGGGTTGCATAACAAGGCGAACACAGAGCATCATGAGGCTGAGGTTCAGCTGATAGTGAAGATTCATGCTCCACGGCTCCGGTCAGGGAAATGTGGACAAGACAACAAGCAGCCAGTCACGTGGAAATGCTTGTTACAATGATAGTAACAACAACTGTCTCAGCTGAGATCTCAATGTATCTGGGACTCAGACCAAAGCCTCCACTCTTATCAGAAGCCAACACAGGCGATAAATGTATTGGACTAATTAGTCAACAGTGTTTTCTGAATTTGCTGTAGATGGTTTGGCTAGGTTTGGGTGTTTATAACTGACAGTCTGACTGAGATCATAGATATGTATACATACTGTAGATGCCTCATTAACGACTGTTACTATGGGCCCCTATAAATGTAAACCATTGGCCATATTGGTAGGGTCAACTTGACGTCATTCACCATAATTGACCGTTAAGAAGGTTAAGAAGGTGCATGCATCTACGTGCTTGGCACAGTCGAATGGGGAATCTACCTATACATATCTATGGCTTGTGTAACTCCACTTGCGCTATTTCTCACAGCGAGTGTCGTGGCAGACACCCAAATCACTGGGAGACACTGGGAGTGATTGATCTGCACTCTCGGCCGTATTGGGATGAAGTTTGTTTCTGGGTAGTGCAGAGTGACAGTGAAGTGTTGTGTCATGATATGAAAATCCTCAAAGCGTCAGTTACCACTTAAGTTTGTCACAGAACATACTGTACGAGTGACCTCAGCAAAATATGTGCATATTTTAAGTGTTTAAGTCATGCATATATTTGCTAAACATCTTGAGGCTCCAAGTTAAAATGACCAACCGCGATTATGCAAATTAATACTATCTTTTATGACATTACCTGCCTCTCTCCTCAGATTATGGAAAAGTGCTTCTCAGGCGTTTCATGAGCTTTTCTGTACACCAGTCACTCACTACAGTATCTAAACTCTCAAGAGATAGGTTTTAGCAACATTCATGTCTATATGACTCTTGTTTCTAGCATAGTCTGTATTTAATCCATACTGATAATCTGATTTACAAAAATTATTGGTAACACTTTCTATGAAGCATGTATTTATAATACATTATAAGGGTATTCTTAAGGTATTATAATAAATGCATAATGCATTAAAAAAAAGACTGTTTACATTGAAAAATCATACAACATCATGCAATAATGGCAATATTATTGCCCAATATATAATTGAATCATGACGATAAGCCTTTTGCGTCAGAATATTGATGCTAAGGGTTTCTTATTCAAAGCAATGGGTGACCCTGCACATTGAAAAATTATGCTAAAGGGGTTCCCTTTTCGTCAAAAAGCGACGCAAAAAGTGTCCTGACCAAATGTGACGAGTTGGAGCGAGACATACGGAGTTAAAATACGGGCTTCATTGAAAGTGTTACCATTATTTTATTGACAAAATCAAACATTGTTGCTTTTCTCGTAAGCTCTCATGTTTGCGAGACATACGGAGTTAAAATACGGGCTTCATTGAAAGTGTTACCATTATTTTATTGACAAAATCAAACATTGTTGCTTTTCTCGTAAGCTCTCATGTTTGCGAAAGATCATACACTAGCTTAAAGATTGTTCTGTAACATACTTTGAATCGCTGTTCTGTCACAGTCGCTTAAGCATGTGGTCAGCCTGTCATCTTAACGGTAAATACTCATGCAGAAGGATACAGCTGTCAGTGTGCTTCTGCTTGCCTGGAACACTGTCATTAACCCAACCATACTAGGAGAAAAAAAAAGAAGAAGAAAATTACAAACAATGAGAAGTGAGATAAAACAGCACAATTTGAGACTATTTGTTTGTTTGTTTGTTTGTTTATTCATTCTTTTAAAAGGCACATTAATGCCACAGAATTTTTGTAGAGTTTCAAAAGAAAACAGAGAATTCTTCTGCTGGGGGAAAAACAATTTGATTTGACCGTTCAAACTGATTTCAAACCACACATGAATCTGTTTTGTTGTCAGGTTTGATGTAATTAATTAATTAATTTATTAATTAATTAATTTGTTCAGAGTACAAACAGTTAACATATTTGGTCAAGTAATGCATGTTAAAAATGGATGTTATTGATGCACTCAAGCACATGTAACATGCTGCTTTAATGCTTCAGCTGGGATCTTTTAACACACAGGCAGTTGTTTTATTCACATCAAGACCTGTTTGGTGCAACCCCCATCTGCAATGTTGCCTGCAGTGCAAACCAACAAAGATGTTGGAGCGCATGTGTGAAAGGGTTTTTTTTTTCATCAGTGTGATGAAAACTCATGTCACACTGTCATTTCGTCCTGGTTAACTGTCACTCATAGCCCACCTCATGCTCCCCACACTAGAAAACCTTTTCATACTCACACTTTCTGTCTAGACGTGGTCCATTTCAGAATGGCCATGTTTCATTTGGGCAGGATTTTCAATGGTAAGCATGTGGTCTTGCCACTATTTGTTGAAGATTGATGGCTATTGAATAGTGTCATGTATAAAATACACTATTTGATTTTGGGTTTGTTCAGACAGAAAGTGCTAGTATTAGTTGGTTAAGTACTGTCGAAAAAGATGAGTCTTTAGATGTTTCTTGAAAATGAGTAAAGACTCAGCTGTACGAATTGAGATTGGGAGGTCATTCCACCAGCTGGGCACAGTCCAGGAAAAGGTCCGTGAGAGTGATTTTGAACTTCTTTGGGGTGGCAACACAAGGCGTCGTTCACTTGCAGAGTGCAAACTTCTGGAGGGCACATAAGATTTAACCAGTGAGTTTAGGTAAGATGGTGCCGTGCCAGTGGTCGTCTTGTAGGCAAGCATCAGTACCTTGAATTTGATGCGAGCGGCTACTGGTAGCCAGTGTAACCTGATGAGGAGAGGAGTAATGTGAGCTTTTTTTGGCTCATTGAAGACAACCCTTACTGTTGCATTCTGGATCAATTGCAGAGGCTTGACAGTACATGCAGGAAGGCCCGCCAGGAGAGCATTACAATAGTCCAGTCTGGAGAGAACAAGAGCTTGGACAAGAAGTTGGGTTGCTTGCTCTGACAGGAAGGGTCTAATCTTCCTAATGTTGTATAAGGCAAACCTGCAGGACCGGGTCGTTGTAGCAATGTGGTCTGTGAAGCTTAACTGATGATCCATCACAACTCTTAGGTTTCTGGCTGTCCTCGAAGGAGTAATGGTTGACGAACCCAGCTGTATAGAGAAGTTGTGATGAAGCAATGGGTTAGCTGGAATCACCAGGAGTTGTGTCTTCGTAAGGTTAAGCTGAAGGTGATGGTCATTCATCCAGCTAGAAATGTCAGAGGTAAGAAAATCCATGCTTCTGAATGACAGATCCTAATGACGTCATGTAGATGGAGAAGAGAAGTGGTCCAAGTACTGAGCCTTGAGGAACCCCAGTAGCAAGGTGTTGTGACTTAGAAACATCACCCCTCCAAGACACGCTGAAGGATCTGTCAGAGAGGTAGGACTTAACCCACAGGAGTGCGGTTCCAGAGATTCCCATCTTTCTGAGGGTGGACAGGAGAATCTGGTGATTAACGGTGTCAAAAGCAGCAGACAGGTCCAGTAAGATGAGTACTGAGGATATTGAAGCTGCTCTTGCTAGTTGCAGGGCTTCAGGTAACTGAGAGCAGAGCAGTCTCAGTTGAGTGGCCACTTTTGAAGCCAGATTGGTTGCTGTCCAGGAGGTTGTTCTGTACAAGGAACATAGAAAGCTGGTTGAACACAGCTCACTCAAGTGTCTTTGCAATGAATGGAAGAAGGGATACCGGTCTGTAGTTTTCAAGAAGCGCTGGATTTAGAGATGGTTTCTTGAGCAGTGGGCTTACCCGAGCCTGCTTGAATGCTGAGGGAAATCTTCCAAAGTGAAGAGAGGAGTTGATAATGTGAGTAAGTGAAGGTATGACTGAAGAAGAGATCGCTTGAAGAAAGTGACTGGTGATCGGATCAAGTGGACAAGTAGTAGGATGATTGGACAGGAGAAGTTTGGAAACGTCCATTTCTGAGAGTGGGGAGAAGGAGGAGAAAGAGTGTGCATCGATCACTGTGAAGTTGTCCTCAGTCCTCAGTCTACGGACCCCCAAAGCCTGGTTTGTTTGACTAACGTGATCATTCCATTTAGCAGTCCCTGGCTCAGTTGGAAGAGGTTGGCGAGAGCGCGGTTCGTTTATATATAGATCAGTGAGTGTGAGCGCTAACCACGCTGGAGTGCAGATCATCTCGGTTACATACGTAACCCTCATTCCCTGATGGAGGGAATGGAGATGTTATGTGCCTATGGGTATATAAGGCAACAGCATGCATCCACTCATTCAGGTTTTATGCTGAGGAACCGAGAACGTGTCCTGGCAACAGCGAATAGTTCAAGGCTGTGGCATGGAGACACAACATCTCCGTTCCCTCCATCAGGGAACGTTGGTTATGTAAGATATGTTAACAAAAGATATGCTTAAGGTCGTAACATTCCCAAAGCCCCAGCGCAAATTCACTGACCTTGGCAACACATGGGTGTGATGGTGACACGATGTGTACCGTGGCGCCATGGGAGTGTAACCAGTGCAGTCCCCCAAACTCCCTACGAGTGGCACCAAAGGGACAGTCACCATACCTGCAGTGGAGCTGCAATGGGGAGTTGTGTTGGATGGCCCCGAAAGCATCGCATTCTGAGTCATGACAGCAAAACTCCCCGTGTTCATGGACGAACTGTCTAGAGACGCGTGGAGAGTCATTGCATCTCTGAACCACGACCTTTTGGCCACTGGCGATAGGGGGCATAGCAAGTGAGAATGAGGAGGCAAAGCATCACTCATTGTCAACCCACGAGCCTTGCCACTCAGAGAAAAGGGAAATTTCTCTTTTATTGAAAATGTGGGTATTGCTGTCCGTTGGACCAGCGCGGGACAAAACGAAAAGAAAACTGAAGATTCTCCACTCGGCCCTCTTCCGGGGGAAGTAGTGGTGCTATCTCCGCCAGCTCCTGAAGAGCAGGGAGGCGCCACTCTCCTGCGCTGGGAGAGCCGGTGTGGAGGACGCAGGGATGTACCCACGCCGTCGAGCAGGCTGAGGCACTGCCTGTGACGGAATGGTGGCAGCTGGAGGTCATGTAGGGGCAAGATGTGTTGAATGGCCTCAGTCTGCTTTTGCTCCGCCGAGAACTGCTGAGCAAAGTCCTCGACAGTGTCGCTGAACAGGCCCACCTGGGAGATGCGAGCATCGAGAAAGCGACCTCTGTCGATGTCTCTCATCTCGGCCAGGTTTAGCCAGAGATGATGCTCCTAGACCACTAATGTGGACATGCAGGATAGTCATGGCATGCAGGGCATAGGCAGCTTGGCCAGCAGTTTCTTAAGGCATTGGCAGCGAGAGCCCCCAACAGCTTACAGGCTTTCGACGGGAGACTCAGATGATTCCTCCAAGTGGTGGTGTTTTGTGGGCACAAGGTGCACCGCAATCGCTCTCTCAACGTGGGGAATGTCCACATACCCCCTGGCTGCCACGCCATCGAGAGGGGTAAGGATGGAAGAGGGAGATGAGCGGCCTTATATACCTGTAGGCATGAGGTGTGGCTCAGCATGCAAAGTCCACTAGTCCAGTGGTTTTCAACCAGTGGGCCGTGAGTGGTATTGCAGGTGGTCCGCCAATTACTATTAAAAGAAATAATAATATTGTTAACATATGTAAAAATGTCTAAGTCATAACATAATAACATCATTTCATATATATATATATATATATATATATATATATATATATATATATATATATCGATCCACTCCACTGTGTTGAGCGAGAGCACTTCTCAGTATTCTTCACGTGCTATCGGAAACTTCCTATTTCCAACTTATAAAGTCATGATTATGGCCTTGTTGCATTCTTTTCTTTTAAAAATAACAATGGATAGTGGTTTGTGAATGTTGATGCTTAGCCTAAATTGATCGGGAGCATCCCCTCCTGTGACCCATGAATTGTCTGTATGTGTATTCAGAGCCAGTGAGCAACGGACTTAATAATAATAATAAAAAACTGCATTAATATGAAAACTGCATTAAAATAAGACCTTTATTCTAAATGACTTTGTTGTCTCAAATGATTTGGACATGTTATTAGTAACTGAGACATGGCTGAAACCTGGAGATATGGCGCCATTGACTGAACTATTACCTCAGGACTATCTATTTTAAACTCCCCTCGGACTAGGGGACGGGGTGGATGATTAGTTTCTGTTTTTAAAAACAAACTTTCTTGCCAGTCACTGTCCACCAATGCATTAAAAAGCTTTGAATTACAGCTATTTGGATTAACTGTTGAAAATGCGGTTGTGGTGGCACTTATATATCGCCCTCCGAAATCCACAACAGATTTTATTGGTGAATTTGCTGAACTTTTAAGTGAACTTGTAACACAATATGATAGACTCTTAATCCTTGGTGATTTTAATATTCATATTTGCTGCGGTACTGATTCTTTGTCAAAGGAATTCGTAAATCTGATGGAATCATTTGAACTTTCTCAATGGGTAGATGGCCCTTCTCATGTACAGGGCCACACACTAGATTTGGTTTTCAGACTATCTGTTTCTAATATGACAATGAGTGAATTTAATTTTTCTGATCATAAGCCAAAAAAAATTTCTACACCTTTGGTCCCTGAGTCAATTTCAATGCATAAGCCAGTACATTGGTCTCGGACACTAAATTCTATTGCTATATCTAACTTTTCTCAGATGTATAAAAACATCTGTGATAGTGAATTTTTAGACAGCTCTCTTCCTAATATTGGTTTAGATGAACATTTTAACCGTTTTAACTCTACTTGTATAAGTGTCTTAGATTCTGTTGCTCCACTTAAACCTAAACGCTTAAAGAAAAAAACTGAGCCGTGGTTGAACAAGACTGTACATAGTTTTAGACGGCTATGTACGTAGACAGGCTGAACGAAGATGGAGAAAGCATAGACTTCAGGTTTATTACGAAGTACTGAGAGATGCCTTATCTAATTTTCTAAATGCAGTTAAGAAGGCAAAATGTCAGTATTTTTCACAAATAACTGAAACATATAGACAAAAACCAAAGTTACTTTTTTCTACTATAAACTCTGCTTTAAATCCACCTATTAAAGCATATCCGGTACCTTCCCACCGAAATGGTGATGATTTTCTTAGATTTTTTTCTAATAAGATAGAAAATCATAGGCCAGGTACTGACGAAACTCAGAACAATTATGACACTGAAAACACTCAATTTATGCAACCTCCATGCTCCTCAGTCTGTCATGAATTTGATCCTATTTCTCTTTCACATCTACAAGAAATTATAACCCATCTTAGGCCTACAATTTGTTCATTAGACATTATTCACCTCGTAGTTTAATACAACTTTTTGACACATTAGGACCAAGTTTACTCACCATTGTAAATAAATCACTTAGCTTAGGGATCTTTCCAGCTGATCTCAAAAATGCCTTAGTACTTCCATCAATCAAGAAACCAGTTCTTGATCCTTTTTTGAATAACTATAGGCCTATCTCTAATTTGCCTTTTATTTCAAAAATTCTAGAAAAAGTTGTATCAAATCAACTACATTCTTATTTAAATTTACATGCTATATATGAGAAGTTGCAATCCGGCTTTCGAGCACTCCACAGTACCGAATTAGCACTACTGAAGGTTTTTAATGACATCTATCTGACAACAGATGCTGGAGATTCTATAATTTTAATGCTCTTAGATCTTAGCTCTGCTTTTGACATGGTGGACCATGATATTCTTTTGTCGAGACTCGAATATGATGTGGGGCTGAAAGGAACAGTATTCAATTGGTTTAGTTCATATTTAAGCGATCGAAGATTCTCTGTCCGTTTTGGCTCCATCCCCCAGGGCTCAATCCTGCCCCCTACGCTCTTTTCCCTATATATGCTCCCTCTGGGATCCATATTTTAAAAATATGATGTGTCATTTCACTGCTATGCAGATGACATTCAGATTTATGTCCCTATTAAACGGGCAGGAAAAAATTCATTTGAGCACCTGTTGGCTTGCCTAGACGAAATAAAGAAGTGGATGTCTGCAAATTTCCTAAAATTAAATGAAAATAAAATGGAACTTATACTCTTTGGTCCTTCTAAAAGTAGTTTAAACCACCTCCCTGAAGCATATGCACTTTATTTGCCGGTAAATACCTGTGTGAAAAATGTGTTTCATTAGATAGTTTGTTGAAACTGGATAAGCAAGTGAATTCTGTTGTCAGATCTTGTTTTTTCCATCTACGTATGCTGACTAAAGTTAAACCTTTTCTATGTCCCCAAGCTTTTGAATGGGTGATACATGCATTCCTGTCATCTCGACTGGACTACTGCAATTCTCTATACTATGGAATAAATTCAACAACTCTAACACGTCTTCAAATAGTCCAAAATGCAGCAGCGAGACTTTTAAAAGGCATTTGCAAACGTGAACATATTACCCCGATCTTAGCATCCCTTCACTGGTTGCCGGTTCGCTTTAGGGTCGATTTTAAAATTCTTTTATTTGTCTATAAATGCCTAAATAACCTAGCTCCCCTCCATCTATCTGAACTCCTAGAGCATTACAATCCTTCCAGAGATCTTAGGTCAGGTACACAGAAACTTTTATCTATACCACGGTACAGGTTAAAACACAGAGGTTATCGTGCCTTTGCCATTGCAGGCTCGACACTATGGAATAGCTTGCCTAATCATGTTCGCTCTGCACCTGACTTGTCAGTTTTCAAGACACGCTTGAAAACACACTTTTATTCACTTGCTTTTAATAACTTGTAACTTTCCTTTTTATTTTTATGGCTCTGTCCGTCGTGTGATATTTTATTGTTTTGTAAAGCACATTGGTCAGCTTGTCTGTATAAATGGTGCTATATAAATAAATTTTGACTTGACTTGACTTGACTTGACTTAATATATATATATTAGGGCTAAGCAAGTTAAGTTATTATCGTGTTGACACATTATTTGATTAATGCTGACAATTATAATCGTCTGAGGTAACATATATATATATATATATATATATATATATATAGAGAGAGAGAGAGAGAGAGAGAGAGAGAGAGAGGCATGTTAGCTATTGAATAAAGATAACTAGTAGCCAAATAACTATTGAGCAATATTAGCTACCTGTATTTTTCACATTCAATATCCTGTTTCACTCAGAAAGTAAATTTGGGTTACAAACTACAAGTGAAGTATTTGGCTACTTTGCTAGTTGCTAATTATTGTCTTTAACTAAGGGGACAATATTTATGTTGCAGACAAAACAATCCATCTGTATGAACCAATATTGACTAGGTAATGTAATGATTAACTGTGAGATGGTCGAAAGTCGATTCAAATATGTGACAATTCAAATTGGTTGAGATGCCAAACAGTAGGAGTTTACAGTATATGAATGTATCTCTCAAGGGATTTGACTATCTTCAGAAAACTTGCGTGGCATTTTCTTCTCATCTTGCCGCTGAACAGTCCGTATTAAAGAAGCAGCTCTGCTTTGTTTACAGCGGTAACCCAGGAAACACTGTATCATTGGTGTTTATCAGCGCCACCTGCTGTCTTATTCAGCTTATCTGCTGTTTCTTTCATATATGTTTTATTTAGTATAGTTTCATAAAACTAAAGTCAGGCCATTCTGTTTTTGCTTCAAGTTTTGAAATTATACCGTCTAATTTAGATTAAAAACTACTTGGATCAAAATTCAATGGCCTCTATTTTTAAATGGAAAGAGAACCGAAAAAACATTAGTTTGTTCATATTAAGAGATTTCTTTTATTTGTGTAACTTGTTTGATTTGTGGTTTGTTTTATAATTTAAATTAAATTTTGTTATATTTCAATTTCACAAAGAAACGTGCAGCAATAGTCTAATAAAATGAAACCTTTTCATTTACTGAATAATGTGTTCAATCTCATTTTGTTTAAAAAAATTGTGAGTAAATCAAATCGTGAAATCAAAATCATGATTCAAATCGTAAGTTGAGTGATTCATTACATCCCCAATATTAACATAATCTGTATTTAACTTAGAAAATTAAGATCACTTGGCAATATTTAATTATGTCTCAAAGTTGGTTTACACAAAAATAATTTTGACTTATTTCACGTTTTCTTGAAATGAAGGAATGAATGAACAAATTCTTGGATTGTAGGAGTCATCTTAGATTTATACTGACACCTAGCGGTGTGTATGTAGTGTTATGCAAAAATGCCTGTAGTAAGCTTAAGGCTGGGACACACCAAGGCAACTTCAAAGAACTAGCTGCGACGAAAGCCAACGGTGTTGTCGCCTCGCGTCGGCAGCATCGGACCAAAAAGCTGTGCTGGAACACCGCACAGACTACAGCCGACGGCAAACTAACACGTGCATTCTGCGAATGCCTGAGAGGAACGAGCTGTTCATGTCAGCAGCTATTAATAGTATATATTTGTCATTCAAAAGGAGAAACCTAAACAAAAATATACGAGATAAACACAGATATACAAAATGTAACCAAAGCAGCGCTTACTTAAAATTTTGAATAGCAATAACGTTAATAACATTAATCATTTTAAGTGGCTTATGTTGTTATGAAAACATTTGCATATTAGAATGATTGGGAAAGATCACGTAACATTTAAAGAGCCTTCTGTTTGTACTGTCTTCATTCACATGCTTGTTTTCATCACTTTTGCTTTAATTCTTTGAACTGACTCTTTCGCTTAACTGAACATCCCATCAGAGCTCTCACTCTCGCCGACGGCCCAGATGTCCCAGATGTCCCAATATGTTGAATCAGGCAAACTGCCACCGATGTGAGCCGACGAGTGGAACACACCAAACAAACTAGCCCGACCGTCGCTCGCCGTCGGCCCGACAATGGCAAACGCATTTTACTAGTAGCTTTTCTCCCTCCAGCTGATTGCTCTTTAACACTTTTCATACTACATTAGCCTGTGTAGGACTGTACATGTAGCGAATGTGACTTGTACAGATGCTGAGGGGTCATGACCCCGCAAAGGCAAAATGTGTGGTGACACAGCCTGAGGCCCATCGTGGTGCCAGGTTGTGGTGAATTCTGCAGTAATTCACAC
This sequence comes from Carassius carassius, assembly GCF_963082965.1. Lineage (NCBI taxonomy): Eukaryota > Metazoa > Chordata > Actinopteri > Cypriniformes > Cyprinidae > Carassius > Carassius carassius. The sequence goes on from NC_081802.1 coordinate 17,057,170, forward strand.
GTTCTGATGATGACACCTCTTCCTGGCTTCAGTGTCATGTTTCTAGGAAAGACAGAGGTGAACTGTGGCACTCAGAGTGTCTTTGAAAGTGTTGGTGTGTTAAAGTTAACTCACCGTATTTCCAACATGCAGAAGTTTCTCGAGGAGGTCAGCTTTCAGATGGTAACCTTTTAACTCTATGCTAGCATTCTGCATTTATTTTCAGAAATATTAAGAAAAATTATTTCATTTTAAATTATTTTTTACATTTATTTTATCTGTGGCAGATATGATTGTGAATGTATTTGTATATTGTCATTGTAAACCTTTTGCATGATGCTACATCCACACCAATAGGTGTCAGTATAAAGTCCATAATTTGTATCTAATATTCTCACGCTGGCCCGAAACTCTAGTTGACATCTTGTTACATCTTGTTACAAACACAAACTATATGTAACTTTTGAGCAAATAAGACATGAGGCCATAACCACAGGCAGGGTCGAAACAATGTCAAACAGGTATGGTATGGGTGAGACTAGAGAATAATCCAAAAACAGGCTTGGTCGATCTCCAGCAAACAATATCCAGAAAGGGTAATCCAAGAGCAAAACACAAAGGTAAGACAAGGCAGGAAACAAGACAACATGAGCTAAACAATACTCAACAGTGAATGGTGGTGAGAGACTGAGTTATATACTGACAGGATAATGAGGTAACAAGGAGCGAGGAGCTAATCAGTTATTATAGAAACTAACAAGATGGGAAAAGGAACAAGGGAACACAGAAACAATGAGGAATGAGAACATTTCAAAATAAGATTTCACAAAACCAAGACAGGGGAACATAAGCTGGGATCCTGACACTTTAATTGTCACAGATACATTTTTATATACCTATATTGTTTATTTTTAAAAGCGTGAAAATATGAATAATTTTATCTAATTGTTTAAATATATACATATATATATATATATATATATATATATATATACAGTATATATATATATATATATAAAAAGAATTACTTTAAGTTTACATAAAATTATAACATGATTATTAATTATAATAATAATAATAATATAGTTTATTATTAAAAAAATTTCATTTTATTTCTTATTATTATTATAATCATTTTGCACATACAATACTATGCAAAAGTATAATGCCACCATTAGATTTGTTGTTTTTGTAATAGTATAATGACTATATATAATTATCTCTAATAATTATCTCTTATCTATTAGAAAACAACCAGAAAATATTTGCATGCAGTATTTAACACACACACACACACAAGGTTTATACAGGCTAAAGTGGCAAGTATTTACTGTGACTTAAATGGAATGAAGCCCTAATTAATATCATTGCTTACAACTGTATTTGTCCTACTAATTTGTCAAAATTGCTTTGAAAAAAGATCTGTTACAGCAGGCTTGTGCAAGACATGCTTGAGCATTACATACACATGTTGTGGAAGTTTAATTTATTGAAATCTTTCAGTCAAACCTATTCCACTCAAAATGCTGAAAATCACAGAACTTGGCAGACATAAAATTGTAATTTTGCATCAGCAAGGCCTCTCTCAAAGGGAAATCAGCAAACAAACTGAATACTCAAGATACTCGTCCAAATCAACTGGATCATGAATGCTGAGAATTACCCACGTTTTAATTCATCATGCCATTTCATCTGGAAAGCTCCTGTTTGGGAATTATTTTACTTTTGTAGCATGATAATGATCCCAAGCAGACTGCTAATGCAGTGAAATTATATCGGGAGAGAAAAATAGATCATAAAACACTGGCAATCATGTACTGGCCTACTCAGAGTCCAGACCTGAATATTATAGAGGCAGTATGGGATCACCTGGACAGAGAAAGAGATAAAAGACCGTCTAAATCTAAAGAAGATCTCCGGGAAGTGCTGAAAAAAGCCTGGTATAATATAGCAGATGATTACTTCAGAAAACCTCAGGACAGCCTGCCCAAAGAGTTCAAGATGTGCGTAGTTCAAACAGAGGTCAAACTAAATACTGACTTTTGCATGAAGTCAGGGAAAATTATGAAAATTGTCATTTGTTTATTATTATTATTATTATTTTAATGTTCTATATTTTCTGTTTGTATCTTAATAAAGAGACAAATAAATAAGGATGGTCATTACATTTTTGCTAAAGCAACAAAAGTGGCGGTGGCATAAGACTTCTTCACAGTACTGTGTAAAACTAAAATGGATTGTTCACCCAAAAATGAGAATTCTGTCATTAATTACTCACCCTCATGTCATTCCAATGCCTTTGTTCAGCTTCAGAACAAATTAAGATATATTTGATTAAAACGGAGAGCGTAGAACATAATCATATGCTCGAGTGGCATTCGCTTGTGAGCACGTGTACAACAGTTAGCAGAATCAAGAGTTTACGGTTTATAAAGTATTAAATATTTATATTATTTCTTACACAAATAGATTGAATCAGCATATTTTTCAATACAACTCAGACTGTATTTTTCTGAAAGAATAAAGTCATTTACACCTAGAATGGCTTGAGGGTGAGTAAATTATGAAATAATTTTCATTTTTCGGTGAACTATCCCTTTGATACTAATTTGTAATAACATGCTATTTTTTTATTATATTTTTTATTATTATTTAAAAAGGTGATGATATGATAATATATTGTTTAAAAGGGAAAATGCTTAAATTATTTAAATAATTATTTCTAAATATTTACAAATATAATTTGTTTAAAAAGTGTATTAATTTTATAATAATACACACTAGAATAATAGTGTTTTAGAATAATAGATAATAAATTAGTTTTGGGACCATTAAGATCTCATTTTTGCATTGTGATGTTTCTGGACAGTTAAGCTCATTTTACCCCCAGTTCTTATTACAGTAATATTTTCAAATGTTTTACTCCTAGTAAAATCAAATCCAATATTTTAACCAGTACAAAAGTACTACCATTATTGATTGATTGATAGGTTGGCTAATGCATTAATGGGATTTGGGCAATAAAAATGTGTACATGAGCATGAAAATAATGTGACATTGAAAAAAAAAAAATATTAGCCCTAATATTAGGCTTCACGCAAAAATATAATCTAATTTTGCTGTTGTTGTTGTTAATATTGGACTAAAATATGAAATATTCTTGACAAGTTTCATGAGACTCGCACTAAAAGTCACTTTGGATAAATGTATATGAAAGTCAAACCACCATAGTGTAAAAAAAAGCATCCTGGAATACGCCAATGGTTATAACCAACATGATTAATGTCTCCTATCACGCATTCCCCAAGAAAATGACTCCCTTCCACTTCTACACACTGTAATGTGCTGCTGGCGACTCGTTTATGATAAATCCTTCTTCGCACATTATAGGACTCAACAAATTTACATTGTAAATACCACAAAGTCAATCCACAAAAATCAAACTGCTGCCTTCAGACAGCATTCACATACTGGTTTCATTCCAGTCTCACAGTTCTGCTTTGGTGGATCCTGCCTCCGGCTGAGGTACAATTTGGGAAGTCGTTATTTTGGTCAAAATAAGTAAAATGGCACAGCGCTTAATTTTGACCCAAATTACATCCAGTACCAATTAGTTACCCACCAATAATTATGACATTGCGGCGCTGTTATAGATACGATAATTCAAAAGCATCATGACAAAGTGTTGAGGAAGGCCAGATGCTAAGAAGACAACATCGTAAGGACATTACCCTGGGTATTTTGAAGAAACGTTACAGATGGTATAATGGTGTGTACATTTCGTGCTTTATTGTGTTTTTATTTGTGCAAGTGAGGCGAAAAACATCCTTTGAGTTTAACCATAGTGAGGATAAATATGATCGCTGCTTTGTACCTGTTGTGTAAGTCCCAAAAACGCAGGAAAAAACGCAGATGTGTATAGGTTCACAGTACCATACTGAGGCGCACACATCTCAGTCAAGTTGTATCATAGATTTCGGGGTGCCCGCAAACAGCTATAATGTGCTCCTCCATTTTCTGATTCAGACAGATGTACCAATAAGCTCTTGGCTGATTGGCTTGTGCAAGAACGCATCACGCGAATTTTCCGCTCGAGTTGAATTTTTTTAACTTGCGTGGACAACTGGATTGAGGCTAATATCTTGTGTTCGCGGCAAATGCGTCACGCATTTCTCGTCATTCGCGTCGCCTGCCACGAATTCGCCTCTGTTCGCATCTTTGCATTGACTTTGTATGTAATCTACTAATAAATAAAATTTGCGCTTGGTGTGAATACACCATAAGGCTCTGTGTTAGATGGCTGTAGGCCTTGTCATGATTTTATACCAGGTTTAGTTAATTGCAGTTCCTGTTGACATCAAAAGTGCAGAGATGCTTATTCGCACATGGTCAAACAACATCTTCAAAGATATCTCGTCAAAAATGTCAAAAATAGCTTCTATCTCTAGAGTCCCTGTGCAGTGTTCAGTATTCCCTACACACTTGATAGGGGACATGTGTAGAAGATTTGACAAGAGTTTTATTTAGAATGACTTGCAACATCATTAAAAACTGAATATGATGCCATTTGCTGTCAAAATAGTGTCATTCAGCCATTTTAAGTGTGACGTAAGTGTCCAGATACATTTTTGGGCCTCCCTTCAGTCTCAGATATTCCTCATAATTCAGTCACTCAGTTTAACAGGTTCTTTATTGTTTCACAAAACTTAATAGTAATATGTTATGAATAATGAATATGAAATGAATGAATAAACCTTTGTATTCATCCGGAAGAAGGAGGCGGGAACCGGCGGACAATCAAATAACCTTTTAATACAAAATAAACACAAAACAGCGCACCAGCCCCTCACGGACGACTGGTGTGCTCAAATAAAAATCTAAACACAACTAAAATCCCAGGCCTGGTCCTCTCTCGTCCTTCACTGTCGTCGCTCCAGTTTTATATCCTTCCATCTCCTCCGTGGGCCTCGAGACCGGTGGGACGAACAGGTGTAGCTCATCTCCAATCACTCCACCGGCCTCGCTCCCATGTCCCTCGGCCCCGCCCCACTCGTCACATATGTATTAACACAATCATTTAATTTTCAAAGATATATAAAGAAAAAATATAGCTTAATTATATAGTTACTTACTATCTTTACTTTGTTTTTTGTAGATTTAAGAAAATATATAATAAAGTAGTATGTAAGTAATAATATGTAATTATATAGCTTATTTCATTTTATTTTAATATTTTTTGTTCAGTTGTATTTTATTTTTGGTGCACATTAAACCTAATATTTATAGCATGATAATATAACATACATTAATTCATTCAATAAAAAATAACATAGTTTTGATTCATTGATTCATTCATACATCCATTCACTGTTTTTATGCAAAACTTGATACTAATGAATGCTATAATGATAATATAATAATGAAAACAAACAATTAATACAGTTTATTCTCATGTTCCAAAACTGTATGACCTACTTTCTTATGTGGAACCCAAAAGGAGATATTTTGCAGAATGTCCAAGCTGTTTTTTTTTTCATTCAACAAATTAGACATTGTCTTTATTTGCAACGAAATGATTGTTATACAGTGATACAGTTACTTTTTACAGGATAATTGACATTTTTCACTGCCAATCAAAACATCATTGCTTCTTGCATGTGTTGTGTGATGCATCTGCACAAATGAGTTTCAAGAACTATGGATTTTTCATACAGGTTTGAAATGATAAACTAAACCAATTAAAAGACTTTCATTAATTATTCATTCATTTTCATTACAGAAAATCATTATGGAGTTATTAAAGTCTCACATATTAGCCTAAAGTCCCTTGTGTGCTAAAACAAACTCAAATACTGATCTTATATTCCAGTGAAGCTGCAAATCGTCTGTCATTACTGGCCTCTTTTCGTACTAAGGCCTCTGTCTGCCCGACAGCAAGAATCATGGTGTCAGTGAACTGTGTGGGCTAGTGCATAGTGTCTGACTAACTTGCCAAATTGCTGTTACTAAGGCAACCCCCTCTCCAGTGGCAGTCACTGCAGAGGTGAGGGGGCGATCCGTGTATGTGAACCCCTGTCCAGATCAGCCTGTGAAATGTCTTTTTGCCTCAGATCTTAGGTAACAGAACAGAGCTGGATCCTTGCAGACGTCAGTGTACCAGACGCTTGTGAACTGAGTGTCCTGTTCTAAAGTGCTTGAGCGTTGCTTTGATGCTGTCTGAACACACTCAGCGCACCAGATGAAAGCAGACACTTAAGAGAGAAGTCCAATTATGTTAAACAAAGGTTTTCTTGTTGGTTTGGAATCATTTAGATTCAGTGTCCTAGAAATTCTTTGTGTTGACAAAACCGTAAGACTAGATATGACACCTACCCAAAATCAAACCATTGACTCGGTCAACCTGTTAAGTTAAAATAAAAATAAATATATATTTTTAGTTTATTAAAAATATATGTTCAACAATAACTACTGTAAAAATCAAAAAGCATTTTATGGAATGAGATTAATAATAATTAATAATATTATATTATATTATATTATATTATATTATATTATATTATATTATATTATATTATATTATATTATATTATATTATATTATATTATATTATTGCATTTGTTTTTTAACATGCATTTTTTGCTAAAGTATTTCAATTATACAAGTCGTAATTTCAACTGCATTATATGGAGCGCCAAATTACTTGCAATAAATACACATAATTAAACTTCATAATATAATAATGATTCAATGTTGAGTGATTTGTTTTTAAGCAAAATCAGTTGAGTAAATGATTCAATGATAAAGATAGTTACTTATTTAATTCCTGAGTGATCTGTTAAGTGCATATTTAGATTGTTAATAAAAAAGTTACATTAATTTGAATTCAATTAATTGATTTTGAGTAATTTTTAACACGCCAGACATCTAAAGAATTGAGTGCTTTGCTCAGAAAGAGTCACTTGTTTCATTGCTGAAAGAATCAGTGTTTTCAACAAAGTGGTTGAGTGAATGTTTCAATGATTCGCTCAAAGAAAGTTACTTGTTTCATTTCTGAATTAATTGTTAAGTAAATAATTAAATTGCTAATAAAATTAATTTAAAGATTAATTTCTGATTTCATTTTGAGTAGTTTGGCCCTCCATTGTATTAAAACATGTCCCAAATTTTTGTAACATTTATCTTTATTACATCTAAAATATATATCTACATGTATCGAAAATCTCATATATGTATAAATAGTGTTGTCACGGTACCAAAATTTCAGTATTCGGTACAGATACCAGTGAAAATCCACGGTTCTCGGTACCAATTTCGGTACCAAAGCAAAAATATGCTAATTAAAAAAAAAAACTTTTTAGCACTAAAAATAAAACCAATGCCATTCTTTATACTTATTTACAATTGTGTTTAAAGTTTATCTACATGTTATATAATTATGAAAAACAGTAAAAACAAGTTTCACCCAAATTTAATTTGTCTTTTTATTTATGAAATTTAAACACATTTTATTTCTGGTAAATAAAGGGGATATTCTATTAAAATTAAAACATGTATGAAATATTGTGATTTATTTCTTTTAAAAAATAAAGTTTTATAAATTTTTTCAACAGTAGCAGCAGTATCACATACATTTTACTAAATAATAGTAATATTTCTAGCACAATGCCTTTATGTAAAAATTAACTTTTAGGCCTAATGAATGCATATTTGTCATTTTAACTGAACTTAAGACTGGTGGTGATGCTTAAGATATTTTTGGTCATTGATGGTTTCTGTAAAAAAATAGTAATAGATCATATTAATTAGTATTCATATTAATTAATATTAAAAGATAATACTACTACTAATTCTACTATCATACTAATGTATATCCAATGCACTATGAATTGATGAGCTGCTGGGTTCATGAATATTAATCACATTGTCTGCGTTCGGGCAAACTGATTTGCTGAAATCAAAACAGGGACGGTACAAAATCAATGCCAGCCAATTATATTGTCATTTGCGCATTAGCTCCGCCCACTACCGGAGAAACCGGTATGTCTTCTGCTTGTTCAAAAATGAATATGAATAATTCTAAATGAACTCCATTACACAAAAAGACAATAAAGAACTGTTTACATATAGCGTGTCGATTCAGCGTGGTAAGACTCTCGCTCTCTCTCTCTTTTGCATGTGTGAGAAACTGAAAAGATCGCTTGATGGAGAGAGAACTCTGAAGCTCAGATGCTGAAATTAATGCAAGCGTCACGCGCTTCAGTCTATGTAGTAAACAAACCCACAGGTCTCTGCCATTCATTAATTCACACAGAGACAGAGAGCAGAACACGGATTCATATTTCAAGCAACATTTGCGGCTTAACATTTACAGATACTTGTCCATATGGAGATTTGATTTGATTAATTTATGCTAACTTTGACAAATTCTATGACTGTCCATATTAAAATGTAAGTTTCATTTTCATGACTGGATTTTGAGATTCCGTCCTCGTTTTCTGCTTCGCGGAAATCATAGCGCTGAACCGGGTTTGACCGGGACCTCGGTACTACCGGTACTTAAAGAAACCTGGTACCGTCACATTTACATTTTTTTAGTTCCGACTTGGTACCGAAGTACCGGGTCTTTTGACAACACTATGTATAAATATATGAGTTATATTTTGTTAAACAACATGTTTAATTCTAAAAAAAGTTCAGAGAAAGTCTGGAAAATGGTCTTGACCTCTTTGAATAAACAGTATTTTGTATGAATTTAATAGAAATGCAAACCCACAGCCTAAGCTCCCTTTCTGCCTGTGGAAAAAACAAAGAGCACAAGTTAAAAAAAATACCACGAGTTCTTCAGCAAACTTAAGTTTATCTTTTTTAGCCATATTTTTGTATGCCTCCTCAGCCTCCCTCCCTCTGTCTGTTTCACTTTCTCTTCTGTTCTCGCCCACCATGCTGCCCACTTTGTCTAAGCAAATTTCACAAATGGCCGCAGCAGGGCGTCTCGACCACAAAAAGATGAACTGGAGTTTTCCAGAGCTACGAGGATCCAGAGAACTCTTTCTGCACAGCTTGTACTCAGAATGAGGCGTATCACCGCCTTCCCAAAGCAATCCTACTACACTTCCTGTGTATTTTTAGCATTTAGCACTACTGTTAACTGAGCTTAATGATAATGTTTCAGCTTGTTTGTTGTCTCCTTTAACACTATAATGTCGTTAAGAATGCCCCAGTCTGATCTGGTTGATTTAAGAGTCTCAAAAAGACAACTGGTTTGAATAAGTATAATGACTCGTTCACTAACTGAATCAGATCGGTTTAACATGCACACTTATGATAGCATTCCACATTACATTGCCTTCTCCAGATAAAGTGCTCAAAATGGCAGTTTATTTTGACATGTACTGTATCTACAGTATTAAAGCATAAAAGTTCACTTTTAATAAGTGCTACGTGTTTGCTAATGCAGATAGTTTTATTGCGGAGCATCTGAAATTATCTTGCGTTGCCCTGCAGTTCTTTGAAAGGTTGCTAAGCAACTAGTTTTGCAGGTGTGTTATCAATCACTGATGAGCGAAACGAGAGAACAGGAGATGCCCGGAGATGACCTGACGGATAGTCTGAGTGTGTTTGTGGTGTAAAAAAAGATAGCAAAAAATGAGGAAAGGAAACAAGAGGGAGTTTTTCCACTTGATCACCAAAAGACAATACTTTGCGATAATCATTCTTTTTGGTATTTTTGATCTGAGCCTCCCACAAGTATGAAAATGAAAGCCTGGGTTATCATGCATCAATGCAAGAGGAAAAAACAATTTTTTTCACAGAGACCGTCTGCAGGCATCTCAAATTGAGGGTTATTTCCAGTCTTAGTGTTTCTGTGGAATATATGAATGATTCATGATTTTGCTATATCGAAGAGTTTTCACAACATTTAAAATATAGAAAAAAAACAAAACAAAACTATAAAGTAGCTCCATAAGGTATGTGGATACTATGTTGTTATCTATTTGAGGTTAATAGCTAATAAATGTTTTAATGTTTGAATTTATACATTTGAATTCAAGTTGCAAAAATTTCATTATGGTGATTCATTGAATGATTAATTTAAGAGAATTGTTCAGAAATATTTATTCATTCAGGAATGAAACAACTGACTGTCTTTATGCCTGAGTCATTGAATAATTCACTTAACCGATTCAGACAAAAACACTGATTTGCTCAGAAATTAAACAAGTGACTGTTTTAATTAGCAAATCATTGAATCATTGACTCAACAGATTCATTTTAAAACACTCATCTGTTCAGATTTTGAAACAAGTAATTGTCTTTATGGCCAAATCAATAAAACATTGACTCAGCTGATTTGTTTAAAAAGACTGATTCATTCAGGACTTAAAAGTTTGAGTCATTTACGGAATTGATTTGTTCAAAAGCACCATTTCGAAACAAGTGAGCCACTTTGTGAGTAAATAATCATTCACTCAACCGATTTATTAAAAAACACTGATTGATTCAGGAACAAAACATGCGACTGTCTTTATGAGTGAATCATTAAATCCTTCCCTGAACTGAAACACTGATTTATTCATTTCTTAAAAATAACTAAATAATAATAATAACTAGAATGTACATTTCCTGAAGAAAATGTGAGTGGTGCTTGCAGTGGCAAAACTCGCCCCGTTAGGGCGGTTGCTAGGGTCCCAATGATGGTTGCTAGGGCAGTTGCTATGGTAACCTGGGTTGTTGCTAGGTGGTTGCTAGGCAGTTGCTAAGGTACTTGGGGTGGTTGCTAAGGTGTTGCTAGGCAGTTGCTAGGGTGTTTTGGCTGGTTGCTAGGCAGTTGCTATGGTATCCTGGGTGGTTGCTATGATGTTACTAGGTGGTTGGTAGTTGTTTCTAAGGTACTTGGGGTGGTTGCTAGGTGGTTGCTAGGGTGTTTTGGCTGGTTGCTAAGCAGTTGCTATGGTATCCTGGGTGGTTGCTATGATGTTACTAGGTGGTTGGTAGTTGTCACAGTTGTGGTCACTATGTAGTTCTTAGCCCATTTGGGCACTGAGCTAATCACTATTAGCATGTAGCTATTCACTGCTAGCATGAATAGCATGTTGGAAGTCCAGTTTACTAGCATGAGTAAAAAAAAAAACAACCGCCATGTCTGTACGATGTTCTGATGCAGAGATATAGGTCATGCAAAACGGTTGCTAGGGTACTCCGTTTGGTTGCTAGGGAGTGGCTTGGCAGCTGCCAATGATGATACTCCAAAGGCTGCTTGCCAATATAAACCAACCCCCATGTCTGTATGATGTTCTGATGGGGAGATATAGATCTTGAAAAATGGTTGCTAGGGTACTCTGGTTGGTTGCTAGGGAGTGGCCTTGCAGCTGCCAATGATGATACTCCAAAGGCTGCTTGACAATATAAACCAACCCCCATGCTTCTATGTCTTTCAGATGTAAAGATATCTCTCTTTGGATTTAGGTTGCTAGGTAGCTCTTAATGGTTGCTAGGGCATTGCTATGAAGTCTTGAAGGGGATTCATGATTGGTCGTTTGCTGCCCCATTCAAAGGAGCCAACCTTCATGTTTCTATAACACTTCTATCCAAAGATATTAATTTGATATTTTTCAATGGAAGTCTATGGAATTTGTAGTAAGGGTGCTCTATATGTTTGCTAGGGCATGGCTTGATAGCCTCATAACGATCCTGATTGGTCTGATTGGTTGTCTAATTAAGATGAGCCCACCCCCATGTCTCTATGATATTGTGATCCAGAGTTATATTCAATACAAAATCCCTATGTAATTTCCCATAGTAGGAAAAGCCCTCCCTATACTTTGTATTAGGGGCAAATCTGGGGGGCTCTTGCGCCCCAGGGGTACAACTTATACCCCAATGCAGGTTATGTTCTCACACAGCCTGATAGACTCTCCAAATGTAGTGATTCGACGTGTTTCTGTGAAATTATCTCTCGGAGCTACGATTCGTCAAAGTTGGCCGCAATGCATTGTCTATGGGTTTTGTCTATGAGTTTTGTTTAATATAACACATTCATATTGTGATTATATAGTTAATTCAATATTTATTATTTAAAATTATTATATAATAGATATTATACAGTATTATGCATGTTTATAATGTATAAATTATACAACATTTTATATTATAACGAATATAAAATGCATTCCTTTCTTTTTTGTATTGAACTTTTGTGTAAAAGCAATATCATGCAATCATGCTGTTGGTCATAATATCAGTATACATTACTGGCAGTATCGTGTTAACGAACAAATCACGACCATACTGATATTTAAACCAACAGCTCTTGTTCATGTCATATTACACTAAAACATCATCTTCCAAATGCAAATGGTTACGTCAAATGGATGTTTTAGCGATGTATGTGTGTAGAAATCCCCAATATTATATCAGCTACAGTCCGATGATGGGTGAACATGTGTGATGGCGGGACGGGAGGTGTGTAATACAGTATTAGCTGAGTCTCTCTAGGTTCTTCACAGCTCTGAGACTCGGGATGATGATGATTCACTTTGAGTGACTCATTCAGCTGGAACATTCAGTGAATTCTGGCATAAAGGAGAAGCATGCCCAACAGGTTTACAACACACATATCTGGGATTGAATGTGCTTTATATTTAGCATCACAGTGTCAAAAGATAGGATGGAGGAGGGTGTTTTTTGCTCTATATTTGACTGTCACATCTCAATCCATTACTAAAGATAAGCAAGACACGTGACTCATTCAGAAATGACGGTTATTATAGAAGATTCCTGTATTGCATTCCAATCAACTCCTATCTACAAACCCCTGGATTTTCTGGCTCGTTTGTGTAGTGAAATTGCAGAATTGCAGCTTTCTTAGTGATCTCTATATATTTGTCCAGAGCTGAACATTCCAGTTTTAGAGTTTTGTGAATATTTCCTGTTGTGAACTTGGTTAACAGACACACAGATATGGAAAAGCAAGAACAAGACCTCATTGCCTTCTTCTCTAAACCATTTTTTTTTTCTACTTATCAAAGGGAAACTCTCTTACAGTCTGCGTATGATGCATTGTTGCTCATTCCACCACCAACTCCTCACACTATCATCCAGGACTATTTGGAACATATTTTTGCAGCTGTTTCTGTCCAACCTTTATATATTCCGAAACACAATGTTCTCAGTCGAAATGTTCAGTGTTCTCAGTACCAATGTTTTGCTCCTCTAAAGAAATTGCCTTTAAGTGTGTAATTTGTGCACCTCTGTTGGCACTAAACTGAATTGCAATTTCCTTGTTTTAGTCACCTGACTGACTCAACCAATGGTATGATGGGGAGAGTGCTCTAGAAATGAATCACTGCACAGTATTTCTAATTCAATTTAAATTAAAAAAAATAGGTCACATTTAACTCCAAAACCAAGGGAAAAGAATTAAAAAAATGTTTTAATCAAGATTTTATTTTGGTTAAACTAAATGAAGTTGGTTGGTTGGTTGGTTGGTTTGATTGATTGATTGCAACAAGCTTTTCATGTAAATAAAGATGTGGACAATGTCTAAAATATTTGTATAATATACCATATATTAATTAAATAAACAACTTATATATTATTTCAGTTATTTGCATTTAGAGGGCTTTTACACTGGGCTCGTTTGCTGCGGTCCGAGTCCGAGCGCGATTGTTCCCGGCGCAGCCCGAAATGTTGGTCAGCTTTCACACTCAATAGTTTTATCAAACCCAGGTGCGTTTGCAGTCACCTTACGTCATCGCAAACGCACACGGAAAACACATGGAGATTTTTATTAATTTAATTTGGACTTTTAGGAGTGTGTGGAATCAACCTCGGCTCTCTCGTGTGTTGAGGAAATAAGGATATCGACAGTGTTACACATGCGACAGTGTTACACAATTGAAAGCACATGCATAAAATCATCTTTTGAAACTCAGCTCCTCCAAGATGCCCAACAGCCCAAAAAAGTTTTTTTGTGGCAAGTGTAAATTCACACCCACAATGTGGATGCATTTGAGCATCAGTGCTGCAGATCGACTGGTCCTCCATAACAGTATGGCCACACAGATGCCTCACTCAGCTACTGTGTCTTCTTGTGGATCTCTTGCTGTTTTCAAGGACTCACACAATTTGTAATGCCCATCCATGAGTGAGAATATCAGCCTCTTAATCTAACGAAGCCTTTCTGGAAACCATGTTTGAACAATCTGATAGCTGCACCTGGACAGAATAGCCTGAGATTGTAGGCTTGGATTTGATTCATCGCTTTAGAGCAGCAATGTGCCAAATGTGATTGTAGGTAGCACGCCATAGTTTTCTTTGAACATTGTTAGCTTGCCAAGATCCTACGTTGGACTCTTATCTCAGTAAAATAAAAAAATAAAAATAAAAACAATCAAGTGAACACATTAGAGGTGTTGGCTAAGGAAAGTGCTAAGAGATGTTTGAACATGAATATTCGAATCATACGGACTTTTAAGCAGAGGTTTGCTGTTACTTTTCTAAGTGATTTTTAGCATATTTATCAGTATTGTCAGTGTTGGATATACATGATGCTCAGTGTTGGACTCATTTAAAGCTAACTTAATGTTAAACTTTAAAAAAGACAAATAATTTAATAAGATTTAAATGTAATATTTAGCAAATCTCAATATATAGTGTTCAAATGGCTAGGGCTGCAACTAACGATTATTTTGATAATCGATTAATGTGCTTATATTTTAGTTTTTTCCCCAAGTAAATTATTAATAAATGGTCTTTATCCTTCAGCATAGATTTTTAAGAGATTTTAACCATTTTGCATTGTCATATCCTCATTAAAAATATACCTGGAGTTGTTTTATTGTGTTAGTAATCCTTTGTCGAACTCTTCTGCAATCAAAACACTGACCCATACTCTAGCAAATTTCACAAGGAGATATCAAATGTTTTCACCATGGCAGTCCTTAGACCTCCTAAAGTAGTTTAACATCACGAACGAAGCTTATTAAGGAATCTTTCAGAACATATTTTCACAAAGAATAAGGATAAAACAGAATAAAATTGCAGTGCATTGTATTTTATTATTTACTGGAAAACAGCTTTATAGCTTTTGCTGTGAAATTGTAAACAATCCTTCGAAAAAAGTGCCAATGGCATGAAACCTGAATGGAACTCACAATTTAAAGTAAAATCCATCAGAAGGTTGTCCAGAAAAAAAATTGGACACACACAAAAAACCTGCTGTGTGAAAAAGAGCAGTGAATACTTAGAAAAAAAGTGCATTTCAAATATCTTTAAACATTTATCTCTCTCATTCAGTCATAATTAGGCTGCACGACTGAATTTTGAACTGGTAAACGACAAACTGATCACAGAACATGTTTGTAAAGCTTTAAATGTTAACTGTTAAAAGGCAATGTTATCAGCTTTTACGACTAAACATTTGCAAACAACATTGTACTGGAGAATCTGCACAAATGAAAGTCTTAGGGGCCGTTCACATATCGCGCCTAAAAACGCGTGGAAAACGATAGGCGCGCCGCTTTCTCCTTCTTTCCCAAGCGCTCGGGGAGAAGCGCCCCTGAGGCGTCTGCCTTTGCTAAGCAACCATGACGTGCTCTCTCCTTGAAGACGCGGAAATTTCATCAAAGGATAAATGGATTTGCAGCTCAAAAAATCGCTTGCAGTAGCTCTGCTACTAAATTTATTTCAAAATGAAAATCCATATACAACTATGATCAGCTGTTCCTTTCATCTTGACTGAGCTTTTAACGTTGTTACGGGAAATGATGAAGCTGATTGGTTAGTTCTTGTCACATGACCCGCGGGTGCGCTTGCTGCATTCTGAAAAGTTGAAATGTTTTAACTCGATGCGGTGCGGTGTTGGAAATAACGAACTTGAGCGCGCAAAAGACGCGATATGTGAACGTCCCCTTAAACAGTTCAGTAGTGCAGAGTTAACAGGTTACTCTTCTTTTTTGAATGCTCAAAGTAAAGTAATCCCACATCCTGCTGAATGCTGTATAGACGCTGTTCGGGAAGCACGTGACATAAAACGAGGCCAGCTATTGGCTATTCGCTACTTCTCCTGCTGTACTGGCTGAGTAAAACCTCCGGTGGCTCATTACTGCCACACTTTGGTCACCGCAGATTTGAAATATGCACGAAATGAGCCGCTTACGGCAAATAAAAGTTATTTAGCAACGAATCGATGACTAAATTAGTTGACAACTATTTTAATAATCGATTTTAATCGATTAAATCGATTCGTTGTTTCAGCTCTACAAATGGCATATATACTGTATATATAAATAAGAATAGACCTTAATAGGGTAATGCCATATTTCATTTTTTGACAGAATCAAAATTCAGATTGTGAGAAACTGAACTACAGTGTGTTCAATGGATTGTACGGTTGTTTAACAACATTGTTCAACTGATGAAACATTCTGGGAAAAACAAAAACACTTATAGCAGACAAAAACCAAAAAAAAAAAAAAAAAACTCACAATTTTTAAAGTTGTGAAAATTCTGCTAACAAGGACATTAATGCAGTGCATGCCATTTTAAAGACTTTTAAGTCTGTTCCTCAAGGCCTCATTTTCATCCACATTAAATTCAATATGGCGTCTAACATGACTGCTTTAGACAGTAAGCAATCACCTAACAACACCCTGAAAAGTTTTATAAGGACTAATGCCATTCTAGTCTTTGGATATTAGCATAACATAGATAATTTAACATGATGTTGACAGTGATTCAGTGTGAAGGCTAGCGCTCATCACTGTCAGCTGAAGACACCATGTTTTGGAGGTACGGCTCTGGAAAGCAAACTGGCAGCACTTTCCTCCAATGGCAAGAATCCCTGGCATGCCTCTGCGTTTCTTCGGAGACAGTGAGGGAGGGAGCACTTGTGCGTGTGGGCTGCTGGGAGCTTCACACAGCACTAGTTACATTACTCCAATACAGTGAGGGAAAGAAAAGCAAGACTTCAGGAAGAGGGAAAGCAATCGTATTCCTTGTCCAAAATAGATTTGCGATAAATTAGAGTTCCGTTAGAGAGAGAGAGAGTTACATGTATACCGCACACTGCTCAAGAAAGTGTGCACTCTTGGTTGACGTGGGTGGCAATGTGTGTCTGAATGTGCATGTGCTAGAAAGCGAGAGAGGGAGAAACCAGTTGCAGAGGAACAGGGATCGAGGTATTTGACAGTCACGTTTAGAGCGGCTGCACGGGAGCCGCTGGAGAAGAGACGTGTCTGACTGTCGCAGTAAGTAGTGGCGTTTCTTTCTTGACCATGATTTGAGACCATGTATTGTGTTGATGCCGTTTACAAGGCATGCTGGTCTTGTTTGACAGAGTAGATATCATGTTCGTAGTTGTGTCAGTTACGGACAGGCCCTCAGACAGGACCAGGGTTACGACCTTAGAGTGGACTAACTTCATTGCGTGATGCTCTATGAAGGTTGCTGAGGTAACGTCGTGACATGCGATGAAGTGTTTGCCTGTTGTTGCATGTCGCGATATCTTTATTCTCATTTTCATCAAGTTGAATTGCACTTTTATACAAAAAAATAGAGCATTTTGCGACATGATTTCTCGGAATTCGCTAATATTAACGTCTAGTATTGCTCGTTGTTTTTTTTACGGATAAAAACAAGTTCATCTACAAATAACAATTCTTTCATTTACTCACCCTCATGTTGTTCTAAACTCATTTTAATCAAGTTTAATTGCACTTTTACATGAAAAATAGAGCATTTCGCAACGTAAATTTCCATCTCTTTCACTTGTTTTATTTAATTATTTTTGCAGTTTACAGGAAGTTTACCCAGAAATAGCAATTCTGCCATCATTTAATCGACTTCATGACGTTCTAAACTTGTTTTTCATCAAGTTTAATTGAGCTTTTTTATGAAAAAATAGATAATCTTGCATCACGAATGCCTCGTTTTCCCTAATATTCATATTTTTCGCTTGTTGCTTGAAAAGACTAGTTCACCCACAAATGGCAGATTTTTCATAATGTACTCACCCTCATGTCATTCCAAACAAATTTTTCATCAAGATTAATTACACTTTTATAGGAAAAACAGAGCATTTCACTATATGAATTCCCCGGTATTCGCTAATATATCTTTTTGGTTTTTGTTTTATTTTAGCTGTTTAATTGGATTGTTCATCCACAAATGCCTTTTTTTATCGTCATTTAGGCATCGTCATGCGTCGTCTTATTAAATAAACAAATGCCTTTTGTTTCAGTTCCAGGACTGAGGTTTGCGGTCCCCTAGGGGTAGGTGAGAGAACTGCAGGGGTCCGTGAGTTGATGGAAAGCTAATAATTAAATCCTAAAAAAATTAAAAAATAAACAAAAATAATAATAACAAAATATTTTTCCCCCAAAGTGAACACATTTGCAGCATGAACATGGTTTGGCTATCTCTTTAAGAGCTGTTTACCTTTATTCATTTAGCCGAAGCTTTTATCCAGAGTGACTTGTGGTTGCACAAGTTAGCAGCTTCTTATAATCATGTTTCCAATTTACTGTTAAGCAGAAGATAGAGTATCACTTTAAAGTGTTTATGGCAATTAAAGGTGGAAAGATTCACCTTCTTCAGATTCCTGGACTGGATCTTTAGACTATTTGGGACATCTGATTCACAGCGCATTCATTTCATTTCAATGAACATGTTGAACTCAAAAATTTAACTCAATTCAATTATTCTTTGTTCCCAGAAGTCCCTGCTTGACATTTCATGCTTCATTTTGTTAGGGAAATGCAATTTATTGTCTCTATTTATTATAGATTATGTCAAATACTGTTGTACTTTATGGCTGAACATTATAGTTGATGGCATTAATTATTAATCATAATTGGTTTCATTGAAAAATAATTGGTTCAAAAGAATCAAATATTGTTTGAGCTTAACCTGAACTTTCCTGCAAACTCGCTTGGATGTTTGCTGCAAATTTATTGTAGATCATTTGAGGTTTGTTGGAGGTCTCTGAACAGTCTGTTGCAGGTTTTTTTTTTTTTTTTTTTGTGAAAACGTCACCATACTGTCTGACCTTCCCATATGAGCTGTCATTTCCACTTCCTCTTGTTGACCCAGAGCAAAGACACGCAAACACACACTGACTGACTGAAAGTCCTGTTTGGCAGCATGGAACTGTGAGTAAAGTGAGATTGCGTGCCCTGAGCAAAGGTCATGTCGGGCCACAGGAGGTTCGATGCTAGCTTGTTAGCCAGTTAGCGCACAAACAGACACTAAGTCACACACTCTTTCATATCCACTCATCTAACTAGTGTCAAGTACCTATGACCTTCACAACATACTCACACATATGGTCTTTTTAAGTTATTTTGGAACATTTTATACTAGTTGACTGTGCTAATGTGATGCTGAGCCACTAATAATCATCTCAAACTCATGAAGCTTTCCAGGTCCCTGAAGTTTTTAAGTTAAAAATAATAAATCGGCTATGATGTGTGCTGTTTGAAAATGATTCAACCCTTCAACCCTGAAGTTAATGGTGCATTCCAGCCTCAAATGTGGCAGTTTTCCCATAAGTTGTTCTTTAAATGAAGCATTCAGACAAGCTAAACTGAATTTCTTTCTCTCAAAACACACATTTCAAGTGAGTTGGTTCATTATTCACACAATAGTCCCATTAGTCTGCATTAAATTTTTCATTTGGGCTTCGACTAAACTGCCCACATTGTAATGTATATATGCAAATCTCTCTTTATGCCTGCTAGCATTTACTTAGCTAATAGTCTAAGTTTTAATTTATTTAGAATCCATTTACCATCTGTTTTGTTCCCCGTAACAAAACCTGAATGTCAAACGTGTGGTTAGAGAAGAGAGCCTGTGTGTGGGGCGAGATGAGTTGGCTAGTGCAGGTGAGCGTTAGCATTAGCACCCGAAGGAGCAGCAGTAACTGTACAGAACGTGGGCGAAACGCTGTGAGTCACACTCTATCACTGGCTGAAGTGTCTCAAATAGAAGACACAGGAAGCTAATAAATGGATTTTTCATGGTTTACAATTCATGTTTTGTGTATTATGTCCTGTAATATGTTTCCTATTAGAGAAATGTGTTAAATTAGGATTTCTGTTTGTTTTTAGAGCTAGCTTCATTAATGCTTTCTATAAAATGGCACTTTTCACTGCATACATTATTTATTTGTGCATACATGTTTTGTTGCGTATGCTGCTGCTAAGTGCTAATTCTCTGCTAACTCGTAGTATCTGGCAAAGATTCTGTGCCATTAACCTTATAAACGTCGATCCTGTGATTAGTTCTTCCTCAGAAGCATCCATTGTATCCACTAGGTGTCTTACTAAAATCCAGTAACAGAACAAGAGATGAACTTTGATAGTTTTGTGTTCTCATGATAGCTAATGGTTATAATGGGTCATTTAACCAGTTAAACAAACAGGGTTTTAATGAAAAATGATTTGATGCTAATTGAGGCACTATTCTCAGCGGAGGCTTATGTTTAGAAGTCATTGAAGGTACGGTGATCTCTGTGACTTCAGTAGGAGGTGAGAGCCATACAGTAAATGCAGTGTTGCACTGGGCTAGTTTCATGATGAATATATGTGTGTTTATACAGAATAAAGTCCTGCCAATATGCTGTTTCTGGCTGTGTTGCACCTGCCATTCCTCTTTTCAAGGATTCCAGCATTAGAAATGAGTAGCTGAAGTTTATTTTTTAACAAGCTGCTTGATCGTGTACTAGAGTGAACCGTTTATTTAATATGGTTTCCTACTACAATTCTACCAAATATGAACCTAAGGGAAGATATAGATAAATTGGCTGAGAGTTGGACATGGTGAAATGTGATTCTGACACCTTGTACTGTAGCTCAATTCAGTCTCTGTATTTAAAACATGTGAGTCATGCAGTTGTGGAAAGTGTGATAAATACATGTTCTTCACACAGCTCAGTGCAACACATGCTGTAGCTCCTCTTCCCACACACTCATACACTGAGTGTTCTTCAGCTGTGTTCCCTAAAGCACAGTCCACAAATGGTGATTCGCATGTAAGTCTCCATCTAAGCTCTCCAGCTAAATCATCCCTTACAACAAGTAATGGTACTGATTGCCATATTTATATACCATGCAATTTACACAATACTTCAGTGTCCTTCAATAAATATCATGGAGAAATCCAAAAGTCATGGTATCGTTAGCAATAGATTTGTGTCCTTGACATTTGTAAACCCCTGGCATTGCAAATTGTTATCACTGACAAACCTACCAGCCACTATTGACCATGGTACAATGTCCAAAATAATATGGTAAGGTTGTGTACACACAAGATAAATGTTTTATGTGCAACAATGCACAGTCTGGAAAAATAAATACAGTGAATAAAGTACAGTTGTTCCAACTTTCTGAAATTCTCATTGGTAAGTGAATGGCTTGTTCAGAGAGCAATTGAAAAGCAACCATTTTCCAAACCTTTGCAATTTTTTTTCCTCTGGGATTTGCACTTTCTACATTAAAGTAAATAGATTCACAGAGTTCTGGTAGCATAAAACTCTAGTTTGTGGACGTCAAAATGCTTTATTTTTTCAGAAAGTTTGTCATAACTTTGGCACGTGTTGGTTTTACCATTAGTTACATTATTTGTGGATAGCTTCTAGAGCTTCCCTGCTAAAACACTCAGCAATCATGAGGTTTCTTTTCCAAACAAAAGGCTCTGTTGACATTTGAAGTCTCTGTTCTGAATACCCTACTGAAATACAAATTTCAGTCGTTAAAGTACTCGTTAATCGACTAGGGATGCTGTCAGTGGTAGAGGATCCTGATGGATTCTGAACTGGATACAATCCATCTTTCAGTCACTACAGAGGAAGTGAGGTGCTTGCCATTGGAGTGTGGGGGAAGCTGTCAATCCAAGCTTTTATTTCAGTTAAAGCTCAAGGATTCATACTGATCTTTCGACAGCCAACTTATAACAATTATAATCACATTATACTGTAGAGGTTGAAAAATCTGTGTGTCATTGGTGTAAAGGGATTGCCATGTTCATGGATGGTAAGAGAAAGAGCACTGAAGGGAAGATGACCCCACACTGTGTACTAAAATCTACTTGTGCCAGGATCCAGAAATATCTCACATGGAAGCCATGAAAAAAAGCTAAGCAGAAACACCATATCTAAACTAGATATCTTCAGCCTTGGTGGAGGTCCAGAGAAGGGACACATATTTACGTCTTTAATTCATTTTGTTCCACAGATCCAGGCAAATGGAATTGCCTAAAAATATATTGTTGATCAAACTGAGTCTTATCTTCGAAATCCAGTCAGGATTCTGATAAAGCGTTAGCTTGTTCCGAGTCCATGGGCAGCCAAATTTTACCACAGTGAACTGTGCAACAGTCGAGGGTTATCAAAATATAATGAGAACAACAGAATACAAGCATCTTGAGAAATTTAACTTGACACACTTGACAGTAATTGTCTTAAGATTTATTGCTGAAGGCTGTGAGTTTTTTAAAAAAGTGATGTTTTGATAGCTGTAGCTAAATTTAGAGATGCAGCATCTTAAAGAGAGTTTTTATGTCTCTAACTTTCAACCCTCAAATTCCCCCAGAAGACAATAGTTTACTTTGCTAGCAGACTAGTCGATTGTCGGTGACTAGATGATTAGATGCCAAAATATCAAGACTTCCTTGGTCAACTAACTTCACCACAAAGACTATGTAGGTCCATCAGCTATACCAGCCACAAACAGGCACTAAACAGCTTGGACTAATTTAGAAATCCATACTTGTCTAGTTACCTTGGGATGGTGCATTGGTTTTCCCAACGAGCTGCTTAATACTGGTTTGAGGCTGGTCTAGCTGGTGGACCAGCATAGTCCTTTTGATGAAGATAGCTGACCTTGGTTAGAAAACCAACACTCCAGCATCCCATACTAGTTAGACACGTATGGATTACTATGATATTTCAGCCTTGTTTTTTGCTGATTATTGCTTGTTTGGTGCTGGTTTAGCTGGTGGACCAACATAGTCTTTTTGGTGAAGCTGGCTGATCAGATTAGTCTTGCATTTATGGCTTGTTAAGTGACATAAACCAGCTTGGACCTGCATAGAAATTCATACTGGTCTTTAACTGAAGATGATGAACTTTAACTGATGATTGGTCTCAGTTTCCACCAGAATCGTTTCGCTCTGCTCATCCCACTAAGAAGTGGACTTATGGTGCGATCTGCAGCTGGTCATTTAGATACTTTTCCATGAAACTCACCATTGAGACTAACAGGAAATGATTCACACAGTTTTGCTTGTAATTGCATGAGGGAGGAGTAATTATTGATGCCACCATGAATAGGGGGAAGCTATCAGTCTCCAGTGCCAGAAGCGATCAGGAAAAAAAAGGCTACATTCAATGCAGAAATCCAAGTACAATTTCTGTACAACAGGGAATTTGATGGATGTGGCTTTTACATGAATGTCCAAATCCCATCTGATTTCACCATTAACAGCCTGTGGAATGACATTGTGACAGATACTTCATGCTGCATATGTGGGTATCCCGGGAAACATTCTTGTGTAAACTCCACACCAATCTTCTTTGTATTCAAGAGCATGTCAAACTCAAGTTTGAAGATGTTTCAGTAATGGAGGGCACTGGAGACCACATGCACAGCTGGCACAGCGTGTCTGTGTGACAAACTCACAGATCTGTCTGCTGCATGTCTGAAGAGTCATTATCATCCATCATACACAATCTTGGATGGGAAGCCTTGCTGTTTGGGACATGTGCTTAGATGATGCTCCGTGATTGTTCCACTCCTTTGACTGTCTGTGGCTTTGATTATCTACATTACTGTAATTCCAAGACCAGAAGTCATTTATTTCACTAATACATAAAACAAAGTTGAGCAGGGTTGAGAGAATGATTTGCAGGTATGAATGCTGTTAGTGTTACTGTCAATTCAAGGCTTATTGACACTGCACTGACAAATGAAGATCAACTGCAACAGACATTCATTGGGTTTACTTCAACCAGTGTGTTAACCCTATTGGTGTCGGTTACCATTGGTCAGCACTAGTTTTCAAAAATTAAACATGTCACGTTTATTGGATCGTGTCACTTCTAAGAAGCAACATACTGTAGTCTGGTTATTGTTTGACATGTAAATTTTATTTTGGACATGGTCCCATGGGAATACTATGGAATTCTTTGGAGTACCTTGAAGTACCATAAAAATGCCATGGTAGATGTGTGTTGTTAACACTTGCAGTCTTTGAGGAACCATAAGATATTCTGTAGTACAGTGTAATTTTTTAATTTTTTAAATCTAAACCTCGGTGTGTATTGCAATCTGCACTGGATGTACTTTCAGAATAATAATTCACTTACACTCTAGTGTGTGTGATATATGACTACTGTACATTTGCCTGGTTCAGTTTGTGTCTACTTTGTCATGAGTGGATGTATGAAATAAATATTTAACTTATATTTTTGTTTTGTTTTTCTCTCCAGAAGCATAAAGTCGACCTCTTTTACAAGCTCCGTCACGTGATGAACGAGTTGATTGATCTGAGACGACAACTGCTTTCAGGCCACCTGACCCAGGATCAAGTCCGTGAAGTCAAACGCCACATCACTGTACGACTGGACTGGGGCAATGAGTGAGTTACTCTCCTTTACCTTTCAGAAAATGCCCGGAAAAGACTTCAAATGAAAAATGCACATTTAAATGAAAATGAGCTAATGCTTCCGCCTCCCTTTTCAGATATATGTGGAGCTTCAAGAGCTCATGCTCGCAGGCATAGCGGTGTTAAGGTTTAACTGGTGGTGACAGTGTTACTGACCACACATTGCTTCCAAATGCAATTTTTATAAATTTTTATAGTGAGGAGAGACTGATTATTATTTATTAGGATTATAAAACTAAGATTGAGTGGATTTTTACCATTATAGGCTGGTTGTTTTCACTGTGTTCAAACACCTTATAGAAGTTATTTTTGCATTCTATGGCACCTTTAAAGGTGTACTGTCAGCCATTATGCTTACTTCCACTATAGTACGAAATCTTGTAGAAGAACCAGCAAAGATGCCTTAAAAGTGTTCTTACAAATGTTAGCTATTATGCTATCTTCCGCCATAGTACAAAATCTTGTAGAAGAACCAGCAATGGTGCCTTCAAAGTGTTCTTACCAATGTTAGCTATTATGCTAACTTCCACCATAGTACAAAATCTTGTAGAAGAAACAGCAAAGATGCCTTAAAAGTGTTCTTACAAATGTTAGCTATTATGCTAACTTACAACATATGTCTAACTCTTGTGGAAGAATCAGCTGTAAAAAAAATAGCTGCCCACTGCTCCGGGTGTGTGTTCATGGTGTGTGTGTTCAATTCTGAGTATGGGTTACCATACTTGGCAAATGTCACAACTTTCACTTTCACTTCCAAATAACTTCCAATGCTTAACTCATTCGAGAAGTGTTTAAATAAGCTCTTGTGTTTCATGGTGATCTGCCAGCGATTTTAATGTGTTAAGAGGCCAAGGCCTCCTGATCGTAGAGTGAAAAGATGAAACGCTAGAGATGGATCATTGCGGCTCTCCCTTTACCCTAAATCGACTTGGCCCAGCTCAGTCAAGAAAATGAGGAGAACAAGAACATATGTCATTCACTGCCTGATTAATGTGAAGATGAGATTTCAAATCCAAACTTTTAGGCCAAATAAATCAATACAAAATTTCTTTTTTTTTTTTTTTTTAATTGAGAGTACATTTATTTTTCACTGCAGTGAAAGGCGGTTGTGTTTGTACTTCAGACACCGTCCCAAATTCTACACTGTCTTGCAATTCTTCACAGCTTTTGAGTTTTGAGAGATATTATTTACAGTTCTTGCATCATTATTTCATCTTTTTGAGAGATTTTCAGATTTTCAAAAGTGTTTTGTCCAGTATACATTTGCCGATACTGCAAATTGAAGTTTCAGTTAGCAATGAATGATATTTATGATATTTATACTATGCTGTACAATATTGACTGTATTGTTAAGTAAAAGATGTAATTAGGGCTGTAGCTATCGAATATTTTAGTAATCGAGTATTCTACCAAAAATTGAGATCAATCGAGTAATCGGATAAAATGAGTTTTTGCTTAATTATATTGACGCCATATTGATGCGCGCATGCCCAGTAAACCCGGGTAGGAAAGTCTGACGGGTAAGATAAAATGTCAGGAAACTGGACTTTTATTTTGACGGGTTGATGTACCTTTACAGTTTTGTGTATGTGATGTGTTAGTTTTACTTAAATCAAACGGTCAAATGCTCATGAAGTGACTGTCAGAGCAGTTCTGGAGATGTTGTTCATGTGTTCACGTCCTTATTTAGTGAGACAGCAGATGCTAAAATTAATGCGAGCTTCACGCGCGCTTCAGTGTGTGCTGGTGACACAATGGCTGCATGGCACCAGAATCTTGCCTGGCGCGCTGCTGCTGCTGTAGATGACATAGAGGGAGGCCACCGACAGACCAGGCTCTTGTCTTCATGACAACAATTTCAACTTTTTTTTTACACACCTACACCTTCATGTTAAGCATAAATATAAAGCCTACTCATAAAGGACACCGTCAACAGTATTGGCGGCAAAATAGACTATGTTTGACAGGTGCAATATTTGAAAATCGATAATTATTTATAAATTTTTTTAATTACATTTATATCTGAATTTACGTCAACCTATAGACTTTCAAACATCAAAATGTCATGAATTAATATATATGTGTGTACAAAATGACATATAAACATATTTTCCTATTCTATTTTGCCTGAAAACACTTCCAACACGCTTGCGTGTCACGTGAAAAATAGGCGTCAGTTCTATTTCTACCATACACGCATTTGCGCGTCTCACGCAGGCAGTCTGCAAGCTCTAACTTGTTAACATGGGAGCCGAATTAAAAACGGACACGCCACGCAGCTGAGACGCTTAGGCATCCAGTGTGTCACCGCGCTGATAAATGAAGTCGCGCTTCTGCTCCATTCATTAACACAGACACGCAGAACATGCAGGATTCATATTTAAATAGACTGTTCAGGCTTAATATTTACAGATATTAGTCCATATCGTGATTTGATTTAAGTGCAATGACCTATTTTTGATTAATTCATTCAAAATTTGGCAAATTTCGCGCCATTCCGCGTTAAACTGTAAATTCCGTTTATATGACTGGATTCCACGATTCCCTCTGCGTTTTCTGCATCGCCAAAATCATAGGGTCCTAGTTGTGGTATGCCAGCTCTATCTTTCAATGGACACACGCCACGCATTCTCTTTACGTTTGCCTGCGCCCTCAAATCAATACACTGCTGACTCCTTGCAGTCTATGCTTGCAGTATGCGATTGGCGCTTGTGTCTCCTTCCGCTTTGTGGGTGACGTAAACTCGTTGTCACATAAAAAAAAATCATTGCGAAATAGTGGTGGAAATTATGATTCTTTCTAGAGATTCGTTCATTTTCAGTTCGTTCACCAAAATGATTCGTTCAGAATCGTTCACTGATTCGTTCAGTGATCATTTTTCCGTATTACACAAAATATGACAGCAGGTGGCAAAAAAGGGTGTATTATGTGTTTTTTCTTAACTCAACGAACGTATTCACTTGTTACAAAAACTGACCTGGCTTTATAAAAATGTGTGCATAATCGCATTCAATATATTAAGTCTAATTAAGTTGTTCAGATGAACAAAGCACGAGGTTTTCTTGCCTAATTAGCATTTTAATTGTTTGATCAGATAGGTTGTATATTACAAATTCACATTCATAAATCGTGGATTAAACGTTGAGTTCTGTATGCTAAATATCAAAACAAGCGTATGTGCACAGTAACTGTAACTGCGCTTTGCATCATGCTAAATGGCAGACTAACCCG
This sequence comes from Carassius carassius, assembly GCF_963082965.1. NCBI lineage: Eukaryota > Metazoa > Chordata > Actinopteri > Cypriniformes > Cyprinidae > Carassius > Carassius carassius. Next base: position 17,085,043 of record NC_081802.1, read on the forward strand.
GTTTACTCTCATTAATTTCGTTCACGAACGAGATAAGCTATACCAGTTCATTTCATTCACGAACGACGTATCCGTTCATTCAACTCATTCACGAACGACATGTGTGCCAGTTCAGTCATTTCATTCACGAACGAGATGTACTAAATCATTCAACTCGTTCACGAACGACATGGGTATCAGTTCAGTCATTTAATTCACGAACGATAAGATCTCTAGATCTCGTTCAGACTCATATGAAACTAGTTGAAGGGCGTATTCGTTCACTACATTCAACAAATCACATGCTATGTCACATCTCATAATCGAAGGCTATTGGCTCGAGGTTGAGTAATTCTTTGACAGGATGAAATGGTTGTTAACCGGTTCATTGAGCTGCGCATGCGCTGCTTATAGCGCCACGCTGCTGTGGAAAGAGGAACTTCAGTGAACGAGAAATATGAGTCAGTGGATTGCGTGAACGAGAACGATTCGTTCACCTAAAAGATTCGTTCAAAAAGAATGATTCGTTCACGAACGACACATCACTATTGCGATAGAACCTGACGTGAAACTTAAGATAAATTAAAAGAGGCTTCAAGGCAGAGGAATTTGCCTCGATAATTTTTTGTAATCGAGTTACTCGAGTTACTCGAGGAATCGTTTCAGCCCTAGATGTAATTATATAAAACATACAAGCACACCAGACCGCCAAAATGAAAGTCATGGGGTTCATCTCTTATAGCAAAGAATGAAAGGCCAAAACAGTCATTTAGAGGTCAGATGAACCAAGTATTGCAGTGTATCAGCATCTGTGTCAGGCACACGTTGAACACTCATCTCTCTTCTTCAAGGTCACCTGGAGATTCACTTCTGCAGTGAGGCACTTTGTGGTTCTGGGCTTTCAGCAGTAAATCACTGCCAGGTCTTCAGATCAGCAAACTAACAGATAATTGAGTAAATGGGATGAAATGGATTTGAGATGGGAGTACTTACCGATATGTTCTATAAATACTTGAAGGATGAGTTGAAGAGCATCTCAAGTGTTTTTCAAACAATTTAATAATGTTTTCATTATGTGTGAACTACGGCATGCAAAGTTTTTTTATTTATTTAATATCATGAGATGGCAGAGTGCAAGAAAACAATGAAGTCTGAAGTAACTGCTTACTTAAATTATCTTGTTCCTCTCAATCTGCTCAATACTATACTACATACTAAAATACTACACAAAAAATATGTAAAAAATATATTATGTAAGTCCAAATTATGTAAACTAAGGTAAAACCCGAATTCCGGAAAAGTTGGGACGTTTTTTAAATTTTAATAAAATGAAAACTAAAGGAATTTCAAATCACATGAGCCAATATTTTATTCACAATAGAACATAGATAACGTAGCAAATGTTTAAACTGAGAAATTTTACACTTTTATCCACTTAATTAGCTCATTTAAAATTTAATGCCTGCTACAGGTCTCAAAAAAGTTGGCACGGGGGCAACAAATGGCTAAAAAAGCAAGCAGTTTTGAAAAGATTCAGCTGGGAGAACATCTAGTGATTAATTAAGTTAATTGATATCAGCTCTGTAACATGATTAGCTATAAAAGCTTTGTCTTAGAGAAGCAGAGTCTCTCAGAAGTAAAGATGGGCAGAGGCTCTCCAATCTGTGAAAGACTGCGTAAAAAAAATGTGGAAAACTTTAAAAACAATGTCCCTCAACGTCAAATTGCAAAGGCTTTGCAAATCTCATCATCTACAGTGCATAACATCATCAAAAGATTCAGAGAAACTGGAGAAATCTCTGTGCGTAAGGGACAAGGCCGGAGACCTTTATTGGATGCCCGTGGTCTTCGGGCTCTCAGACGACACTGCATCACTCATCGGCATGATTGTGTCAATGACATTACTAAATGGGCCCAGGAATACTTTCAGAAACCACTGTCGGTAAACACAATCCGCCGTGCCATCAGCAGATGCCAACTAAAGCTCTATCATGCAAAAAGGAAGCCATATGTGAACATGGTCCAGAAGCGCCGTCGTGTCCTGTGGGCCAAGGCTCATTTAAAATGGACTATTTCAAAGTGGAATAGTGTTTTATGGTCAGACGAGTCCAAATTTGACATTCTTGTTGGAAATCACGGACGCCGTGTCCTCCGGGCTAAAGAGGAGGGAGACCTTCCAGCATGTTATCAGCGTTCAATTCAAAAGCCAGCATCTCTGATGGTATGGGGGTGCATAAGTGCATACGGTATGGGCAGCTTGCATGTTTTGGAAGGCTCTGTGAATGCTGAAAGGTATATAAAGGTTTTAGAGCAACATATGCTTCCCTCCAAACAACGTCTATTTCAGGGAAGGCCTTGTTTATTTCAGCAGGACAATGAAAACCACATACTGCAGCTATAACAACAGCATGGCTTCGTCGTAGAAGAGTCCGGGTGCTAACCTGGCCTGCCTGTAGTCCAGATCTTTCACCTATAGAGAACATTTGGCACATCATTAAACGAAAAATACGTCAAAGACGACCACGAACTCTTCAGCAGCTGGAAAACTATATATGGCAAGAATGGGATCAAATTCCAACAGCAAAACTCCAGCAACTCATAGCCTCAATGCCCAGACGTCTTCAAACTGTTTTGAAAAGAAAAGGAGATGCTACACCATGGTAAACATGCCCCGTCCCAACTATTTTGAGACCTGTAGCAGAAATCAAAATTGAAATAAGCTCATTTTGTGCATAAAATTGTAAACTTTCTCAGTTTAAACATTTGCTATGTTATCTATGTTCTATTGTGAATAAAATATAGGCTCATGAGATTTGAAAGTCTTTTAGTTTTCATTTTATTAAAATTTAAAAAACGTCCCAACTTTTCCGGAATTCGGGTTGTACACTATACGTGTAAACATACAAGGGGTGAGACTATGCCCAAGCTAAACAACGAAAAACTAACATTAGTGTTACGGTCCCTACAAAGGTCTAGGAGTTTAAAGGGACGCATAACATAATAGATGGACACGGCTGGAGTATCCCAAAATAATGCTTTATTTTAACACAAAATACTCACAAAAGTAAAGAAATAACTAAACTAACAGAAACAGGCTGGGGCTCCCTACTCCAAAATAACAACAAGATAGGAGCAGGAGACGATGTGGTAATGGAGTGGCTGGCAGAGAGAGCATGAAAAGGTCCACCTCCTTCCATTTTATAGCCTCGTTTCCCCAGCTCGACCAATCAGAATCTGAAGACAAAAAAGAATTAAGAAATGAGCACTACTAATTATTTGAGGACTGTGGGCCGGGGCGTACGTGAGACATGCGTAACAATTATTCTGTTTGTGTAATGATGCAGTATTTCGCTCCTGACAGACAGCGATCATTAAAACCCGTGAAGTGAGAGTGGAACATGTCTCACTTGAAACAATTCCTGAAAATCATAGCTATCAGCCAACTTCAGCGATGGACAAAATAAAACAGTTTTGGATCGGCTTGAACCCAGCTTTCATATGGTGTCAAAACTTAAAAAAGTTCAAATTTCATCATGTGTTGGGTTTTCCAAGATCGTATCAAATATGTTGTGTATGACTGCAAGAGAGATAATTCCGTCTCAGTAGCAAGACATTTAAATACGGAGAAAACGTTTGACGTAGCAAATTAGAGGCATTCACGCTGAAGTTGTGGAGTATTGCTATAACCACTTAATTATCACATAATAAGTTTATTACTGTCTGTTTACACAAAGTCATCAACAAATCGATTTATCTATGCACTGATACAAGCCAATGATGCAGGATTTCTCTCTAGAGAACTACTTTGCATTAAGATATTCAGAAAATATGCACATTTATAAGCATACCCCTGGCTAGGCAGGGGGGCTGGGTGATGCTAATGCTAATGCTTTGATTGCACAACAACCGGAGCAAAATAACTTTAGTAATGTCTTAGCAACCAGTCAAACACCCTAACATCCACCTATCCTGTCAAACACTCTGAAAATCTTAGCTATGCGACAGCTAGTTTACTTTAATGTTAATGTTAGCATTACTAGCATTATTGTCTTCTGTTTGACTCTTTCCATTTTTCCACTCAGGACGTTGATGGGATTTTATTTACATCTGGGATGTCTGAGAGAACAAGTGTTGATGTTATATTAAGATATGCCATTCCATCACTTCCATAGTTAGGTTATGAGGGCAACACCTGTTTCTATAGAGCTACGGTATGACAGCTGCAGGTAGCGCTAAAGCTAGCAGCTTACCACATGAGCCTCCCAGTTTTAACAGCTCTGTGTAGATAAACCTGGGAAGAAGTGTGGAAAACTTGTCTAGAATCATCCTTATGTCATTTTTTTCCAATCTAGCTGTCCATCACATTGCACTGTGAGATATTATAGTATAGCAATGTACCGATTTGTGGATTTAAAAAAAAGATACAGCATGGCTAAATGCCCATGACAACAGGTGGACACAACAGCTTGACAGATTTTCTGTTCATTTATCATCCACAATATTATACATTCTAAGTATTTCAGTCTTGAGGAATCTAGGTTAATCTCTGCCCTGTTGTCTTCTTGTGTTCAACAGACACTTAGGTTTAGATCTTGTACCCAGGAAGGAGTTCGAAATGGTCGATGCGGACCAGATCAGTGTTTCGGATCTCTATAAAATGGTAAGTACACAGATTGCATTCCCATCAGTTTGCGATGTGTGCATTTTCATCACTGAAGCAGTAAATTGCTACTGCCTCCTCTGTTGGATGTTAGGAGAACATAAAATAGATGTTTTTGCAATGTTTTTGGTTTAAAATTCATGCTATTTGCTTCCTTTATTCAAATAATGTTATTTATGGGATGCTTGGGCAGAAAATGACACTTTACAAATTATGCACTGAATGTGTGCTTAATGCAAACCTCATTTTTTGCAGAATTATTTGCTTATAGCATTATGATTTTACAGTTCTGGTTTGAATTATTATATAAGCATGTTTGTAAGTATGCACATAAAAAAGAAAATAAAAATAAAGTATGACATCATAAAAAACACAAAAAAAAATTTTTGTGCAGTACTTAGAATGATATATATATTAATCCAGGTCATTATTTATTTGTGATAATAAAACAGTTTAGTTTGTTTTGTGCAGTTGTAGTAACGTCCTTTATGTTGGTTTATACGTGTCTATTTTCAAGTGTTTTTGTTGCTTTTGCTGCAAGTTCTTCAAAATGAGTTTATTAATATCGGAGTCATCCGTGCAAACGAGAGCAGGAATTCATGTTTTAATGTATTTCTGCAACTGTTGCATATGTGCATAATGTAGGCATAATGTGCGGATATTGCAGAGTTCCCACCTGTAGAATGAGCTGAACAATTAGAAAGCAGAAATGTTTTAAATACTCTATTAGAGGGCAGATTCCCAAGACTCCTCATCAGACTGAAACATTAACATATTCTATTTCCCAGAAAGCCTCAAAGCGTGTTTACAGCTTTATGGAACAGTTACCCTTTGGAGTTTAATAAGGAAAAATACTGGAATTTTTTTTTAGCTTTTGATTATATTTTATCTTCCATCAGTAATTCACTTTATTCTCTAGACTCCTATTGGACGATGATAATTTATTGGAAACGGGTTTTGACACCAGCATCTGTTTCTAACAGGTGCTTCTGAATTGCAGCTTGTGGAAAAGCTTCTAATACTGTACATTTATTTTCTTCACACAATTTCTGGATCTTTTTTATGATGTCTGCATAAGTTTGTGCCATATGCAAGTATCTATGTCTGGGTTTGTGTGGGACTGAATTTGTGTGCCCACTGTGTAATATGACAGCAAAGGGGATAAATTTACCTCTGCACTCTACCTGTATTCTGCAGTTAAGGATATCTATAGCTTTTTCCACAAGCTGCAATCCAAAAGCACCTGTTAGAAACAGATGCTGGTCTCAAAAAAACATCATAAACATAATCTAAAATCTACACATACTGGCACGTTTCACGGGAATTGAGGAGTAAGGAGATGCAGGAGATTTCTTCAACATGGAATCTTGTGAAAACACGAACTCAGGTAAAGGTTAAGACATATAAGACCAGACACTGGGACACTATTTAAACACAACAGGATGAGACAAGACGCACCTGGGATACAAACGAAACCAACGAGAAAATTCCTGGAATAAAAACAATCAACACAGAGGAGCAAAAACACACACAAAACACGAGGACAGAGTCTGACACATACGCAAGATTAAAGGTACAGGTTGTACGACATGCCACTAGAGGGCGCACTACCAAAACAATAACAATCGCGTGGTTTGATGACGCTAAGAAGGAGCGTGGGATGATGGGATTTGTTGATGCCCCACGTTTGGCGCCCCATAATACTAATCTTGTTGATCGCTATAATAGCATACGTTTTCTGTAAAGATACGAATTAAAACAACTCACCTGTCGAGTAAAAGACAAGCGAGATCGGCATCTCTTTCTAGTTGAAGGTTGTTGCGAAGCTACTTCCGCATTTGTCCACGACTCTGTTGTCATGTGGTTTCTACGTCAGTAAAGGCAGTAACAAAGGGTAACTAACGTCATTGACTGGCGACTGCACTTCCCCCGTGTCACTGTTTAGAATGGGAATTTTCTCATGATTTTCAAGTAGTTGAAAACATTAGAGATATTGTTAGTAACCAGCTGGACAAGATATATAACACTAGCCTAGTGGATTTTGGATATTTTACTGCAAAAATCTTACAAATTGTACCTTTAACATTGTTAATATAATAAAATATTTGTTTAATGTGATGAAATATTAGCTTGTGTGTTTCAATTCGGGCGAAAAAAAGAAAATTTAGCATATATCTAATATATCACAATATTTATGTGTGTGTACTGTATATATATATATACAAACCAGGCAGCTATTTTTTATATTAAATGTGTATAGTTTATTAATAACTTTTATCAATATTGTCAAATTCCACACATTGACTTCCATTTTAAGTACTGTAAATTAATTTGAATCAGTGCTTTGAGACGAATCGATGTTTTGAATCGGACCATTAAAACGAATCAAATTTCTCAAATCTATTTTTTGCTGCTAGGTTTAGATTAGAGATATTAAAATATTCACTGTCTTTTGGAAAATATTATTTCAGCCTTAATGAAACTTAAAAAGAAGCCTGTCAATATGATATTGGTATCCATGGTGTTCCGTAATTTATATTTGCAACATAATAATAATAATAATAATAATAATCATCATCATTTTTGTTATTATTACTGATGTTTTATATTTATTATTTGTTATATGCATACTATTAAATGTTTACAATGTACAGTGTATTACACATATATTTAAATGTATTAATATTTATCATTTTTAAAGCATGTCAAATGGCACACATTCACTTCCATGTTTAATTAAATCAAGCTGAATCAGTTCTTTGAAACAAATCAGTGTTTGGAATCAGAAATTAATGAAGTACTCAAATCCAACGGTTTCTGTTACTAGGTTTAAAGCAGAGATGCTGTTGAAACTGTTACGTAAAATATTATATCTCATATAATTTTGATATTCCTGATATTGATTAATTTCATTTTGACAACATTTTTCCTTCAGCCATTAAATTTACAAAGTTAGAGAGAAACGGAAAGAGGTTGGAGGAACTAGTGAAGAGAAAAGAGAACTATTCGAAGGGCTATTCTTTTTGGGCTAAATTCAGAGGAAAAGCCAACACTCCAGTGTAGAGTAGGTTTAAGTGCTAGCCAAATGTTGAGGTCACAGAGAGATTTGTATAGCTTGATATGTGGGAGGCGGAGGAGTTTCACACAAATACCAAAAATATAGAAAGAAACAAGCTTCTCAAGAGAACAGAGAGAGAGATTTGAGAAGACTTTAACTTGGCCTCTGGCAGCAGAGAGCACTGAAGCGGCAGAGAATCGAGACCTTTCGTTTTCTTAGAAGTTGATGCTGAATTGTCTCCAGGGAAGCAAAAGATAGATGAAATCAAAGAGTTCTGGATTACACATGCACTGTTCACACACCATTTACTTTATCTGTCTGTTTTCACTTTCACTATCCATTCCATCATTTTTTGGCTTCTGCAGTAACAATGTCCAGAAAAGAAATTTTAAAGTTGATGTTCCCTTTTCCCCTTGTTGCAAAACAATGACATAGGCATTGACATTCTTTGTCTCTATTCGAAAACTCAGTTTTACAGTTTTACAGTCATTAGATAGAAAACATCAAGTTCATATGGTAGTTCAATTTATTGAATTTAATTAAAATATATATTTTTCATAAATTATCAATTTATTATTAAACAAATATAAACAAGTCACTTGGCAAGTAAATACACATTGAAAGCAATTTATGTAATGTTAAATGTAGTGTTATCATGTAATTGCTGGCAACCATTGTGCATCAAAAAGGCATGTCATAACATATATATATATATATATATATATATATATATATATATATATATATATATATATATTAGTGCTGTCAATGTTAACGCGTTGACGCATGCGATTAATTTTTGTCTGGTTTAACGTGTCAAAATATTTAACGCAATTAACGCAGCATCCGTATTTTCTGCCATCCGTTGGCTAGCTTTACATATGATCACGCTCTTATTCATTTAAATGCTTTTAAACATTTCAAGCGCGGCAAGACAAAAGATAATGCGCTGTCTGTGAATGCCCTTATGTGACACATACCCACGTACACACACACACACACACACACACACACATAGACAGGGCGCCAGAATCCAGTTCTCTTAAGCGCTTGAACTAACAATAAACATCCCAAAGTGCCAGTTTTGTCTATTATCCTCATAAGAGCAATCTTAAATGATTTATATAAAGTCTAAAATGAACAAAAAGAGTTGTGAGAGAATGAGGCGAGATCCATAGACAGTATATAAACGGTGAGATCCGCGTGTCTGTCTGCTCTTAAAGGGACAGCAGCCAATAAAGCTTCCTGTCAGTAAAGTTAAAGAACAAAGGGAACAGAGAAAATGAACAGAATTTTTTTTTTTATTATTATTTTTTATTTAAAAAAAAAATTATTTTCATGTAGGCACTCACCCTCTGTAGCCATATTATGCAATGCATTATTATTATAAATATATTATTATTATATTATAATATAATGTCTGCCAAATGAGTAACACAGTTTTATTCCGCAAAAGAACTGCACATATATTGATTTAAGTTAGTCAGGGGCTGAAGTCTCACAGAAGCATGTTGTAACATGGCAGTACAATCTGCCAGGCTCACAGTGCCGCAAGGCGCTATTTTAGATTAATGTGTCCCGTTAGGCACACGTTTAGCCTCCCTGATGGTGAGAGTGAGAACAGAAGGAAAGATATTTGTTTTCAGATGTTTCTCAGTTCAGCCTGAATTCCTCAACTGGGTTTGGAAATGAAGCACTACTCCCTTGTTGTCGAGCACTATATCAAGGAAATCGCACTTTTCCTCTTGAGATGTGCATGCAGGTTTGATGATTCCCTTTCCTGGTCCTGCTTGTGAAGGTAATTTTAGTGATGCTTACTAAGGAAAGCATCACTATGAGCAAACACCACTTGAAACCACATCCAGAACACCTTAGCAACAACAAGCTATACCCTAGCAACCACTCAGACCACTTGACTAATAACTTGCAATGTCCTATACAAGGTACCCTAGCAATCACATTATAGAAATGTCACCACAGTTGCCCAAAATAGTCTAGCAATCACCTAGCAACAACAAGCAAGTACCCATAACACCCTAGTAACTGGAAGGCAAGTGCTAAAAACCATTGAGAAGACAGTGGCTACATAGTGATATCACTACACCCAGAAACTGGAAATCAGAGTACTTACAACTTGGAAGGCACAATCTATTTTGTATTTTGTGCTTGTGAGTTTTGCATACCTCTTCCCGCCATGCATTCACTGATGGGGGTTTGTGTTGAATGCTGGGTAATTTATTCTAAACACACAGTCAAAAGCACTGAAGAGAAAGATGCATGCTAAGAAACACAGACTCATAAGTCACCGAAGCTCCCGGGCACGATGTGCGTATGTGTGTGTTTGCGCGTTTCACCATGTGATTATGAGCAAGTGTTTTCTGCTTGGGGTTTGTGCTGACGATGTCTCTGTGAATATGATTAATCTAGATGTAGATATCTCATGAGATATTGCTCTCTACATCCATACAGCATTGTGGGAAAATATTTAATCCCTTAAGCAAGCGTCTTATTTCCTCACTTAGAGATCAAACAGGAAATCCGTTTCCCTTTGATTCTTGAATTATGAATTATTTTAGTGTGATATTGTTTTATGTTTGAAGATACTGTGCGTAGTATGCACAATATACGCTTCCATATGAAACACATTCATTATAATGGCCAGGTTTTTTTTCAGCTAGGATGATATGTCTAACTGCTGTCAGCATGCTTTGTACATCATGGATTTAAATCTGACATATGACAACCGTGTTTAACTTTCTCTCTCTCTTTCTCTCGGTTGACAGCACCTATCCAGCAGACACAGCGTCCAGCAAAGCACATCCCAGGTATATTTGTCATCCTCAGCACCATCCGAGGACTTGTCAGGAATGCTTAGAGACGTTAACTTACAGAACATTTTGTAGGTCATGCTTCACCATGGGCAAAAATGTGACATTTTGATCCAAACACCTCGTTTACTCTGTTTTGGTCATGCTAAAAGACCTTTTACAGTTATGTATAAAGCACTAGTTTGAATATAGGTCATTAGTAAAACAGGCACATAGAATAACCATGTCATGCCATGCCATAACATAACAAAACAACGTAACATGTAATGCAATGCCACAACATCACATTGCATGTAATGAAATACCACAACATAATATCACGTAACGTGTAATGATGTAACATCAAGTTGTTTTATAGTTTTACATGTCATATTGCTATATGTTATGTAATATTGTGTTATATCATGAGGTGTATTGTGACGTGGCATATCATGCTGAAGTATATCGCATCATGTGAGATTTGGTTACATGTTTTGTTATAGCGTTACATGTTATTTTATTGTTATATGTAATGTAATGTGTTTTTGTATCATGTTGTGATATGTTCCTATGTGTTATGGCATTTCCTGCTATCACACCATGAGATATATGGTTGCATGTTATAGCATTGTGTCCTTTATCATTATATGTTATTAAGTGTTTTGTTGATATGTCAAGTTTTGGTATATCTTTTTGGCATAGCTTGCTGTGGTATTGTGTTACATGTTTTTAAAAAAGGTGTCGCATTCTTATATGTTATGCAATGATGTGTTGTTATATAATGTTGTGGTATGTTATTTCATGGCATGCTGTGGTATATCACAAATTGTGATATATTTTTACGTTATTGTATAGCATTACGTTACATCATTAAATGTTTTGCAATGTCTTGCTACGGTATATTGTTACATGTTGTTATATATAAAAACACATGTAACAACACATACACAATAAAATTAACAAAATTAGATAACATCATGTTATGTCATGATGTGGGATATAAAGTTATGTGATATATCGTTGCATGCTATGTTATAGCGTTACATGTTATGATGTTATATATTTTGTCATGTGTTATATCATTCTGTGGCATTGTTACATGTCATAACATTACAATGTAACTATATGACTTTACAATATAAAATAGCAAAATATACAGTTCAGTGACGTAACAATATAACATAATATGTAATGATATAACATAATATGGAACAATATACCTTGTAACATAACATAGCAATATAAAATAACATCACAATATTCCATTAAATGACTTTGCACATGCTGTATTATCATAAGACACATAAAAACATTACAGAATAACAACAGAACATGTACTGTAACAAACATCTCATGACATAATGTAAAGCTGTTGTTCATTATGTGTTTTTTAGGATGGCGGAAGACTAAGACACGGGGATTCGTGTCGAATGCCTGTGCCGCACCATCTCTTTGTCAACCTAAAGAGCTTCACATACAACACCATCGGCGAGGACACAGACATCTTCTTCTCTTTGTATGACCTGAGAGAAGGCAAGCAAATCAGGTAGGAAGTGTGTCATTTATAAGTTTGCGAACACATTCCACAGTTGTGCCCCTCCCCCACTCAAGCTTTTTACAATGGAGATACTTTCACTGGTAATTATCCAAGAAACAGAAAAAAAGAAAAAAGGAAACGTACATGAGGTCCAATATGCAAAAAAAGTAAGCCATAATTTTTTAAATGTCAAGGTCTCGGAATGAAAAGCTTGTGCAAATTCCGCCTACATGTACATAGGCCACTTTTTTTTTTTTTCTTTTTTCTTTTTTTTTTTTTTCTTTTACAATAATTCAAAATGGCACAGAGAACTGTGAAACAACAGAAAGATGAGATAAGGACAAGAGACCTTGAGGAAGTATTCATGTAAAATATCTCTTCGCTTCAACTATGCTATTAAGACATCTTAAGTTTCAATGTAGCATTTCAAGGAAAATGACGACCTAAACCAATTTTTAGTCTCTCTAACTAAAACTTGTTGCCAAAATATATTGTTTTAGATTAATTTTATACAGCCAGATTTTTGTTCAGTATTGGCAGTGGTAATTCTCTGCAGTTTCCAGGAAAAATTTACACTATTGGCAGTAAATGTATGATACAGGAACAGATTATTGATTATTGATTTTACAATACTTTTATAAGCTCCATATGCAGGGTTCAACGGGGCAAAAGGCACACCTTAAGAAACAAATTTGCTTTGCATTACATATATATATATATAGTGTATATACATTTTTGCATTGAACATTTATGGATCAACAGTTTAATAAATCATACAAGTGGTTTATTTTGTTTAAAAACCTTATAAATAAATGAAGTGGGGGGGGTCTTTTACCCCACAAACCAGGTAAAAGGCTCAACATTATGGCAAAAGACACACAGTATTGAAACAAATACTGTAGCTAAAATATTTAATAATGTACTGTATATGTTAATACTCTTTCAAAACAATCACTTTTGCAATGTTTGTACTGTTTTCAGCTATATATATATGCATTGGCTTTATATCGGCTATCGGTCCCCCTTTCCAAGATATCGGCTGTCAAAAAAAACAATATCGGTTAACCACTAATAAAAAAGTATATTTTAAAAATACAGTAAAGAATCTGAGAGCATTGAAGGAAATCCCATGATAATTTAATATAGATTCAGAGTATTAACAAAAAAGTACATTTTATTATATGGTAACGATGGTTTCATTATAAACAAATTAATATATGCTGTTTACCATCTGAATCTTAACTATGTCATGTCAACAAATGAAAAAGTCAGCTATCTATTTACGTATAATCATGTTAATAATCGTGCCTTTTGCCCCACCAGCAGGGGTGCTTTTTACCCAAATACTATCCTAATACATTTTCTTCCGTTATTTAAAAACTATTGCTTTAATTACCTTAAACTTAACTAAAATTAATTTAGAGAACCTTTGTCTCAAAATATATTCAGTTATTTTAACAATTTGCTACTTATCTACAACATAAAACAACATAAAATATAAGATCAAATTAGCACAGAATCAACTTTGCGCTGCTTTCTGCAATCATGTCAAGGATCAGCCAAATTTGCATGTGCATCTTGAAAAGCGGATGTTTTGGAAAGTGCTATGGCATGTTTTCATGCCATCTAGTGGTTTAGAGGAAAAATCAAAGGTGCCTTTTACCCGGGGCGCCTTTAGACATGTTGTACCCTGTGGCTTTTCTGATGTGTTAAACTTGCTTGGTAGCGCACCTGGTACAGCATTACACTTCTGTATGTGTGGCTTTTCGGATGTAGTAAACTTGCACAGTGACACACCTGGTACAGCAATATAAGTGACAAAAGACCTGTAGAATCAAGCAAAAATGGCATGGTTGCTTCTGCAAATGGCTTTTTATCTCACGTTTGCTTTTGTTAACACTGTCGGTTAAGTTTAGTGGTTCTATGTAATTGGTACTTTTTTTTTTTTTTCACGATGAGACATTAATCTTTTAGTACCACTTACTGGACATTTCACTTCCGAACCTTCAATAATTAATTAAAACGCTGTCAGATGTACATTTATCTGTTTCAGATAAAACTAAATGCACTTTTAGCAATTTCACTAAGAGTTCATTTCATTTGGCTTTTTGAGATAAGGCCGCTATGACTTTTCTTGAGGATCTTGATATTAGTTGGACTAGAAATGGCGCTTGTCAAAATCAGGAAGTAGAATTGCTTTCCAGTGGACCAGGGAAACTACAAGAGCAACTCTCTTAAGGGAAGTCGAGATTCAGGGACTATGATAAACTCATGTGAGACTCAAGGATGAGGAGATTCTATCTTCTGTTATACGACGAAAGCTTGTTTTGTTTTTCCTCATGTAAATGTTGAGAGAAAAAAGGCCACTGGCAGATTCCTCCAGTGGGAATGTTTAAAAACTAATTCATGCACTTCATTAATTAAATTAGAGAAGCGTTTGTAGGCCACTAAGAGACGATTGCTTAAATGTTTCTCTTTGAAGAAATGGTTCAATAAGATCGCTTTCATCCTTTTGAATGGAGAAAGAAACAAAACAAATAAAATAATATGATGTGTTGTGTTGTTCACTTCAGGCTCACCTTAAACAGTCGTGTTGCATCATCATCTGTCAAAGCGGCACAGGTTAGCATGGCTGTTTTTGTGTGTTTGTGTGATTTCAAAGCCTTGATCTGCAGAAAGCGCAGTGTGTTGTTGGTGTTTGTCCTGAGGGAGGCTGCTCTCATGAGAGATCCCGTGCTGCTCAGTCTCACCATGGAGACAGAACGATTTCTCTACCTCACATTTCATTTCCAGTGTTCTCATTCCATATTCCCACTGAGAGCTTTTGACCATGTCTAGACAGCGTTTTGTGTGTGAGTTAAGCTTAGCTTTTTATCATTCTTCCCCCTGCAGTTCTTTAGAATGGAAAGCATACGTCGTTTAAAAAAAAAACACAAATCAGTGCAGTGCTTTTTGAGGTAAAACATGTTTATTATTATTATTATTATTATTATTATTATTATTATTATTATTATTATTATTATTATTATTATTATTATTATTATTATTATTATTATTATTATTATTATTAATAATAATAACTGCTGATGTTACTAAGCCCTGTTTGTTCAAACAAATAAATAAATAAAAATATAACATTTATAAACTTTTTTTTTAATTTAATGTACATTTTTCTCAAAACATCTTGTTACAGGAATAAATTGGTTGCAAATAATATTTATTTCGACATGGGTGAATATATTTGTATTCTTATTACAACTACTCTTAGTCATTTGTTTCTCACTCCTTTTGCAGATTATATTTATAATTATATATTTTTTTCTTTTTTTCCCCTAGTGATTTCTTGCAGTAAATGTATACAGTATATAACATCTATGTCATTGTTTACTTTTATTATAGCCAACTTATTTAATTAAATAAATGCAATCAGTTGATCACTCAGTAATAATTTTTCCATATAATTTATATAACATTTCCAATGATATATATATATATATATATATATATATATGAATGAGACTAAATGTTATTTTGATATGTAAAAAAAGACTTGAAAAAATTTATTCATCAAAAAAATGCATTAATACCAAAAAAGATGTAGTTGTTTCTTTTTTATTAAATAATAATAATAATAATAATAATAATAATAATAAAATAAGACTGTGGATTTAAGTAATTCGCATATATATTGAATTAAATATATGATATAAAAAATACATAAATGAATAAATTGCTATTTATTTATTTATCCAAATTCAAGATTTGAAACAGTCACTAAAAACAAGCTTTAATGTTATATTGAAATTCGGCTTTTCTTGTTGTAATGCAGTTTAGATATTTTTACTGAAAGCAAAACAAGATACCGATTAAGATTTTATTTTTTTATTTATTCATTTGAGTCTCCAGTCTGCTTATTTTTTCTTTTACCTGAACAAATGTTCTTTTAAGGAATTTGACATGATATGTTAATTGGTGCCAACCCATCCATGTAATCACTGAAATGATTAATATTATCACAGATTATATGTTTGACTAACTACAGTACATCGTGATTTCAAATCTTGAAAAATACACCAAAAGGCCTCATCTTATATAAATGGCAGCAGCCAAAGAAAGCCGGCCAAATGATTATTCACACAGCACCCACAGAGCTGCATCTCTCTCTCTCTCTCTCTCTCTCTCTCTCTCTCTCTCTCCACCCACTCCTCATACTTTTGACAAGCTGCTAATGGTGGCTCTGCCTCCCTCTCAAAAGCTGTCTGACCCTGGAGTGGGCCACAGTTTCAATCCAGAATTATATCTCGCCTGGTCAAGACTGAAAAGAGGAACGTACTGTACACAGCTGTTTTTAGTTAAAGATATTTCCAGATGATTGACGTTTGTCTCGTTGCGCCATGACAAACATATTCAGAGACATATTCATATCCAACTGTAAGCATCTGCACCGCTGCAGTCTGTCTGTGTCTTATTCTAGCACTGCACATGTGTGTTCTGTGTTTGACCAAAAAGTGAAAGAAGTGAGAAAAGAGTGGAAAATTTAAAATTGTTATTGTTATTATTATTATTATTATTATCTGACAATATAATAATATATAATCATCATCATAGAAAAAAAAAAGAATAAAAGAAAACATTGTTGTTATTGTTTATGATGTTGGTATAAAAAAAAAGGAAAACATTATTATTATTGATGTAATTATTATTATTTATTTTTTTCTTTGATTGATTGATGTTTAGCATGTTCTGTTTCGTAACTACTTGTTTGAAAATAAATAATAAAAATAATAATAAAAGAAACAAAATACACGTAACACACAAAACAAAAAAGTTGTTGATAGCAAACAATAATAATAATAATTATTATTATTATATAATCATAAAAATATTAATATTATTATTTGTTTATTATTTGTTTTATTTTATTTTTTGCACACCAGCACGTTTTTGTGCCACTTGTAATTTGAGTAATTTTCTTTTCCAGCCCATATTGTCAGTCAGTATGAATCTGCCTTCATCATAAGCCGTCATGTTCTTCTGTGATTGATTAAAATGCTTGACAGCTGCTTTAGTCTCTATTCAAACACACATGAGTTATTCAGCTTTGAAGGTTGAACTTGTTAATAGATATTTGAACTTGTTACTTTGCATTTGGCCACAGATTCCCAGCAGTTCATTTCTTTTGCAGAAACCCTTGACTGTTTTAACAGTCTACTCTCTGAACATATTTCTTTATGATATAAAGAACCGTGTTATTACCATGTGCGGCGTGAGCTAGCAGTCGCTACACAATAGGATCTGAACAATCGCTGAGTCGTTTGAAATAATAGCACTGCTGATGTTCGAGGAGTTTAATGAATACCTGTCAGCGCTGCCAGAGGACAACAGCGTCTCCTCCGGGGAAGTGGGTTGGTGTCTTCCTGCGACGTGATTGGTTGTTCTGGGTCGAGGTGTTCCCTGAGGACGAACTGATGAGTCTAGTTAACAAGTGAAGCATGTGTGTGCATACGTGCTGATGTACATGTGACATGAGAGCTTCACATCTGGGATCAGATATGTTCTCCTGCATTACTGCACCGATTCCATCAACAACTGAGTAGCAAGGTTTTCTTTATGAGTCATTGACTATTGTTTTATAGTAATACAATAAACATAAAACATAATACAAACGTAAAAAATTATAACAAATACATTAGAAATTAGAAACTTGAAAACATTATTTATTCATTTTTTGCAACAGCAACAAGAAAGATTTTTGTAATGCAACATTGGTTATCTGTTATATTAATGATAATAATAATAATAATAATAAAACAATGTTTTTTTTATTGAATGATTCATTCGTTTGCAAATATATCCATCTATCTATCTATCTGTCTGTCTGTCCGTCCGTCTATCTGTGGATGGATGGATGGATGGATGGATAGATAGATCTATCTAAATTGCTATAAAAATTATTCTTTTTTTTGCGATGGAATTAGCAGGGTTTTTGTTATGTGTAAAAAGTTTGTAAAAATATGTTCATTCATTCATTCATCTACAATAGAATTTAGAAAGGTTTTTGCAATGAAATATTGTGTAAAAATAAGTAAATTACACATAAAAGTATTATTTATTTATTTATTTATGCTATAGAAATTGTGATTTTGTGATGTAATGTGGTGTAATATATATATATATATATATATATATATATATATATATATATATATATATATATATATATATATATAATATATCTGCAGTAGAAATGAGCAAGTTCTTTGTAATGCAACATTGGTTGTGTGTTGTAAAAATAAATTAAGTCATAATAATAATAATAAGTACAAATATAAATTAAGCCTTATTTATTTATATTCCATTACAACACTTGTTATAATGACATCTGGCTAGACATCTAAAACAAACTGAGCCTGTGCTCTTGAATACATTTTTCTTTTTTGTTGTTGCTGTTTTCTCCATCAGCAATTCTAGTGCCTAAACTTCAGATTGGCTCTCCCAGCAGTAAACTGTTATTCAAATCTTGAATAAATTATACATAGAAAGCGAGCAACGCATCAACACCCATTCTATTAGGATCACTGAAGTTGTCAGTGCGATTTGACATGGTTCCTCGCTGCGGTTTGAGCCAGTAGTTCAGCATGAGCTCACTGACTGGACTCTAGTGCTTTACACTATAGGCTCATTTAAAAGCCTCTGATTTGTCTTTGTCAGTAATCATTCTCAATGCTCAGTCACTGCACTGAAACTTAGTAAAGATGGTATGCCGAATATATTTCACACAATTGTTTGCGCATGACAAAAATACATGTTCCCTCACAAAGCCTGCACCGTGAAGTCTTGATACTTGTGCCAACAGCAGAAGCATCACAGACATATTTTGTGATGCGAGGTTTGGTTTTGAAGCAGTGTGTTTGATACGCATGAGGACTGGCTCCTGTGGATCGGATGTGTCATGTGGAGATTTCTCCGCAAGGAGAACTGGCTTGAAATCTTGAATCCATGTCTAATTAAGCTCTCGAAAATAACATTTCAGAGTTATTTAGTCATTAGGGCTTTACTTTTGTAATTCATTTATGAATTCAAAAACAAAAATGTAAACACAAATAAATTAGATATATTTGTTTAGTGTTTTAAGATGTTTTGTAGAATGTTCAAGCTGGTCTTTTCCATAAATTGAAGGAATTAGTTGAAAGTTTATTCATTAAAAAATAAAATGTAAATAAACCACCTTTTGTTTTAATAATAAAAAAATGTATTTATATTTATTTATTTATTTACCTATCTAAATAAATTAAATCGGCTATAAACATTGCAATTTCAAAAATAAGAACTGTTCACTGTTCATCTGAGAGTGAACAGTCCGCAATAATTTTTTATAGCAATTTAGATAGATCTATCTATCCATCCATCCATCCATCCATGCGTCTGTCCTTGAGGAAAGATCTAGGCAGCATTCACAAAGCCACCTGTATCTCTACAGCTGCACGGCTCACATACAGATGAGCCTGAGTGCAAGTACTGATGCTGTCAGCATCTGTCTGCTGCCACAGACTCCATTAGACAGTATCAGAGCAGGCAGGAAGTGTGCAGCTCTGTTTCCTGTCATCTGATTGCAGCACAGTCCATCCACTGGAAACAGAGAGACATGAAGACATTACTTTATTAATGTTCTCAGTGTTTTTCCACGTCTTCCCTGTGTGAGGTCTGGAATAATTCAGGAGGGTTCACTCTGTAGCCTTCAATTTAAATTAAATACAGACTGATGTATTTAAGAGCATGGAGAGCCACTTGAGGTTATGGAAAAATAATACTAATAATAAATCTAATATAAAATCAAATCCTAAACTTGTGCTTTCATCTCTTAGTATGTTGCTAATTGATTAAAATACAGAAATCAGTTATCAGTATATTCGTTCAAAAATAAAAACGACAATGCTATGTAACTGCTTTATAAAAAATGGAATATAAGTGTCTAATTTTTAATTGTTAAATTTAGCTTAATTTCTAAACACAAATTATTTAAAAAAAGAAAAGTACTTATATATATACAGTGGGTAAGGTAAGTATTCAGACCCCCTTAAATTTTTCACTCTTTGTTATATTGCAGCTATTGCTAATATCATTTATGTTCATTTTTTTCCTCATTAACGTACACACAGCACCCCATATTGACAGAAAAACACAGCATTGTTGACATTTTTGCAGATTTATTAAAAAAGAAAAACTGAAATATCACATGGTCATAAGTATTCAGACCCTTTGCTCAGTATATATATATATATATATATATATATATATATATATATATATATATATATATATAATTTACATTAAATAAAACTTTTTATATTATTATAATATAGTATTATATATTACATACAGCTTTTAATTAAGTAAAACCGTTATATACTATATATACAGTATATTTTGGACTTTATAGATTGATAATTGATTCAGTTGCATAAAAGACTCAGAAATCCCACACAATGTGGGTCTGAAGCAAAACCAGATGAGAGTAATTTCATCTAGCTGTATTGTCTTCTCTAAATGATGAACATTTTAAACAGCAACTTTCTTGTGTGAACTTAAAATCAGTTTCTCATTTTGTTTTGTTTTCTTCCAGTGAGAAGTTTATGGTGAAACTCAACAAAAATGGTGGCCCAAAAAACCCAGAGAAGGTCGACCGTCTCTGCGCCCTCTTTACGGTGGGACCAACAACTGTTATTGCTATGGATAAAAAAATACATAGAAAAAATGGACTAAATAACTTCTCTTCCTCTTATTTTCTCACAGGACTTAAGCAACAAGGACATGAAGAGAGATCTGTACATTGTGTCCCAGGTCATCAGGACGGGTGAGTATCCCGTCTCATTTAGCCTCTTTCCCTTCTGTCCCTCCTCAATCCATTCCGTTAATTTGGAGCCAAATGTTGCCACAAGGCATTGCATTTCTGCCAGCAACTGCATCTCTAGAGCTCTTACATAAGTGTGGCACTGCAAGCTTCATTCCTGTTTATAAAGCAACTGGGAGGCTGGAACAGACCATTCAACCCCCCAAAACGTGTCCTCTTTTGACTCTCAATGGCCGTTCTTAACCTCGTTTGTGAAGGATTGTGGAAACTTTGATTATCTTTAGATGTTTCTGTGATGGCAGGCTGGTGGAAGATATTTTCCAGCTATAGAAAGTGATATAATTTGCCAATTATTAGTCAGTAAATTGACACAAACATTAATGTAACAAAATTGTAATGGCCACTGATCCACATGGGAATGTTTCTCTATAGGCAAACAAGCTAAAATAAATACATAATTAGCCGTTTCTTGCATGCACCAGTTGTCTGCTGGACAGGATTTGTATAACCATGCAGATGGCACTATGCACACATATTTCTGTCAGTGATGTATAATGTCTTTTGTTCAGGGCGGATGCTGTTAAACGACTCAAAGAAAGGCCCCCCTCATGTCCAGTACCGCCGGCCGTACGGATGCGCAGTGCTGGCCATGAGCGACGTCCTACAGACCATCTCTGAACTCAAAGAGGAGAAAGACTTCGTGCTCAAAGTGTACACGTAAGCCTCCACTGTGCACTTTAGGGCCATTTATCTGTTTGATTCATTAATTAAATCGAAAAGAAAGTCTTGGGAACTAAGTTTATTATGAGCTGGAGATTTGCATGTCAAAGCCGCACTGTTCCAAACCCTAGTATGCTGCCTACCTAGACAGCATTTTAAACCTCCATAGTCAAGTTATGTCACAGTTGGCA
This sequence comes from Carassius carassius, assembly GCF_963082965.1. Taxonomy (NCBI): domain Eukaryota; kingdom Metazoa; phylum Chordata; class Actinopteri; order Cypriniformes; family Cyprinidae; genus Carassius; species Carassius carassius. Next base: position 17,106,846 of record NC_081802.1, read on the forward strand.
TCATTATGTTGCCTTATGGAGACATAGCACCAGTGTTGGGGAGTAACTAGTTACATGTAACGGCGTTACGTAATTTAATTACAAAATAAATGTAACAGTAATCAGTTACAGTTACTAAAAAAAAATGAGTAATTAAATTACAGTTACTTATGAAAATTGTAACGATTACAAAGAGGATTACATTTGAATATTTACACACATCCACATACAGTTTATTTCTTTCCCAAATTGCACTAAGACATATGGCCCATAATCTCCGAGACGCGGAAAACACATTTGTAGAATCGAGTAATAAAAATGGAATTCAGCCTATAACGCGGACGCAATATGCCACATTTTGGACGAATAAATCAAAAGTAGGTCAGTACACTTGAATCAAAACCCGATATGGACAGATGTCTGTGAATATTAAGCCGCAAAAAGACTGAATATGAATCCTGCACGTTCTGCGTGTCTGTGGAAATCAGGCGCTGACTGGACATCGGGAGAACCGGGACTATTCCCGGTGGCCTGGCAGACGATTTGGCCTTCTACTTTAATATTGTTATTGTATAATTGCAGGCCGAATATACTAAAGCTATTATTTCCGAATCCGCCATTCGATAATTAAATTTCTAATAAATCATGAATCGGTTAGTCGTGACTGGCAATGGTTGGGCTCGCGCCTCGCGCGCTCTCCGCGCCTCCGCCGAACGGTTTGGATCAGACTCCGAGTAATCAATGCGAGAGAGAGAGACCCGAGTGAACTTTGTAAACGCACAGCTGGAGCAGAGAAGCGACACTTCTGTTCAGGGTTTCAGGTGCAGGTTAGTTTCATCTGTAAATATGCTAATGTAGTTTTGTCTTTGTTTACTTAGTCAAGCAGCAGCACATTGCTCGCAATCACTCAAAATACTGTATAAACGACGTCATTATTATCTTTTGTAATGTTACAGTAGTAATTTAGCAGACAAATCATCATATTTTATCATAGGTTTAGGGGCAGCTAGTGGATACAAAAACACAACCCTTAGGAAAATTAATATAGCCTATGGTATGGCACTAACCGTGGTTTAACTATGGAATTTGTAGTAAAAATAAATACAAGTGGTAATTCATTTGCCAAAAAAACAAAATTGCACTTACAAAACATGGTAAAAGTCAAATAAAAATCTTCAGTATTAAAGTCATGAGAGAGATGGATGGATAATGGAAGTGAAGGTGCAGTTCAGGAGAAAACTCTTAATTACGTTGCATGTCCCCAACCTAAGGATTCAAATCTTTTTGATGTCAGGTCCAAAAAAAAATAGGGCTGTCCATGTTTCAGAATGGGTTGTGGGTGTATGAGTGTGAGATTTCCCAGCCTATTTTTTTCCCCAGTCCGCCCCTCATGGAAATTAATCTGTAGAACAGTCACTTCATGAGCATTTTTTACTTATTTTGAGAAACTATCATCATATCATATACAAAGAGACAGCAGTGTTTCAAAAAGACACCAATGTTTCAGGAGTTTAGTACACAAAATAGGACACATGCTTATTAGATAACCGTATTTGAGTTGATATATGCTTTTATTTTTTTATTAACTATTTTTCCCCAAACCATTTTTAGATGCAGTTAGATGCCTGTAGTTATGCAAAGATTTGGTTTCAAAAACAGTATCTATAAACTATTTCTTTTGATTTTAAATCTGCTTTGAACTGCAGATCAATCTCTAAGTAAAAGGCAGTACTAAAGTCTGATTGTGTGGTGGATGTGTTCAAATGTGATCATCTTAATTCAAGTGATGAAGGATGGTGAAAGTCTGACAGTATTGAGCACTACTGTAAGGTTAAACCTGCATGGTGTAAAATGGTTGAAGATGATTAACAGTTGCAAATTAACATTCATTAAAAATTTATAAAAGTAATCAAAATGTACTCAAAAGTAATTAGTTACATTACTTTATTAAAGTAATTTAAAAAGTTACACTACTATTACATTTTAAATAGGGTAACTTGTAATCTGTAACCTATTACATTTCCAAAGTAACCTTCCCAACACTGCATAGCACGTATCCTTAGCATTTAAAGCAATCCCATAATGCACTGTGGCATATTTAAATAAAAATCAATCTTAAAGAAATGGTGGACTATTAAAGAAAATTTGTAAAAAATACTTAATTAATTTAGTATAGGGCCTAATTATTATATTTCATATTTGCTTATATGTGCTATGTGTTGCTATGCTTTCTATGCTTTTTTTATTGCACGTTAAGCATAGCAACATGCTAACATCAATTCTTTTGGAATTATTTTGAATGCTCTAATGTCACTCAGAAGGTTCTATTTCAGTTACATATATATTTCAGTAAAATATGCATATAGAGTTTGTGCTATTATCATAACAGTATGCTAACATCAGACTCTACAAATTGTAAACATTCTAATTCAGTCACTAATGAGGTCCCATTTCAGATCGTATGGTTTTATATTTCACTCAACCTTTATACTCTTTATACTCATATACCTGATGTTAATGTGCCCTGCTACTTCAGTATTGTGTTGTTAGCATAGCAACAGGCTAACATTAAACTCTATTGCGAAGAATTTTGGACATTCTAATTTAGTCACTGATAATGTTCCATTTTGGACAGTGTGCTTTTATATTTCATCTGATGCTTATATGTGCTGTGTATTGTTACACTTACTACAGTGTAGTGCTGTTAGCGTAGCAACATGCTAACATCATAATTTATTGGAATCATTTGCAAAGATTCTAATTCAGAACTATATAATTAATCTTATTTCACCCAATATTTAAATTGCTGCTTGAGTAATTATTATTAGCATAGCAACATGCTAACATCAAACTCTATCAGAATGATTCTGAGATCTCGAATTCTGTCACTCATAAGGTTCCATTTCAGTTAGTATGTTTTTATATTTTATATTTCATTAAATATTGTTTATGCGCTATGTATTATGTCCATGAGTATTGTGCTATTAGCATAACTACATGCTAACCACTAAGACTATTGTAACTAATTGTTAACGTTCAAATTCAGTCTCTCATGTTGTCAGCTGTCAATGTAAGAGGTATACTAGGTTTTTCGAAAAGAGCTAATAATTAGTTACATTCTTGGCTACATTAGCTACAGTGAATAATTTGCTACATTAGCTGCAGTGTACATTTACTGTTATTTATTCCAGAAAAGAAAGCACACATCATTTGTGCTGTGAAGCTCTCTCTGAAATCCTCCCCTGTGGACGACACACGTGCTCCAGTCCTCTAGCTATCTCCATCACACACTTTCATTACCTCTTGGTGTAGCCATGCAGAAAGCCTCCTCTGTTTCATTGGCTGGGGAACTGACAGAACCGGATAAAAGAAAGAGAAATCAAGGGGGGGGGGGGGGAGTTATTATGTAACTCCCATTGTATTATTATATATTTAACCCATATTTTATTTTATAATATTTTTTGCCCATATGTATTTTTAGTCTGTAGCCTGTAGAAATTTATTTATTTATTTAAATAATTGCAAATTTTTATAAATAACAATAAAATCAAATAATTGACATAATTAAAATACACCGTTTATATTATAGAACTTCAAACTATATTCATATGTCCATTACATATATACAAACACATGCATTTAATATATATTTAAGATACAATTGTATTTTTTCAACCATATGTATTTTGACAGCAGCCTTAGTGAAATGTTTCACCCAGCACAAATTGTACCAATGCTGCAACTCTGCGGTTGCAGCATTGGGGAAGACAGGAAAATAGATGCTGATGTATATACAGTACAGACCAAAAGTTTGGACACACCTTCTCATTCAAAGAGTTTTCTTTATTTTCATGACTATGGAAATAGTAGAATCAAACTGAAGGCATCAAAACTATGACTTAACACATGTGGAATTATATACATAACAAAAAAGTGTGAAACAACTGAAAATGTCATATTCTAGGTTCTTCAAAGTAGCCACCTTTTGCTTTGATTACTGCTTTGCACACTCTTGGCATTCTCTTGATGAGCTTCAAGAGGTAGTCACCTGAAATGGTCTTCCAACAGTCTTGAAGGAGTTCCCCGAGAGATGCTTAGCACTTGTTGGCCCTTTTGCCTTCTGTCTGCGGTCCAGCTCACCCCTAAACCATCTCGATTGGGTTCAGGTCCGGTGACTGTGGAGGCCAGGTCATCTGGCGCAGCACCCCATCACTCTCCTTCTTGGTCAAATAGCCCTTGATGCCTTCAGTGTGAGTCTACAATTTTCATAGTCATGAAAATAAAGAAAACTCTTGAATGAGAAGGTGTGTCCAAACTTTTGGTCTGTACTGTATATATATATATATATATATATATATATATATATATATATAATGTATGTATTTTCATGCATGTTTTCAATGTTATATGCATGGAAGTGTGTGTTTAGTTTCTAGGGACATCTAGTGGTACAGTAGACTGTTGGGAACATGACAAACCAGACCGACAGTTGATCTGATCGGATTTGCAGTAGATATTCCTTTGTGTCTGGAATGTAGCACTTTCCATCAAGCGATAGACCAGAACCACCCTTGACACCCTTGGTCACCAAGACAGCCAACCAGATGGACTCTGTGGGAGTTCCCACAAAGCATCTGCCCGCTAAGCCACCACAAACACTAGCGTTAGCATTGGGCGGAGGTCCCTTTTCAGCTGCCACGATGGGATCAGACATTAATGACATCACTTCCCCTCAGGCCATAGAAGTTGCTGTTCTCGAACCTCCGACAGCTAGCACACAGTGATTTAGCAGCTACTGATGCCTGAATGTAGCATAAGGCTCTGTTCTCTCTACTGAGAGCACCACACTCCTGTGCTTTTAAGCAGTAGAGTGTTGTGACTTGCTTCATTGTGATGGCTCTTAACACTTGACTGTACTTGACTGTGTGTTTTTTTTTCACTTACCATTATATCATCCAGAGTGCCAATTGACAAACGCCGTATGAAAATGCTAATGCAGCTCTGCCGGTTGGGGTTAATTGTCTTGATTGTAGATTATTCTTCACTCAGTGTCAAATATATACCACTTTTTTTGTAAAAACGGACACATGATACAACCTAAAACTCTATATTTCCATTTTCTAGGGCTGCACGATTATGACAAAAATCTAATTGTCTATTATTCACTTGAAATTGTAATTGCGATTATAAATTACGATTATCACAATTTACATTGAATGATGTTTATACCATTGTTTGATGCAAATGCATGCCGTATTTTATATGAAAACAAATAAGCTGAAAACAGTCTAACTGAAAAACCTTTAGCCTCAAATGTCAAATGTACATCGGACTGTTTTTTTATTTTAAATTATAAAATATATATATGTATATATTTATGAATGGTATTATAATGTTATTCTTAAACTAAAACTAAAACAATGAAAAAGTTAATGTGTACAAAAGACAAAAACATATCTTAAGCATGCAGAATAATGTAAGTGGACTTTGAACGATTAATTGCCACTTTGAACGATTACGTAATTGTGGCATCCATAATTGTAATCGCGGTTAGAATTCGATTAATTATGCAGCCCTACCATTCAACAAACAATTTTAGATTTGTCTTACTTACAAAATGTTTGTTATTGAAATATAAACCAAATAAAAAAGTCAGAATTTTGAGATGCAAACTCAGAATTGCAAAAAAAAAAAAAAAGTCTGAATTGTGAAATGTTAACTAGAATTTGAGTTTATAACTCGCAATTACAAGTTATAAACAATATAAAAGAAATGTTTGAAAAATCTCAATTAAAAAATATAAACTAGCAATAAAAAAGATATACCTGTATACACCGATAATCAGATTAAACCTGTATTAATTAATACATTCATTCATTCACTTATTCATTCATTCATTCATTCATTCGTTCACTTATTCATTCATTTTTAACACCACTGATGAGATGGAGCATGGAGCAAACCTTCTTTTTATATTATGTTAATAATAACCTATTTATTATTATTTATTTATCTATATCATAACCTGGAGATACAAAATAGCAAGTAAGTAAATCAATAAATCAATGAATAAATATCATAGAATATGACAGATAAACGGGACAAGATTGCATGTCTATATGTACATTTTAAATGTACAAAAAAATAAAGAACAACTTCAGAAATATTGACTAAAATACTAGATTATGAAATATTGGGTAGCACTTTATTTTACAGTCCTGTTCCTCATGTACATACTATGTACTTATTATAGTGATTACAATAACTATGTAATAACTAGGTACTAACCCTGAACCTACCCCTAAACCTAACCCTACCCCATGTAGTTACCTTGTATTACCAGAACTTTCTTAGATAAATACACTGTAAGTACACTATAAGTACATGTTAGTACACGTACTGTAAAATAAAGTGCAACCAAATATTGTCTTTTTCTTGATTATTTGAAGTTGTTTTCATAAATGTCTCATACCTGGTCATATTACGCCATTCTGGTATGTAACGGCAACTTTCCGAAAATCCAAAAGACAGATGGAACAGTATTCTCATGGAATATCCCGTTTTACTTGGAAATATGTCATTATACAAGTAAAGTGCAAACAGAGTTTTATGTTGAATTTAATGTTTTCTAAGCACTCACTCTTTTGCAATATTTTGAGAAGGGATTGTCAATGGGTCACGGGCCACTACTCGAAAGTATCACTGGGTATTGTGGTAAATAATTCATTTTCTTTGACTGGATGAAAGCCCCGTTTTTACTTTAAGTCCTGGCACATTCATGAGCATACTGCAATGCCCCTTAAGGACAAGACCTTTTACTGTTGAAACTGAGTTACATATATACTGAAAAATTACATTTGTGACTCCAAGCATCTGGGAATCACTTGAATACTGATGCAACGATTCCACCTGCTTCATCCATACCACAACAAGATTGTTCTCTTTCTTGTCTCTTTCACAGGTGTAATAATGAAACTGAGTGGTACCAGATTCATGAGAACATTATCCGCAAGTCCAGCACCAAATACACCGCTCCTAGCACTAACTACGGTAAGTGCACTTCCAAAATGCTCGTACACTTGATTTATCATTACATGAGGAACATTTAGCTTCACTGAAACTGAACAGTCCCTCCAAAGAGTCTGTCCATTATCCTGCTTCACTGCTGTAGTCGACATTTCACTTATTTTGCTGAAATAACTGTAGGTGGTTGTCTGCTTGTTAATTTGACATTTTGTTACAATGAAGTGACTTGCTTAAAATAAATGAAACCTGCGCAGGGAACTTTTTCACTCTCACATGATTTAGCCGATTCAAACTGGAATTTTGGTAAATGTGACAGCACCTTTACAGTTAAAATGCAAAGTACTCATGACTATGTCATATAATTTTAAGTAAAATTACAAGTCACATGCAAAGCTTAAGCCTCAACAACCAAACAGAACCTTTATGAAAGTCATTTTCTGCCACGAAAAAAAACAAAACAAAATTTTTTTGAATATAATTGCAACTTTATCTCACAATTTGTTTTTTTTTTCTTAGAATTCTAGTTTACATCTCGTAATTATTTATTTTAGCCTTCACAGAATAAAGAATGTAATGTAATTGCGATTGTTTTAAAAATTCTGACTTTTTTCTTGCAATTGTCTTTGTTTCTCTTAATTCTTAGTAATGTTTTTTTTTTTTTTGCTCTTTTTTCATATTTACAATTGTTTTTTTGTTTTTTTTATATATTGCAAGAAAAATGTCACAATGACCTTTTTATTTATTTGAAATTTTTCATCCTGTGGCAGAAACAAGCTTTTGTAAAGCGTGTGGGAAATGATGAAAGATTTTAATTGAATATTGAATATATTTTAGACAATTAGAAATTTAGAAGATATTTTTATTTTAATTAAACAAAAAACATATTTATCGGCTTATAGTCCCGGACAGAATTTAAATATCACCACTCTTTTCAATCAAAATAATTGAGTTAAGTTTCACAGAATGGTAGTGTTGTGGGTGGTCTCCAGGGTGTTTCTCTGCTGTTTCCAATGTGTTTTTACCCTGTTGCTATGTGGTGGCTTACTGCTAAGATGTGGTCACATTAGTCATTGCCAATAGTGTAGCAACTGACAGTAGTCGCTTTCAAACCAAGCAGCTTTATGTCGAACGTCCGGGAAATGATGAAATAGTCCAAAGTAATATTGAAAAGCTAGATCAGATCCCTAAAAACCCTCAAAATGAGCTGCATCAGCAAGCAAAGTAATGCCAGTCTAAGTCCTGGTGGAAAAGAATATGGTAGAGGTATGTCTTGAGTTATCGTTCAGTAGTATTTGGTATGTTAGCTGTTCTAATTGAGAGTTTATTCCACTATTGAGGAGACAAATTTCTGGACCCGGATGAACATAAAACCCTTCCCACTGGGAACAGACAGGAGCCAGGCAGTCAGAATGACTGATTGCAGCAGGCGGGCCGGTGTGTCCGATTTAATGAAGAATTGAAGGTAGTGGGGAGCCAGAGTCATTAGCAGCATTGTAGACCCAAAACAATGTCTTGATTGAATTGAACTGTAGCAGTTACTGGCAGCCAGCATAAAGACCTGAATAAAATTGTAACAGAAACAAAATCTCTCTGGTACGTTCTTCAAAACTAAGGACCATTTTACAAAATAAATGCTAACATAATCACGAGGATAATTACAGTGGTTGTCATGATGAAGTTGTCTCACATTTCCCCTGAACTCTTCTTGTCGTGCAGGTCTAATCATCTCACTGCAGCTGTTGAGGGGCGACATGGAGCAAGTGCGCAAGGAAAACCCTATCATATTCAACCGCGGCGTGGCCATCACACGCAAACTGGGCTTCCCTGATGTGATCATGCCAGGTAAATCTCATGAAGGCCACGGCTGGATTTAAAGTTTTGTTCAGGACTGAATGAATGCAAGAGAAATGCCTTGACTTTATACTCATGGTCTGAAAGTAGACTGTTGCTGTAAGATAGGTTTAGAATATGTACAATATACTGATAGTTGTTCATACACTGTGCGCAATATGTAGCATATCGGTTATTGACCTATATTAGATTTAGAAAATATATTAGCTGATATAAGCTGTATAGTTCTGGATGCTCATTTTTCTTATGTTTACATCATTTAATGCTCATTTAAAGTTTGTCTTTAAACATACTAGTAATTTAATAACTTTGTTAAATGTAGTCTTTAGAAAACTCAAAATGAACATCCATTTTTGTACAATGTTGTGATGCCTGAATTTACCTTTTGTATTTATTTATTAATTTTGACAAAAACAATATAACATATGAATAATTACAGTATAGTAATAGTTATTCATATGCAATGGACAATATGTCGGTATCATATCGGTTATGGCCGATATTAGAATTTTGTAGATATATTGGCCGATATTATCTGCTTAGTTCTCCATGACCGTTTCCCTTATTTTTACATCTAGATCATATTTGACCAGCACATACTGAAAAATATGAACTATTAATAATAGCTTAATTATAACATGTAATTTTAGAAAATCTCAAAATTATAATTTTTCGTATAGTAGATTACAGTGTTGTGATAAATGTACTTGTTGTGTTTTTTATTAATGTTTAATTTATTTTGAAAAATATATATATACAATTGTAATATTTACAGCGTAGTAGTAGTTATCATACACAGTGCACTATATGTTGGTACCATATCGGTTATCGCCATTATTAGAAGTTTTTAATATATTGGCTGTTTAGTTATGAATGGTCACTGCTAAATTGTGACTGGTCATTTAATGGTCACTTGAAGTTAATCTTTATGAATGCTAATAATTTAACAATTTTGTTAAATGTTATCTTTAGCAAATCTCAAAATGAATATCAATTTTTCAGTGTCGTGGTGCCTAAATTCACCTGTAGCATATACAACAATTAATTTAATTATTGGTGTCTTTATTTTAATTAAACAAAATAGTAAAATAAAATTTTATTGGCCATTTATAGGTCATCAGCCAAAACATGAAAATAATTATTGGCTTATCATATTAGCCACTATTTTCAATTGAAATAATTGAGTTGACTTTCACAGAATGCTAGGGTGTTGTGGGTGGTTTCCAGAGTGTTGCTAATGTGTTTTAGCCTGTTGTTTTTTGTCTTTGTGGTTGCTAGGTTGTTGCCACAGTAGGTGGTTTCTAATGTGCTTATTGCTTACTGGCTAAATCTAAAATAATTGCATCATTAAGGTGCGGTCACAATAGTAAAAGAAAATTTGCAGACCAAAACACACAATTGAAGATTCAAACCACCGGTTGCAAAACCTGCATGGATAAATCTTTCATGAATTTCCAGATCGTGTAAATTCCTATGGGAATTATAGAATTTCAGGTGCAAAAATGTGATGGACAGTGATAAATGTTAGCGTACTGTACCTTTACCCAAACATCTGTTGTTGTTTTTTTGTTTTTTACTAAAAATCTTAAGTTTGGTTCCAAACTCAAAGTTTCCTCACTACCTCACGCCATCTGCAGACCTCTTCGTGTGGAGGTCAAATCGACGGTAAGCCCTGAAGAGAGTCTTGTGAAATTTTTTTTAGCATGACTAATAATCATTATGTAACAGCAAATAATCGCCCGCATTGGCTTTTAACTGCATAGAATCAAGCTTATATAAATTATGACCCACATTTTTACACACTCTATAAGCTAAGGATATAACGATTAACTGCGAGCCGGTTGAAAATCGATTCAAATATGTGACTATTCAAATCGGTTTAGATGCTAAACATATCGCGATTCATTTCGTTTATATGAATGCATGTTTGAGGGGAACTTGTAATTCAGAATGAGGGGTCTTCTCAAAGTTGTTCTCTTAATAAAATCGTGTCGTTGAGTTTTCGATGGAGCTCTGCCTCCAGTCTATTCCTCAACAGTCTTCAGTGTCAAAACCTAGTAGCCATGTACAATATCTATTCTTTTCATCCATAAACTCGTACATCAGTCTTGTGGTCCCAGATGTCCTGCAGTGGTAGGTGGATTGATTGGTCCTCCATCTTCTTCTTTACAGTAAATCCCTCTCATTAGACGCTGAGTCAATGCTTCCTTGTTCTTCTGAAGAGCTCAGTGATTAGTTTCATCCACAGATCGATCAACCTGAAGTAGTATGATTATCATCACAGACAAGACTGTGCTCTTTAAATTCAACATTTTGAGATGCCAGTAATTCGATGGCTCTCTGGGAGCCATGGTTCTTTAGGTTTCTGAGGTACGTATTTTTCTCATTGGGCTTAGATGATATTGAACCACAGTGTCTGGGAAATTGCTGCATTGACTTTATTCCCCAAAAAGATCAAACTGGACAGGTCTCTAAAACATGCTCCCAGCATTGGGATCCATTGCGTTAATTAACAATATCTGTCTGTCAAATGATATTAGGTCTTGGATGCAGCAATTAGATGGAAAATTGAACTGTTAGCATTATGAAATGTTAATGACACTTGAAGTGCCACAAGGTTTGGGAATTAATCATTCTCATGATATTTTCAATAAGCCAGAGATGAGTTTGTTTAACACAATTGTTTAAAATTTTACATAGTTATTTCCTGTTTGGCACCTCATATTACTCTAATAATGATGATAATGATTATGATGATGATGATTTTATGGTTTTAGTTTTAGTTAACTACTGTATAATAACCCTGTTTAAAAATGCTGTGTAACAGAACAAACTATATATATAGATATATATAAATAATATTTTTTAAGTTTTTAGTTTTTCACTTTTATTAAGGTACCTTTAGAAGTGTTATAACAGATTGTTATGTTCTCTACTACTTTGTAATATCAGTTTATACATATATGGGGATTCATAATGTTTGCAAAGGTCCTCAGACGGTCAGTGTTGTTCTTTATTACTCAAAATGTACAAGTCATTTTCAATTTACGAGCAAAAGTCAAGGAAACTATTTGATTATGCACATTACACACACAATAAAATGAGCACATTATTGCGTAAGGTGATTTATGTCATTCTCCCTCAGTTTATCCACCCTCAGTAAAGCCATTCAAGAGATATCCTGTTGCATCGGAGCAAACTGAAGCTTTTCTTTAAGGTGTATGCTGAAATGTGGATCTCTGAGCTCATAACTGTCTGCAGGGTGGGTTTCAGCAGGAGGAATGCTTTCTAGCAGAGCCACGCTTTATGTTTTATTGCATCAGCTGTAATTGGAAGAAATCAAATTAAACCCACAACTTCTTTCACAACCAGCTAAAACTTTGTTCCCCTGAGTAGACGGGTAAAAACTAAGCGCTATTCCAGAGAGAGGCTGTGTTTATTTTGAGTGTTATGATTCAGATGCTTGCTGCTCGGCGGAGAGAATGTGGGCTGCTGGGTCATGGATTGAATGAGGTTGATAATGAAAGAGTCATCTGAAAACCTAGCTCACATGTGGAGTCACAGTGTAAAGACAGGTTGAACTCAAGTTTGACGAGATTCCTTTCAGCCTTTCGCTCCTACAATTAAGCTGGACAAATGAATTGACCTTTGTGTAGCAATAGTTTTTAAGTGTGATGAAGCCATCCAAGATTACATGGGTAACACTTTAGTATAGGGACCAATTCTCACTATCAACTAGTTGCTTATTAGCATGACTATTATTAACATATTGGCTGTTTATTAGCGCTTATAAAGCATTTATTCTGCATGACCATATATATACCTTAATACCTAAACTTAACAATTACCTTACTAATTATTAATAAGCAGCAAATTAGGAGTTTGTTGAGGCAAAAGTTTGTTAATAATGTGAATTGGACCTTAAAATATAGCATGACTGTTACTCCTACACTTAGGTATAGGAGCATGCCAAAATATTTGTTTACAGTATTATTTTTTTTCTCTCTCTCTCCAGCTTTTATGGGATAGACATAGTAGACTAATGTATTTTGGTTCTTATCCAAATAACTCTGTATCTTTAGTCAGGGTGCAAAATGAACTCTCTACAAGTGGCAAGTTTATCATCAGTTTTTTGTCTAGGTTGTATGAACTTTTTTAACCCATGTGACAACATGTATATACTGTATGTTGAGTTTTCCTTGCATTTATTCTTCAAAACGAAAATATAAGTAACAAAATGACAACATATTTGTAACAATTGCAGTTTTATTAAGCCAAAACGAAAATACTCATATTACCAAACAATGTGTGTGTTTTCTCTCTAAAGGCGACATACGCAACGACCTTTACCTCACGCTGGAGAGAGGAGACTTTGAGAGAGGAGGCAAGAGCGTTCAGAAGAACATCGAGGTCACCATGTATGTGCTCTACGCTGACGGAGAGATCCTCAAAGTACGTCAGACTGCTGAAATAAAGGAATAAGTTGCCAGTAATAAAAAATCTGTCATCATTTACTCATCCTCATGTTTTTCCAAACCCGTAAGACCTCCGTTCATCTTTGGAACACAACTTAAAATATTTTTGATGAAATCAGGGAGCTTTCTGACCCTTCATAGACAGTAGTGCAACTGTAATGTCCCCAGGTCCAGAAACGTAGTAAATACAACAGTAAAACAGTCCATGTGACATCAGTGGCTCAATTTCAGTTTTGTGATGCTTCGAGAATATTCTTTTTTTGTCCAAAAAAAACAAACAATTATAACAATTTACTCAACCATTCTTCTCCTCCGAGTTACGTCTTCCACCATTTTAGAGAGTATTACAATGCTTACGCATGCTTTCCCCTAAGCATAAACAACGCTTATTACGCACATGACGTTCATGCACGTGCTTTCCCCACGAACGTAAAAAACGCTGATTACGTCCGATATGATTTTGGTTACTCTCCAAAATGGCAGAAAACGTAACTCGGTAGAGAAGAATGGTCGAGTAAATTATGTTATTTTGTTTTTTTTCTTTGCACAAAAAAAAAAGAAAAAAAAAACTATTCTTGTAGCATTGCAAAACTGAAGTTGAGCCACTGATGTCACATGGACTGTTATACTGATTTATTTACTACATTTCAGGACCTGGGAACATTTCAGTTGCGTTGCTGTCTGTGGAGGGTCAGAAAGCTCTCCGATTTCATCAGAAATATATTAATTTGTGTTCCTAAGATGAGCGAAGATCTTAAGGGTTTGGAACGACATGAGGATGAGTCATTAATGAATTTTTATTTTGGAGTGAACTAACCCTTTAAGGAATTGTGTTGTACGATTATTGAAATAAAAATCTCCGAAACAAACAGTAGGGGTTTAGAATGACAGAATTCTCATTTTCTGGATAAACTATCCCTTTGAAAAACATATCAGTGATCTGTAGCTCATGTGGTGAATCATTTAGTCCAAACAAATTTGAAGTAAATGAGTTTCTGATGTATTTTACATAAGCCCATCATAAATGTTGGTGTCGCAAACTTTAATGCACACTATAAAGCCACATAACACGGTTTCCATTTCTTCTATCTTTTATCAGGAGTGCATTAGTCTGGGCTCAGGAGAACACAACATCAGCGAGTACCGCTCTTTCGTCCTCTACCACAACAACAGTCCGCGCTGGAGCGAGGTCATCAAACTACCCATCCCCATCGACCGCTTTCGCGGCTCCCATCTGCGCTTTGAGTTCAGACACTGCTCAAGTAAGGACTTGAGTACAGTACTGGTATCATTTTGCACATATTGGTGACCCTCTCTGTGAAATCCAGACTAAAGTCTCAAACTCTAATTGTGAGATAACAAGCATCAAAGTTTGATTTCAACATTAATTTCACTATGATTTCAATCTTAGTCAGTAATAAAGATATCAATGTTACATTTTCACAGAATGTTCTTCACCTTATGAAGGATGATTTTATATAGAAAACATATAACCAAAACATGACTGTGGCTGGGTTTTCATAGAAAGGGTCAGATTTTATTGTATTGATTTTTTTCCCTGACATTCTGATCTGAAGACTTACACTTAATTAACTGATATAAAGATAAAGTGTGCCTACATATTGATTTTGTTATTTAGAAGAGAGAGAAAAAAAACCTTTTTGAAATGGATGCGATAATGTTTTGTTGGGTTTTATATGATGCATTAATTTCTCGACATACTCTAAAAAACATTTTCTGTCTTTTCTTTTTTGACTTGTTTTATGAAGTGATATGATTTTTATCAACATTTAAATTATTAACTGGCACTTGAAATTTGACAAGCACTTTGGAAAATATTTAAACTTTTTTTTGTTTGTTGGTTTTTATAGCAAAGGACAAAGGAGAAAAGAAGCTTTTCGGCTTTTCTTTCACTCCACTCATGAGGGAAGACGGCACCACGCTGTCAGATGAGAGCCATGAGCTTTACATCTACAAGGTGAAGCAGACATTACATTATGTGAAACACAACAGAAATTATGTGTTTACCATAAAAATAAAAAAAAAGAATGCAAGCGTCAAGGTCTGTGGAAGACTTGCTATTCAACAGCTGGATTTTTTATGCATTAAGTAGATTAATAAATAAATAAATAAGGTGATTTAGTTACTTAATAAAAATGTTGTTACACATAATGAAATAATAAATGAATATAGTTTTTTTTTTAAATACAATTTTAAGTCTGATAAAAAAGAAAAAAAAATTATCCACTTACCAAGAGTTCAATATATATATATTTTTTTGTATGTTTTCAGTTTTGGTTAATGATAATAACCCTGTTAAACTCTCTTCTGAATGTGGATCAGTGTGATGAAAACACCACCTTCAGTAACCACGCGCTGTACCTGGGGCTGCCCTGCTGTAAAGACGACTTCAACGGCTGCCCGAACATCCCGTCCAGCCTCATCTTCCAGCGCAGCACTAAGGAAACCCTCTGGATATCCACTCAGCTCTCTTCCACCAAACTGACTCAGAATGGTAATTTACTAACAATTTTTCCTTCATCCATCAGTTGTTGCATCTACTTTTCAGGGAATATAATGACACTTTCTTCTTGTGTTTGTGTTGTGAAGTCGATCTGCTGGCTTTGTTGAAGTGGAAAGCACATCCAGACCGTGTAATGGACATTTTAGGGAGATTGCGGCATGTCTGTGGGGAAGAAATAGTCAAAGTGAGAGCTCTGGCTTGTTTTTTTTGTCTTTAAAAATAACAGATTTTAATGTCTGCTTAATGTAATTTACATCCATTTTCTGTTTTCCACTCCAGTTTCTTCAAGACATCCTCGACACGCTGTTCTCCATTCTGGATGACAACACAGACAAATATGGACCCCTGGTGTTTCAGTCACTGGTTAGAAACTTTTAACAAATGGCATTTCTAGGACAACGCCATAGCTTAACTAATGTTAATAATTCACCGCTGTAATAACGTGTCTGATATCCATTCATCAAAAGACTCAGACCCACATATACTGTGTGTTTGCGTGTGTGGACACCCTTTAATGCACTCGATTCATCTCTTTCATGAGTGCCCATGCTGTGTGTGTGTGTGTGTGCCTGTCCTGAAAAATGGAAGATTTCAGCTGGCGTGGATCCAGGCATTAATAGACGTTCACAGCTGGTTGATAGTGGCATCTCCAGAGAGCCTTTAGCTTCTCATACTCCTGTAAAAAGAGTCAAGATGTTCTAGCCTCTCTTGGACTGAATACATCTGTCATGTTTCTGTGTGGAGAATAGAGAGCCTACGCTGATGCATTCTTCTTGCTCTGATATTCATTTTGCAATAAATTTGTTGCCTTGTCGTCTCATTTTCATTTCATTCAAAGGAATAGTTCACCAAAAAATTACTATTTGCTGAACATTTACTCACCCTCAGACCATCCAAGATGTAGATGAGTTTGTTACTTCATCAGATTTGGAGAAATGTATCATTGAATCACTACCAGTGGATGCTCTACAGTGAATGGGTGCCGTCAGAATGAGAGCCCAAACAGCTGATAAAAACATCACAATAATCCACAAGTAATTCACATGACTTCAGTTCATCAGTTAATGTCTTGTAAAGCGAAAAGCTGTAAGAAGTTTGTAAGAAATCCATCAAGATGTTTTCTAGTCTTCTATCAACAAAAATGTGTTTGGATTTTGATGAGAGGACAACAGGAGATGGACTATCCACTGGAGGAAGTGTTATTATGGATTGTTGACTGTTTTTTTGGCCAGAAATGACGGTTTAAAGTTTAAATGAATTAATAATGTATTTGTTTCTTACAAACACACAGCTTTTTACTTCACACGACATTCACTGATGGACTGGAGTGGTGTGGGTTACTTGTGGATTATTGTGATGTTTTTATCAACTGTTTGGACTCTCATTTTGACGGCACCCATTCACTGTAGAGCATCCACTGGTGAACAAGTGATGTAATGCTACATTTCCCCAAATCTGATTAAGAAACAAACTCATCTACATCTTCAATTAAGTAGATTTTTTATTTTTGGGTGAACTATTCCTTTAACTTGATGTACTAAAATAACTAAAAGTGAAGAAAAACAAACATATATTTTAAAATAAATTATTTAATAAATTTTAACATTTTCAACAACAGTCAGAGATTTGGACCTGATAAGGAACCTCCTGACTTCTGCTTTCTATCTCTGTCTAGGTGTTCATCATCAATCTGCTCCGGGACAGTAAGTTTTATCACTTCCGGCCTGTGATGGACACCTACATCCAGAAGCATTTTGCTGGAGCGCTGGCTTATAAGTAAGTCCATGTATTTTTACAAGATATTTTTGTCAAGATAAACTGCAAGATATGATTTTTCAAAGTTGTAAAAATGGTATAACTAGATGTTCAATTTCAAATTCAGAGAGTTGATTCGCTGTCTGAAGTGGTATATGGATCGATCAGCAGAAGTTGTCAGACAGGACCACATCCAGGAAGCCATGAGGGTAAGATTCTCTGTCATGTTTCCAAGTGTGCTGTATAACCACACAGACAGAAATCAAGAGAAAAAAATTTGCTTGAAATCATATGGTGGCCACTGTCCAATAAACAGCTTCAGCATTAACAGAAACTAGAACTAATAGTACATTTAGCTAAGAAGTTTCAATGCAGTCCTCAAAGGACCTTTACTAATAACTTGCTCAAGGAAATGTTTCTGAGTTTCTTATTCACTCACTGTATAGTTTTGTTAAGATGTATTGCCATCACTGCTTTGATTGGTGGTTCATTTTTTTTTGTTTTGACAGTACCCTCATATTAAAATGTCAAGCACTGTAAAAGTACAGAGAAATTATACTTCAGTTTAAGTGTGGGTGCTGCGTCAAAAGTATCTAGCCAAACACATACTTGAGTGAAAATAAGAAAAGTTTCCACTTTTAATTGTACTTATGTATTTAGAAGCAATTGTATCTCAGCATTTGTAATTGGCTTATGAAAGACACGGGAGCCATCCATTTAGTAATCATAGTATTTAAAACTTAATGCTTTGAATCAAAAATTGCTCAGTACAATTTTTTTTTAGCTTCATTAGCACCAGAGTTAAGTACAATGTACACATTTCTCAAAGTGATCAAATGTGAAAAACTTTTTTTACTTAATTTGTCTTCAACGTACAAGCACAGGGGCTGTTCGTACTGATTGTACTTGAAATGTTTTAAGGACATTTTATAGCGTAAACATTGAAAAGCTAGGACACCTGCAGACATTTTCAGGGTACACATTACCTGTAAATCTTCTTCCAGGCTCTAGAGTACCTGTTTAAATTCATCGTCCAGTCACGTATCCTCTACTCCCGGGCCACCTGTGGGATGGAGGAGGACCAATTTCGGGCCAGCATCCAGGAGCTTTTCCAATCCATCCGTTTCGTGCTCAGTCTGGACAGCCGCAGCTCTGAGACACTCATTTTCACCCAGGTCAGATATAAACTCAAAAACTGTCCACATTTCCGGTTTATGAACATTTCCATTTATAAGGAGATACTGCCTAAAGAAACAATCTGATATATAAGAAACTGTGTCAAAAATAAAAGCATAAAATGACTAGGAATGTGATGTAATGCATGAATGGTTTGTTACTGTGCACTTTTATATAAATGATTTGATCAATTTTAACCTTAAATTGGTTTAATTGAGGAACTAAGTGAAAATGACAAAAGATCAAGGTGGTCTAATGTGTTTGAAAATAAAATGATCAAGTAGTAACTAGTTGATGATCTCCAAATCCACAGTTGTTGACCCAAGATCAAAGCTGTTTCCTTGAGGCCCAGGTTTGTTTAGTCTTCTATGAGACTGATGCATCTGTCTTATCTCTGCCCTAAATAAGTTGCACATCTAAGCTGTTTAGATAGCCCCATCTCAAGAAAAATCCAGTGAACGTATTTCTTAGATAGAGCGATTTGTGATCAGACAAAACAAGCTTTTTCCTGAGGCCAGCAGGAGTATGTTTAAGTAAAGATATCTGCTCGCTTAAGATTGTTTGCTCAGTGAAGTAGATGTCAAATGTTCTGAAGGTGTCAGATTTGAAGAACACAAGACAAGAGGATTTAAGACGAAAATTGACAGACACCAAGACAGAAAGCCACCAAACAAGTTCTTGAGATACTGTAGTATAATTAGTCACTAGATTATTACATTGTGTGAAGATGGTGTGAATGGTAATTGTCACTATGATGCTGGGATGTTGTGGGTGGTTTCCAGGCCATTGTGCTTTCTGAGGTGTTCTGTGTCAAACTAGCTCTCCTCTCCCCCAAGTTACTATGATGATCTGATCCCTACATGTTTTTTTTCACGGTTTTTGTGTAAATGGTTGGTCACTTTTGTTTAGTTACAGGTAGTGTTTGTACCCGAAAATGTGATATTTCTTTCTGTATTCTGTATTCTGGATCCACCAGGAACCTAGGGAAAAAAATGTCTGTGCTTTGATTAATCAATGTCTGAACACAGTACAGTCCCTCCTGCCCACAGTTCTTGCTCAAATGATTTAATGAAGATTTAGTCGTCTTTGGTTTTTGTTGACTTAATATTTTCCTGAATTGTCCCATATTGTACCTTTGTGGGCTTTTCCTATCCCTTCCCTTTATCTTGACCCAATCCTGCCAAACCTCATTGTACCCCCTAGGGTCCCCAGCCAACTACAGGACAAGCCACTACCAACCAGGGCAACTGCTTGCAGCCATTGAGCTGTAATTCCCCACGGCCCTCTCAGCTGTCTGTAAGTAGATGCAGCTTGCTGAATTGCCCCACAGTAATAGAATGGAGACTCCCTCACAACCCAACCCAAAGCCAAAGCCTAACACATCTACCATCATATACAACCACTCAGTACCTTTCCAGAACACCAGACCCCAACATGAACCAACAACCCAAACAAATTGACCAACACCAACAAATGGTTCTCTATGCTTCCAGTGCATCTTCCACTGGGTTCTTTGACGTGTTTCTTGGTTTTGATTGCTGTGATTGACACCAAATCTTTTCCTGCACAAAGTCAACTCCTTCCAAACGCCCACATTATTCACCTTTGCTCTTCAGTTGCATTGAACCGGGGACCAGAGATCACCTTGCCTGCAGTGGATCATACTTTTGGGCTGATGAGCAAAGTGGGTATGGGAAGTCCTCAGAAGCAAGAGATGTAATGGACTTTTGAATTAAGTAATATCCAAGGCCAAGGTTTTTGACTATGAATGTGACCGAGTGGTCTTCAACCCTGCTCCCAGAGACACACTGTCCTGCAAAGAAGTTCCAACCTACTCCAACCCACCTGCCTGTAATTGTCAAGTGACCCGAAGACCTTGCTTAGTTGGTTTAGGTTTGTTTGATTAGTGTTTGAGCTAAACTAAAAGTGATCTCTCATTTGTTTGGCATCTTCTTAAAAAAAATTAGTGACTAAATCTCTAATCTACCAAGTAACCATGAGCTGCTGATGAAGCCTCACTGTTACTTCACCTCTTGCTTTGTGGGTGATGTCCATCCCATGTTTGGCCAACACGTCCTAGATATCTTGTTTTATCTGAAGGGAAACACAAACGATGATCAAATTGTTAAAGTCAACCTTTCTTTCTCTGGTCTCTTCCCTTATTTTCAGGCTGCCCTACTCAACTCTTTCCCAGCAATTTTTGACGAGCTCCTCCAGATGTTCACAGTACAGGAAGTGGCAGAGTTTGTGAGAGGAACTCTGGGTAGCATGCCTAGTACGGTCCACATCGGTCAGTCCATGGATGTGGTCAAGCTGCAGTCCATTGCTCGGACTGTGGATAGCAGGCTTTTCTCCTTCCCAGGTATTTCTTAAAGAATTGTTTCACTCTCTAATGTGTAAAATTGTACCTTTTAGAGGTACAACAGCTTGTCATTGGGGCAGTAATCTCAAAAGAACATCTTTGTGCCTTATTTGCCCCTAGTAGTACCTTAAGGGTACATATTACTTCTCTAAGGTACTAATGTGCACATTTTATGGTTAGATAAGGTACAAAGGTGCCCCTTTTATGGGTACTGCTGCCAAGTTGACAAGCTGTTGTACCTCTGAAAGGTATAATTAATGTCTGAAATCTTAATCAGGTGAATTGAGTTAATAACCTCTCTCTGTCTGTTTACACAGAATCAAGGAGAATTCTCCTTCCTGTTGTTCTCCATCACATTCATCTGCATCTGCGGCAACAGAAGGAGCTTCTGATATGCTCGGGAATCCTGAGCAGCATTTTCTCTATTATTAAGAGAAGCTCACTGGTACACTTTTGCCAATGTGCATGTAATCAAAATTTTGAACATCCCGCTTATAACTTTGGTTAAGGAGACAATGTTTATCTTTTCCCAACTGCAGGAGAGCTCTGTGCAGGAGGAGGTAGAGATGATGGTGGAGAGTTTGTTGGATGTGTTGTTGCAGACGCTTTTGGCCATCATGAGTAAATCTCAGTCTCAGGAGGCGGTAAGAGGGCAGCGCTGTCCACAGTGCACGGCTGAGATCACTGTTAGTAACTAACAAATCTGATATTCTACTTCTTTCCTTCCCTCCATCCCTCTTCTCCTCCAACTGCTTGGCTGCATCCCTACTGAGATCTTTTCTTCATCTTCTGTCTCTTTCCCAGCATCTTTCTGGAACTCTTCTTTCTTTGACTACAGAGTGCAACAGTCAGGTTCTGAAAGTAAAATCACATTAATTTTTTTTATTGAGAAATTCATTTTTAAAGATAACATTCAAATTGCCAAAATAGATCTATCTCAAGCTCCAACATGAATCATACCAAATTAATGCAATAAACCGACAAAACGGGAGAATTTATATTTGAATATATGACCATTACTGTAACTTAAATATAAAATTAATCACTGTTGCTCTCTTTCTCTCTCTCTCTCTCTCTCTCTCTATCTCTCTCTTGTTCATGTTCATGTCTGTTTATTATGTCTCTCACACTCACTCACTCACTGACTCACACATAATACAGTATGTCTTTATGCGGGCGAATTTCACGAAAACTGCAAATAAAATGCATATTTCAGGACAAAAGAAAATTAAGCTTCTGTTTAGGATCATTACTTTCTTTGGTGTAATTTTCTTTATGCAAAATCTTAATGCAAAATGTATTTTTCTTTTCATTGTTGCATGAAATATAACCCTGATCTTTCCTGACAGGTTTCGTGAGACTCACCAATGCATGTTTGTTCTTACGTCTCTTACATTTAGACTGTTGTAACACCTGCTAAGAAGGCTAAGATAAACAGTAAACTACTAAAACGCAAACATGCTCTTATCTGTACTTTGATTTATGGGTTTGCATCCTATAATATACTTTTGCTTGCTTTATGCTTAATTTTTTACGTATTCATCATAGAAAGCTTTTAAACTTAAACCCAGCAGAACTAATATCATGTCTCAGTGTATATGTAGTTAAATGAAAGCATGGTATAATCAGACGGGAGAATTAACTTATACTAAACTGCATATTTTGATAGTGTTACAAATTTGCAAACTTGTCTGAGTTGTTTTAGCACCTGGGTCTTTAAAAGGCAGAGAAAGTGCTCAAATGAATCCTCCATGTAGATCCATGCCCAGTTAAAATCATTTGATCACTGTTTGATGAACTACTGCTGAAATATGTTTAATATTCTGTGGCTGATAATTATTTAGGTATTTACATGGCATGAATGGTTGCCCAAAGAAGGATGACAATGACCTAATATAAATATGCATATTGTGCCTGCTGTAATTGGATTGTGGGTGGTTGGTGAATCAGACATAAGAGTTTTGTGCTAAAATACCACGCTCTAGTCTCACATAGCCAGACTTTTGACTAAGAACAAAAGTCTAGTCCACATTGGAGTTAATACTGGCCAAGAACTGCCCACAAGTGAATTATATCAACTGATTAAAAAAGTTGTGTAAAGCCAGCTAGTCAGATTAGAACCGTTTATTTCAGCCAGCCTTTTCATTTTTGTGTGTAATATGCATCAGAAATTTAGTGAACAGACTGTAGGTTGTCCGTGGCGTGCCGTCTGAAGTGCCACAACTGTTTAGTGAATTCGTCCCACAGTGTCTTCACGTCTCTTATTCATTCTGCTTCCCCGCTCCCTTTGGATGCATTTGATTGGCTGTTTGGTTGCCAAATGAACAGATCGATTGGCTCACAAGGACTTGCCCTCTTTTGATTGGCAGGGGGAGTATGTGTCCTGTTTGTTGTCCCTCTTGCGTCAGATGTCGGACATTCATTTTCAACACCTAATGGACAACTTCCAAAGCAAAGAGGAGCTAAAGGTGAACCATCTCATAGATTTCAGATAGCAAGCACCTAAATAATTTATATTGTTGCTTAAAGGTTAAGTTTTTAAACGTTAAATGTAAAAATGTTTTCTTCTAACCAGCTTATACAATCCCATCTCTTGTAGGAGTTCTTGCTGAAGATTTTCTGTGTATTCAGAAACCTGATGAAGCTCAGTATATTCCCACGTGACTGGAACGTCATGAGACTGCTGACCAGCAAGTGAGAATTGATCCATTTTTTCACTTTTCTACCTCATTCCTCTTCCAAAGCAGTTATTGAATTTTATAAAAATATATATATATATATTTGGCTGAAGACATATTATTTTGGTTTGAATAAACATTTTTAAATAACATATATGGTATAATACAATGAATTTCTCTGGATTTATCATATTTTTAGTACTTGTAAAGTGTCTTAAAAATTAAGGTAAAGTCACTTTCAATATGAATGTCACTGCATTAGGTATTGTTCTAACAGAGCATAAGTGCACTTTTCAAGCAAAAATATACTCGTCAAAAGTTTGTGGTCAAAAAGACTTTATTTTTTTTTTGAGAAAGTAATGTTCTCCAGCATGGATGCATGAAATGTGTCTGTTCAGCAAAGAATGAAAAAATGTAATACAAATAATATATGTATATATATATATATATATATATATATATATATATATATATATATATATATACATATACATACACAGTAAAGACCAAAAGTTTGGACACACCTTCTCATTCCAAGAGTTTTCTTTATTTTCATGACTATGAAAATTGTAGATTCACACTGAAGGCATCAAAACTATGACTTAACACATGTGGAATTATATACATAACAAAAAAGTGTGAAACAACTGAAAATATGTCATATTCTAGGTTCTTCAGAGTAGCCACCTTTTGCTTTGATTACTGCTTTGCACACTCTTGGCATTCTCTTGATGAGCTTCAAGAGGTAGTCACCTGAAATGGTCTTCCAACAGTCTTGAAGGAGTTCCCCGAGAGATGCTTAGCACTTGTTGGCCCTTTTGCCTTCTGTCTGCGGTCCAGCTCACCCCTAAACCATCTCGATTGGGTTCAGGTCCGGTGACTGTGGAGGCCAGGTCATCTGGCGCAGCACCCCATCACTCTCCTTCTTGGTCAAATAGCCCTTGATGCCTTCAGTGTGACTCTACAGTTTTCATAGTCATGAAAATAAAGAAAACTCTTTGAATGAGAAGGTGTGTCCAAACTTTTGGTCTGTACTGTACATACACACATACATACAGAGAGAGAGAGAGAGATAGAGAGACCATCAAATATTTATACTGTACTCTATGTTTTTCTAATTATACCTTTCTTTCTTGCAGTATCATTGTGAGCACAACTCAGTATTTGTCGCCTGCTCTTCATAAAAGTTTTACAGATGCTGACTTTGATTTTAAGGTGTGTGATTGTGATGAACCACAGACTCCTTGGCACTAAAACACACATTAACACATGTTTTTTTTTTCTGAAAATGTGGGACTTTACGATGTCCTGCTGTTGGACACTCTTGGCTCATTCTAATCCACTAAAATGAAGCTCTCCTTCCTGATCAAAACAGATGGTGCCACTAACCAGGGAGATTGGCTCTGAAAAGTTCAAATTTACTGAATTATTAATGAAGGTTATATTTGAGAGAAAAACATGGCCCTATCTACAAGTGTGGGCTTTCACTGGATATCCCATTAAAAAAAAATAAAAAAAAAATAGACCATTGTGGAGCAACTTAAATCCGGAATCTAATCTAAACTGGTTAGGATGGTTAATAGACAATGGTAGATTGCTTTGGCCACTGAAGCCATGTAAAACTTATTCAGCATATCGTAAATTATATCTATTGAGATCCTTAAGGTATGGTTACAGTACTGAAATTATGGTTAAAGTTCCCAATTATGTAGGTTCCTATTGAAATGACAGGTTTTTATCAACAAAAATGTACAGAATAGTTTCATATGCAAAATAATAGGTGGGTGTGGCTTCTTTTCTAGAAAAAAAGGGACTAGGACACAGCCCACTCAGGAATCAATAGGTGTGTTCGAGCCAATGTAGAGCATCTTAAATCCGGAATCTAATCTGAACTGGTTAAGATACTTAATAGTCACAGGTAGATTAGTTGGTCTATTGAAGCCATGCTAAAACTGAAATCAGATTATTATAACAGCATGGATATTAAAATATCAACTGACACCCTTGAGGTGTGGTATGTTTCACAGGGATACTGGATCCTGTCAACAAAAATGTACAGAGCAATGGTGAATGTCACCTTACCATTAATGTTCAAACAATAGTCCAGAATAGTTCAATATGAAAAATAATTGGGAGGCGTGAGGGGGGGGCGCTTAAACTTCTGAAGACTTCCCACCAAATAATCAGTCATTAGTGTATATCCAAGGTAATGATATTGGCAACATGAATTATATTAATTTTACTTCAAAACTTTGTCAAGATCTCTATTAAAGAAATGTGGCAGCACATAGAGTCTCGCAGTAGCATCACTAAACCCTTGTGTTGCTTTTTCCGTCAGGTGTGGAATTCGTACTTCAGTCTGGCAGTGTTGTTTATCAACCAGCCCAGTCTGCAGCTGGAGACTCTGACACCAGCCAAGCGGAAGAAGGTCTTTGACAAGTAAGCTTAAAATATTGATTAAAACACTACGAATAAATCAACATGTCATTGTTTCTAAATGCATGCAGATTGTAAAGTTTTTCCACCACAGGCTTTCATTGTATATTATATTTTTTAGGACAAAAATCCAAATTACTTTTACAAATGTCATGTCACATATGCTGTCAGCAGAGCTTAAGTTGTATTTAACCAAGATACTCCTTTAAATATGAAACAAATAATAATTTGAGTATGGTAGCGTGGGCTAATCCATGTTAAATCCATCTGGAGTACATGCAACATCACTTTCTATTCCATCATTTCTGGCTAGTTCACCCCCATTTTCTTGTAATCCATGAGATCTGCATCTCATGATTAATAGATACCTGTTCCTTCAGTTACTGGTTAAATACTCAAATACAAAAAAGCCTTAGATGCAGAAATGCACACAAGACTTCTGCATGGCATGCAAGATAGATGATCACCCTGTGAGTTTGTCGTGAGGGTCGATTCATCTCTCTGCTTCTCCTTTTTACATCTATGATCTTCAGCCCAGCATGTGGCTCTTCTGTTCTTATAAGTCTAGTATGTTTAATAAATGCTGTTTGTAGATTCCTGCATGGGTTTAGAGTTTTTTCTGTGTTTTTTGTTGTCTTTGCAGGTATGGTGATATGAGGGTCATGATGGCTTATGAACTGTTTAGCATGTGGCAGAACTTGGGTGAGTGTTTTGATTCTGTCTCTGTCCTTTGACTCCGTTTCATTCTTTTTTTCCTGCATTTCTCTGCACACGCACAGAAACACAAACATCCACTTCCTCTAGAAAAGCAGTACTGACCTCTAGAGGTAGAAGAAAGTACTGCACTGCAGAAATTCCGCCATAACTACTACAAGGTGTTGCTGCAAGTTTGGGTATTTTTTTGCCACAGGGTTTTTAAAATGTTTCAGTTTTAAATAAAAGATTTCTGATCTTTCTGTCATGTAAAGCTCACTCATCTTGTTACATAAACCCAGACATTGAGTCATTAACAATAAAGAGCCACCATTAAAAAAATAAAAATAAAAGAAGAATGCATAATTACAATTTGCTTGGTTTGGCTACAGGTGAGAATAAGATCCACTTCATACCAGGAATGATTGGCCCATTTTTGGGTGTGACGCTTGTACCACAAAATGAAGTCCGAAATATAATGATCCCCATCTTCCATGATATGATGGACTGGGAACAGAGAAAGAACGGCAACTTCAAACAGGTCCATTATACCTGCTTCTGCTTTTCTGTATTTTCTTGGCTTTTTTTTCTGTTTCTCTTAATTAAGTTATGTTCTCTTAAGTTATGTTCCAGGGAAACCAAAGAATATAATTATGATTTATTTTCACTCTTAATGCAACCATAAATAATAAATGGTAAATAATAGTAAATGGAAAACAGTAATGGGGGGAAAAAAGGATAATGGATAATAATAATAATGAAGTAAATTAATATAATAAAATATGTAATTTATTATTATTATTATTCATATTACATTCAATAATAACACAAAAAGTACGATTTACTGTATGTCATAAAACGGTGTTACAAAGTACTTTTAATTTTTCATTTATTTATTTATTTATTTATTTAATAAAACATAGCTTAAAAGTTATTTTGATTGTTTTTTTTAGCAGCATCCATTCTTGGGGATTCGGGTGGCATCAAATGACAAAAACAATTTAATTTCTGAAAACATAAACAATATCACTAAAGAAATATTACTTAGAATTATGACCCGTTTCATTATAAGCACATAATTCAGTTCATGTTTCCGGTGCAGGTGGAGGCAGAACTGATAGACAAACTGGACAGTCTGGTGTCTGAAGGCAAAGGAGACGAGAATTACCGAGAACTCTTCAGTTTGCTGTAAGTGCGCAAACACACACACACACACACTCCCTCTACCTTCTCCGCTGACACGCAAAGCTACACATCCAGCCGTCTGAGTACTCTTGTTATAACCTGAGTGTCTCTGATTTGCCTTGTGCTGCGGGATTATTAGAACTCAGCTGTTTGGGCCGTACCCCAGGTAAGAGGAAACTAATCCTGTTCAACCTGTCAGATGCCACTAAAACAGATCTTCCATTACAAGCCCCTGTTTTATCTTCAGCCCATTAATTGCCCTTAAATAATTCTAGATATGTGTGTGTGTGTTGTTTATGTCTAGTCTGCTGGAGAAGATTGAGCAGGAGACCTGGAGGGAGACAGGCGTGTCTTTCGTCACATCTGTCACGCGCCTCATGGAGAGACTGCTGGACTACAGGTAAAACTCTACTTCTAGTGTCTTTGGATAAATGTAAGTGTTATTTTAATATTATTTATGTACTTTTAGAGTGTTATATATATATATTTAAATTAGCTGTTATTTGCATATTTTGGCTTTTCATTTTAATTATAGGTTACATTTTTTTAATTGTATTTTTTTATTTATTTTATTTTATTTATTGTGGCTGCTGACTTAAACAAGAAGTACCGATTTGACTGACTTTTAAAATGAGTCAAAACTCATTATTGTTGTGCAGCATTTAGCGATCAGTAAATTGTATGTAAAATTCTTCGTAAACTGTGCAGTAACCAAACAGTTTCAAATCGAAGTTCTTCTAATTTTTGTTTGCAAATGTGCATCATATGGCCCATATATGGTCAGTGGGTGTGGCTTGAGAGGGCGTGTCTAATTTGACTTCCTGTTTCTTGTGTCGGCAGAGATTGCATGAAAGGTGATGAGACAGAAAACAAGAAGATTGGTTGCACTGTTAACCTGCTGGTGAGTCTTGCCCTTTATTCAGTCCACTGTCAGCCTAATATATGCAATGTGGCATTTTTGCAATTAACCAAAAGTAACCTGATGATCACATGATCTCATTTTGTAGAATTTCTACAAGTCGGAGATTAATAAGGAGGAGATGTACAT
Organism: Carassius carassius; assembly: GCF_963082965.1. Lineage (NCBI taxonomy): Eukaryota > Metazoa > Chordata > Actinopteri > Cypriniformes > Cyprinidae > Carassius > Carassius carassius. The sequence continues at coordinate 17,136,034 of NC_081802.1, forward strand.
CAGATACATTCACAAGCTGTGTGACATGCACCTGCAGGCTGAAAACTACACAGGTGAGGCATTATTCAGAGTTAATTAACATAGACACACTTAAAATCACACCAAATGTGTTTTTGGGTTCAAAAAGCATGAGAATCAGGGCATTGGAATGAAAATAAGTTTTTTTTTTAAGTTAAAGGGATAGTTCAGTTTTTTAATATCACTCTGATTGTATTCGTCTGAAAGAACAAAGTCATACACATCCAGGATGGCTTGAGGGTGAGTAAAACTTGGGGTCGTTTTCATTTTTTGGAGAACTTTCCCTTTAAACCTTTGAATACATAAGGCTTAAAAAGTACACATTTTATCACTACGTACTGTATTGTTCCTGGCAATCGAACCCATGACCTTTGTGTTGCTAGCACTATGCTCTACCAGCTTTAAAAGGAAGTATGTTACTGGAAGAGTATTTGAACTTTATCAACCGTTGTGTCTCACAGAGGCAGCGTTTACCCTCCTGCTGTACTGGGAGCTGCTCCACTGGGAGGAAAGGCCCCTCCGGGAGTTCCTGCACTATCCAGCACAGAGCGAATGGCATCGCAAAGAGGGGCTCTGTCGTAAGGTCATCCACTACTTCAACAAGGGAAAGGTATTTACTGTACAGATACTGCTTTGTTTCAACAACGGCTTAACAGAATTGATCCACAACGATCCTCCACAGATGTACATTTGAAAAGAGCAAAAGATTGTCTGAAAAACGGTGAGCGGCAATAGTTGCTAAAGCAGGAATAGTCTATATTTGTTTTTAAAGCAAATGGCTAACTTACAGACTCCATTCACACTTTTGTAGATAATTTCAGCCTTACTGCAAACCCTGGGACACTGAAAACACTGTCATCATGTGAAAAGCTCACAGCGCTTCACTCTGAAATGCTAAGTTTAGCAGATTACTTACAGTATTTAGAATTGCAAAGCAGTCTTGGATTTGGTAATTGTGCTAAAACATATCACATTCTCAGGCATAATTACTCTTAATAAACAAAAAAGTTACCGGCCAACATGCAATTAAACATTTCGTATACTTGCCAAATCCAGTTTTACTAAGTGAGTGTTTATTTTAGACCCTGACTCTGCACATTTGTGCTACTTCCGACAACTTTTAATCCTTATAAAGAAAGTCAGTGCGGTTCAAAAACAGCAATGGATCTCATTGACTTTAATTGTAAGATTTATAAATTCAAAAAAACTCCTTTTGAATTGTTAAAGTTGCAATGAAACTGAAGTATCGATACATCTATTCTTCCGTATAAATCCAATTATAATCGAAAAGGACAAAAATATAAGGCGGGACTTGGTTCTGTGCAATGATTTTTGATTGGATGTTTGAGAAGTGGGAGTGGAATTAACATTTGAATAAACATTACAAGGTCAAAAAAATGTACCTATGCAAAAGGTATATGAAACATTTGTAATATGCGTTTAGAAAAGAGTTTTCAATTTCCATTTCATGTCAAATTTAACATTTTTAACATTCAAAATTAAACTCAAATTTCTTTAATTTTTCAACCTATTATGAGTTCTTTCTTGTGTTGAACACAAAAGAATATATTCTGAACGATGTTGGTAACCAACATCTATCAAACAAAATATCTTCTTTTGCGTTCAACACAAAAAAGAAAACTTACAGGTTTGGAACAACTAGAAAGTATGTAAATGATGACAGAATTCTCATTTTTTGGATGAACTTTCCCTTTAATCCTCTTAAACACTTGTCAGAAAACAAGGCGCAAACTAAGTGTGATGTTGCATTTCTTTCTATAAACCTAAATCTAAAACTTGCCATGCCAGAACTGATGGAGTTTCTTATCTAGAAATGAAAATCTAGTTTTAAACTGCATAAACTCTTCTGTTCTTGTTCTGTTCTCAGTGTTGGGAGTACGGCATCCCGCTGTGCCGGGAACTAGCCTTCCAGTACGAGTCCCTGTACGATTATCAGAGTCTCAGCTGGATACGGGTCAGTGCTTTTTGATGAAAATATGAATACTGTATATGAACAGAGATTATATAACAGCACTTTGAGTGGACCGCACAGCTATTAATATACTGTTATGTATTATGCTTCGAAGGAGGTCAACGCTGTGTGAATATTTAGCTCCTTCCTTCTTTACAGAAAATGGAGGCAGCATATTATGACAACATCATGGAGCAGCAGCGACTAGAGCCGGAGTTCTTCAGGGTGGGATTTTATGGCCGGAAGTTTCCCTTCTTCCTCAGGGTGAGCTATTGCGATATTCACATGCTCCGTTTGTTTGTAATAATTGTAACGATTCAATTAAGGGATTGCTTTTTCATTTAAAATAAATATATAAGAAAAAAACAACAACAATAAATTAAATAGTATATATTTATTTGTGGATTTTTCTTTCTTTCCATACAGAATAAGGAGTTTGTCTGCCGAGGGCATGACTATGAGAGACTCGAAGCCTTTCAGCAAAGAATGCTGGGAGAATTTCCACAAGCAATCGCCATGCAGCACCCAAATCAACCAGATGAGGGGATTTTACAGGGTGATGCCCAGTGTATCCTTTGCCATAATATAGTGTATATGAAAATAAATGTTCAACCAAGGAAACCAAGGAAATGTTGTTTAAATAAGAGTAATTTTCGTTTTAATGATTTTTCTTCAAATAAATTGAATAAATAAATAAATAAATTTTAATTTACATTTATACTACTTTAAATTAAGTTTAAACTTAAAAATTTAACTTTCATGAAGTCATTAATTTACATTTAAAATACATTTTAATATAGTTTTGCATGAAAAAAAAAAAATAAAATAAAATAAAAATTATACTACCTTAACACTTTAAAAATTAAAATTGAAACTTTCATGAAGTAATGAAGTGACATTATCTTTTGTGGCTGATTTCTCATCCAAATTCGATGTCCAATTAATATGTGATTAATTCGATTTATTAATCGCTACATCGTTTACGTTTGTTTTTGTGTAAAGTGGGTTCATCCCATAGGCGTAATGGTTTTTATACTGTACAAACTGTATATTCTATCACCCTTCACCAACCCTACACCTAACCCTAACCCTCACAGGAGACTTTGTGCAGTTTTACTTTCTCAAAAAAACGTACTCGGTTACTTACGTAACCTCGGTTCTCTCTAGAAGAGGGAACGAGTACTGCGTCTTAGCTAAGACGCTACGGGAAAAGTCTCTTTTCACGAAATACTGAAGCAAGGCTGATGCAATATCAGACCAATTAGGACGCTTCGCGCCCATCACGCCACTTCCCGCCGAAACGGGTGTGGCCCAACCCTATAAAAGGAGCTCGAAAAGGCTGACTCACCTGATTTATTTCATCACCGAAGCGAACCAGAGTGAATCGTACGCACGGCAGAGAACGCAGTACTCGTTCCCTCTTCTATAGAGAACCGAGGTTACGTAAGTAACCGAGTACGTTCTCTTATGAGAGTTCTCTCGTACTGCGTCTTAGCTAAGACGCTACGGGAACCCCATGTAAAACGCCGTGCGCGCAGGGATCACACACCAATAAACCTGAAGCAACGCCCAGGATTTACAGTGCACAGTCACCCGAGGGACTTACAGAGAGCCCAGGACAGGAGAGGGGGGAAGCCTTCCGTCCCATATCTAGCGGCACCCGTAGATGCGGCAATACAATCATCACACAGTCGAGGCAAGGCCTGACCAATGTGGCAATACGGGTCTTACACAATACTGCCCATATAACAGTCGGTAGCGCATAATGCTCGCGAACTCATAATTCCCATCAGGGCCCTGATTCGGCTCGCCGTGGCCAACGTGAGCACTCGCATCAGCTCTTTATCGATATCCGCCCGTCTGCTGGGCCTCTGAGCAGAGGGCGCGAGATCCACAGAGCTCGCCCAACCCTCACTGCCCGAAGCAAGCAGAGAGCATGTGTCCTCTTCCTCCGACGCAGCCCTGAGATCCACTTCCTCCGATGTCGCGGCGGCAGACAGCAGACGCTGACCATCGGGAAGCGATGTAGGGGAGGCCGGTGAAGCGGAGGGAACCGGCGAGCTCGGCAGAGCTGGCGGCGGTTCCGGAAGGCGCTTTTTACGGCGCTGCGGTGCAGCGGATGATGCAGGCTTCGAGAAGAACGCCCGGCGAGTCCTCAGAGTCACCATAGGCATTAACTCGCAATGAGGGCATCCGCCGTCAGCGAGCATGAGCGCTGCATGGTCCTCACCCAGGCAGGAGACGCAGATGACGTGACGATCTCCTTCGCTGAGCGGGGCTCTGCACGAGCCGCACGAGGGCATCTTTAAAAAGACGCAGCTCTTTTAGAGTGTATGTCGCAGAGCGAACTCACACAAGGATATAAGGATATTAAAGGATATAGGCGCCGGACAGCGCAGCAGGAACGGCAGTAGAAGGCGGCGAGGCCAGCAGCTTCCGAATGGCTCGTCCCGCTGATATGCCTCTCCGACAGCGCTTGCTTCCTCCGTGATCCAGCGATGCGTGAGCTTCGCTGAAGAAATGAAAAATCAGGTGAGTCAGCCTTTTCGAGCTCCTTTTATAGGGTTGGGCCACGCCCGTTTCGGCGGGAAGTGGCGTGATGGGCGCGAAGCGTCCTAATTGGTCTGATATTGCATCAGCCTGTGCACGATAGGCTGTGCACTTGCTGCAGAGCAGCCAATGAGCGAGCAAGCCGTCTCGCCTATGGCTGTGTGCTGCTGCAAATGCGCTTTACAAAAATTCAAAATTAAGGATAATTTTTTGCTTCAGTATTTCGTGAAAAGAGACTTTTCCCGTAGCGTCTTAGCTAAGACGCAGTACGAGAGAACTCTCGTAAGAGAACTCATTCTGTATGATTTATAAGCATTTTGAAAAATGGGGACTTGGGTTATGTCCTCATAATTCACCCTCTCCTTGTAATACCTGTGTCATACCAATGCCATTATACACAGCTGAGTCCTGATATGTCACAAAAACAAGAGCACACACACACATATATATATATATATAGCATCGTTCACTCTAATAAGATCATTTATGTGTTTTGTGTTTTTCAAAAAATGTAACTGTAATTTTTACAAAACATTTTTGTTTTCCAAAAGTCTATATCACTTTTAAGTAAAAGAGTAGCTTGAACACTCTGCAAAATCTCTCTCTTTTTTTTTTTTGCTTTGCACAGACAATAATTAAATAAATAAATAAAATTAAGTTTAAAAATAATAGACAAATGTGCAACTCTTTTAGGGTTTTCTGTCCTTTTAAACCACTTGTTTGTAATATAGTAGCTGTTTGTCCTTCATGTAAAGCTCCATAGACCTCCAGATCTACGCTGTGACTCCAGTTTCAGAAAACATGGATGTGCTGCAGATGGACCGCGTGCCGGACCGCATCAAGAGCTTCTACAGAGTCAATAATGTCCGCCGCTTCCGTTACGACCGGCCCTTCCACAAGGGCCTGAAAGACAAGGACAATGAATTTAAGGTGAATTTGAAGTTCTTCTCTAGGAACACTAGTGAATAAATGACTTTAGCATCAAGTGTAGGATGAAGTTTTATCATGTGTGTGTTTTCTCAGAGTCTCTGGATCGAGCGGACAACACTCATCCTGACCCACCCTCTGCCCGGCATCTCTCGCTGGTTTGAGGTGGATAAGCGTGAGCTGGTGCGTGACTCATCCAAACCAAAGCTGAATGTATAATCAACATAATGAGGCCACCATTTTAGTCTGTTCATAATCTCAAAGTCAATCATTTGGAGCTGATAACCTCATGGGCAGCTGTCCAACACAATGCACTTTTTTTTTAATGATTTTACATAATTTTAAAAAGGAAATTTCAAATATTTAATTTAAAAATTCAACTTTAATGAAGTCATGAATTTACATGATGTTTGCTTGATTACATAACATAATCTCTAGTTTAAATGTACACTAGCTCAGTTGAAATTTTAAAAAGTAACAACCATTTTTATTACAATTACTTTCATTAAGTTATTAATTTACATGTTAAATATGTTTTAATATAATTTTTCATATATAATTAAATAAACCAAACTACCCAAACACTTAACTCAGTTTAAATTTTATTTTAATTTAAAAATGAAATCATTCAATCATTCATATTAAATAAAAAATGAAATTTTTCAAAATGAAACTTTCATCAAGTCATGAATTTACATATTGAATGTTTTAATATGATTTTGCATGTAAGCAATAAGGTACTAGAGGCCGTGCTGTATGGTGAAAAAATCACAGCTGAAAGGCGTTGTTAGGCACGACGCGAAGCTATAATATAGTTCCTGACAGCAACAATGAACTGCGAGAGAATGTTTGAGAGAATTTTGCTTAAATAACAATAGAAAAGGAGCTTTTATCATCCGCTGTGTCATTTTTTTAACACCATATATGATATTTTCTCAGACTGAGGAAACGTTTATTTTCCATCTTTTAGTTTTAAAACAGGCCAATTTGCTGTAGAGCGCGAGTTTGCAAGCGTCAACACTTTTAATGCTAGATTATTGATTTGTTATGTTGCTTAGGTTGGTTGCTAAGGGTGTTGCTCAGTGATACACAGAAGAACCGTTGGGTGAAGCGGTCATAGCTGTGCTGTGTCGTGAATAAAACACAGCTGATGACCAATCATAATCGAGTAATGGAACAAACTGTTTTATATAAATAATAGGGGTGTAACGGTACGTGTATTCATACCGGACCGTTTCGGTACAGGGCTTTCGGTACGGTGCACGTGTGTACCGAATGACCGAATGCAATATTTTGTGCGCGGAACATTTTCGTGTTTCCAAACGAACATATTAAGTGGCGGAAGTCTCCGCGTTCAGCGCAAATCCCGCCCTGCAGCTGATTCTAAGGCCGGTGACACACTGGCTGTGTGGTGTGAGCGTGGCTTTCTGCTGAGTGTCAGTTGCGTGACGGCTGCTTCGCATTTTCTGTGTCTTTACACACCATAATCGTGCCTGACGCGGCGCTGGCGCGCTGCTGCTACTGTAGGTGACATAGAGGGAGACCGCCGACAGATGACAACAATATCTATACTTCATGTTGAGCATAAATATAAAGCCTACTGATAAAGGACACCATCAACAGTATTGACGGCAAAATAGACTATGTTTGACAGGTGCAATATGCCAGTGTGTCACCGGCCTAAGGTTTTCAAAAGGCATCACGCAAGTGTGAACATCACTACAACTAGGAAGTATTTAAGAAAAGTGTAAACAAATTGTGAAAAAAAGTTTACAGTAATAAACAACCTGCAGTTTAATGTTTGCATTTCTTTCCCTTACTGTACCGAAAATGAACCGAACCGTGACTTTAAAACCGAGGAATTTTACCGAACCGTGAATTTTACCGAACCGTTACACCCCTAATAAATAATATTAATAAAAGTAAAAAAAATCTAAATTCGTACTACGTAAACACTAAACCCAATTTAAAGTTAAAATGTTAACTTATAAAAGATAAATAAAAAACTAAAATTAAATAAAAAAAAAATCATATTGAAATAAAAATTCAAATGTTAACTTTCATCAAGTCATGATTTTACAGATAGAATGTTTTAATTATTCTATTATATTTACATTTATACTACCCAAACATTTAGTGTTTGGGAAAGAATTTCAGACTGAAAAATTTTGATTGGTCTACAGCATACAGTGGCGTCGGAAACAATATGCCTATTTCAATAGTTCTGTATTTTTAATGCTCTACAGAAAATAAAAAGTACTCAAATTTTATTCAAAGTGCAAGTATCTGGTCAAAAACATACTTGAGTAAAAAATTTAAAAAGTACTACTTTAAATTGTACTCAAGTATTATAAAAAGTAGAAGTACTTTTTTTTCTGACAGACAATACAGAAGAATGGTTAAAGCGAGAACAAAATAAAAAAAATGCAGTGGCAGAGGTCAAACATGTATATTTAGTTCAACAACAACAATTAAAATGAAACAGAGTGGAACACCAAAAAATAAAAATAAAATATACAGGGAAAGGGATTAAAAGGAAACACCCTCATGCCATCCTATGATTTTCATTTATCAGATGAACACAAACTAAGAGTTTTAGAAAAAAAAAAAAAAAATCTTTATATAGAGAAGCAGTCGTCACGTAGAATGAGGTGTTTGTGGCGGCGGGTCAAGTTGTTCAATGCCAGCCAACGTAGAACATGGGCGAGAATTGTGCGAATATGTTATTATGTGACGTGTAACCATCACGGAAGTGGGAATCGAATTACTAATGACTCGTTTCAGCTGTACAGTCAATTATTTATTTTGGGAGACAATAACTTTATTTATCGTGCATTTTCAGCATTACAGCTTTGAAGGTCGTTCACAGCTACAATACACACTGCATGAAAGGCAATAATGGAAATGGCATAATAGGGGCACTTTAAATAAATAAATACTACTCAATCACTAAACTCTGGATAATAGTTTTCTAATAGTCTCAATATATTGTACGGATCTACTGAACAGAAACTGTAACATACATTCAGAGTACCTGTGTTTACCTTGTGTATGTCCTGTACTCTAGATTGAGGTTAGTCCACTGGAGAACGCCATATATGTGGTGGAGAACAAGAACCAGGAGCTGCGCACCCTGATCAGTCAGTACCAGCACAAGCAGCTTCACGGAAACATCAACCTGCTCAGCATGTGCCTCAACGGGGTGATCGACGCCGCCGTCAATGGAGGAATCGCTAGATACCAGGAAGTCAGTGCAAATTTGACCAAGTGTTGAAAAGAACATTGTTTCTCTTGGCAGAGACGTTTATTTTGCTTTAGAAAGCTCACACTAGCAGAGCCACCTCTTCATGTTCAGCTGACAAGCTTTTTGTTGCCCAAATGTGTGAACATCAACAGCTCGGTATTCATCCAAAAGATTGGTTTCATAATAAGTTTGTTGACTGTTTTTATGCCAGGCGTTCTTCGATAAAGAGTACATTAGCAGTCACCCGGAGGATACAGAGAAGATCACCCAACTCAAGGATCTGATGCAGGAACAGGTGAGCACCTCCAGAGCGTCTTCATTTTAACCACTCAGAAGAGATCTATAAACATCAGATAATGGTTCTTGCTGAATAAACTCCACAGGTTCATGTCCTCGGCGTGGGTCTGGCCATCCATGAAAAACTGGTGCACCCGGAAATGCGTCCCCTGCACAAGAAGCTGATCGATCAGTTCCAGATGATGAGGAGCAGCCTCTGTCATGTGAGACCTCACATCTGCTTCTCAGGAATTTTATACATTTTATGGCCCAAATAATAATATTGGCATAATAATAAACAAAAATATTGATGACTCATCATGGACTCATTGAATATTTGTCCAATCAAAAGCTTTCTAGATTAACAATATGCAAATTGCACTTGTGATGTAATTTACTCGCCGGTTATGACCAATAATGACCAAACCTTTTGAACTTTTGAATGTATTTCACAGGGATTTTTAAATACATTTGACTTTTCTCACATTATTCTTTGCACCGATTCAGTATCAAAGACTTTTTTTTGTAAACTATATTAAGTATGAGCTGGCATGGGTGCAGACAGTGTGGATATTCAGAGTAGTGTTTCTATGTGGCCCTGCAGGGCCTGCCCGGTCTGGATAAATTGAGTCCGGCCTGCTCAGGGTCCAGCACCCCACGCAGCATCCTCGCCAACCAGAGTCCCATGAGTCCTGAAAGTATTAAACTCATGCACCGGCACAGGTCAGTCCAACTGTACAGACACAGTTACCCATGCACACAGTCACAGATATATTGTGTATAAACTATGTATACAAGACCGAGTTTATTTTCTTTGGAATTTAGCAGCACAATGCTAGAGCATTTATTTATTTTGAACATATATATATATATATATATATATATATATATATATATATATATATATATATATATATATATCTATATATATATATATATATATATATAGAAGCTAAGCTATGTAAAGAAATAACAGCATTATAATTATGTTATGAGGTATAATATCATTATGCAGTGCATACAAATAAATAAATACGGAAGCTGTTCATGTTATGTTTATTTCATATATTTAGATAATCTATGAAATGTAAAAAAAAAAAAGTGAAAATCTAAGTATAAAATAAAAATAATTATTTGCAATTTTGCATTCAGAATTGTGATTTTTGTAATTCTTTCTTGAAATTTGGCACAAAATTGTGAGCCACGATCCAGTTTAGCTGGCAAAGACAGGATGCTCTGTATAAACCCATTTATGATACCCTGACCTATTACCTGCTTATTGTGGACTGTTTCAAAACTGTTTACCTTGGATATAATATAACATTTTCACTTTTATTATGCCTCTTTCCCACCTTTTGTGCAGCCATAACAATAAAAATAAAATAAAATAAAACTAGATTTACAAAATATATTTAAGTTGCTCAGTGAAAACATTGGACATATTTTAATTGTACCTTTGTCAATTAAATGAAGGTTGAAGACAGTTAACAAACCACAGATTCTTCTAGTTTTAATTTCAGTTTTAGTACTTTTATGTTGTTTTGTCATTTTCGGTAGTTTGTTTATGTGTTTTTTTTTTTTTTTTTTTACTAATACCAAAAACTCTTTTTAATAGTTTTAGTTAACAATAACAATCTGGGTACAAATTGTGTATGTATATACAGGATTTTATTCCATAGTTTATTCTACATAATACTTTTACAGTATATTATATTTATGTTTCCTGTGTGGCGCCTCATACTGCATACAGTATGTCACATTGTAATGAATTTGTGAAGTCTCTGTGTTCTACACACATATATGTGGGTTATAGAGAGAGATTCCTGTTCCCTGTGGACACAGCCCTTCCTCTCTCTTCACAAACACTCCTTGACCGTATATTTCTCATAAACACACGTACGCGCTCATGCTGCCCACTCTGAGCACACTAGCTTCAGCTCCACCACGTCTCTCTCACGTCTCTCTCTGTTTTTTCCTCTCTCTTCTTCTCTCTCTTCTGTCATTTTCCTCACATATGTTTGACATCTTTCTGTGTGCATGCTTTATTCTCCTCTTTCTTTCTTGTTTATTCTTGTGTCTACTTTTTCTGTTCATACTTGCATGGCTGCCTGTGTTCTACCACCCTACAATCTCTCTTTTCTTCATCTTGATTGATCTTCCTCATCCATGCATGTGTTCCCCGTTCTCCACTTCTCTTGCTTTTCTTTTCTACCCCTATATGCCCTAACCCACCCACCCCCTCCCACCGCCTATTTCTAGCCCTCTGAATGTGTTGGGATCTGTCCGCCACTCCTCCTCTTCTCTCTCCTCTCACACTTCCAGTGAGATGGGAAACCTGCTCATCCTGACGGACGGTATGATGGAGCACCCGGAGGACCTCTACCGCATGCAGGTGAGCCACACAAGATCATAATACACACATATAATGTAAAGGTGCACCCTAGTGACCAAACAAAACACCCTAGCATCCACTTTAGTCTCTAGTGCACCTCTTCAGGCCAGGAGTTTGAGGTTTACTTGCTAAGCTCTTACTAGCTGGCCTCCATTACAAACACCCCTTAAACAATCTGCCTAGGAACCACGCAGAACACCCTATCAACCTTGCATCCACCTATTAGTGTCAACCACTTACAACTTAACAATACCTTAGAACACACTAAGATCTAGGTAATAATGCTCTAGCATTGCTTAGCAACACCCTATCAGCCACCAATATAATCCAAACTAGCAACCACTCATAATATCCTAACAACACCAGCATTAATGAACACTCGTAACTCATCTACAGCTATTCATCATCTACCAATACCTAAGCATTCCCTAAGAACCTAAAAACCGCCTAACAACTTCCTTTCAGCACTTATTAACATCCTAGGAACCTCTTGCAACACTCTAGCAACCACTTAACAATGTCCTAGTGATCACTGCATCAATCTAACATCCACCTAGCAATATTCTAGCACCCCACCACCTAGCGATTCCCTGGCAACCTATCAGAACAGCCGCTTAGCAACACCCTAGAAACCACCATGATCATCCAACCAAGCAATACCCTAGTAACCACCTATAATATCTTAGCAATGCCATAGAATTAGTACACACTCATAGCAACCCAACGACCACTCATCTCCTAGCAATACCCTAGCAACAACCTAGAAACTGTTTAATAACATTCTAGCACCACTTAGCAACAACCAATCAACTGCCTAGCAACGCTGTAGAAACCACTCACCTCCTAGTGACTCCCTGACAACTAGGGCTGCAAAGGGGTGGAAAATTTCCAGAAACTTCCCAAATGTTAAGAAAATTTGGAGGAATTTATGGAAAGTTTGCAGAAACTTACTGGGTATTTTCCATCCTCTGCAACCTCGTAGAACACCCTAGCATCAGCATAACAAGAACACTGTATCTGATCTATTAAAGTACTGTTCCCCCACCAATGTAACATTTCAGCCCAGTCCATCATCGTCCAGTTTGAGCTCGACACATTCAGCTCCATCTCAGATGATCAACTCAGGGCACGGCAGCATCAGAGGTAAGTGCCAATAAACTTTTCATAATAACTCCAGGTTTAACCCTGAGTGTTTCCCAACCAATGTTTGAGAACTAATCTATTTTTATTTTAACATTAACTTACCGTGGTGACACTCAGGAACCTTAGTGCTTCTAGCTTCACCTAAAAGAACAGCTCAGGTGAAATATGGCTTTACTAGTCTCAACTTAAAACGTAGAGATGTTTTTATTACTTTCTCTCCAGTTGGGTCCCCATCACTACCTGACAGATACAGACACAGCCGAGAGATGTTAATGCTCTTACCGCCGCACAGGGACCGTCCCAGCAGTGCCATGTACCCCAACATGACCGAGAACGGACAGGTACTTCTACCACAAGACACATCTAATTAGATTTTCTTTTCTTTTTTTTTATCCAGTAGCCAGACAGTTTAGTGAGATGATGGCAGACAAATAATATTAAAATGCATTTTTTTTCTTTTAAATTTTTCACTAGCCTACTAACCATCAGAGGGCTCTTTACCATCAGGTCATTGGTCCCTGCAAACCCTGCAGTGACCCCAATCTCTCTGTGGCTGATAAAGGTATGACTGGGTGTGTATGATTCTCTGAACCAACAGTACTCCTCTATTCCTTCACAGTCCCACATTTCCCTCAGATCAGGCTGAAATCCACAATACACACTGTGACTGAAATCACATACTGTCTGAGCAGGTACTGCATCTGATGAAGAACTAACTTTGTGTCAGGTAGAAAGGATGTTCTGTGTAGGATGGGTCTTTGAATGCATACTGTCCGATCATGCAATTCAGAATACTTATCCGTATGCATCACAGCTTCCCTTAATATTTGGAAACTGCACAAAATCTGTTCAAATTCATGGTCGCTTCATTTTTAAGACAACATTTTTGCTGTTAACAGACCAGACTAGTGTTGTCAAAAGACCCGGTACTTCGGTACCAAGTCGGAACTAAAAAAATGTAAATGTGACGGTACCAGGTTTCTTTAAGTACCGGTAGTACCGAGGTCCCGGTCAAACCCGGTTCAGCGCTATGATTTCCGCGAAGCAGAAAACGAGGACGGAATCTCAAAATCCAGTCATGAAAATGAAACTTACATTTTAATATGGACAGTCATAGAATTTGTCAAAGTTAGCATAAATTAATCAAATCAAATCTCCATATGGACCAGTATCTGTAAATGTTAAGCCGCAAAAGTTGTTTGAAATATGAATCCGTGTTCTGCGTGTCTCTGTGTGAATTAATGAATGGCAGAGACGTGCGGGTTTGTTTACTACATAGACTGAAGCGCGTGACGCTTGCATTAATTTCAGCATCTGAGCTTCAGAGTTCTCTCTCCATCAAGCGATCTTTTCAGTTTCTCACACATGCAAAAGAGAGAGAGAGCGAGAGTCTTACCACGCTGAATCGACACGCTATATGTAAACTATTCTTTATTGTCTTTTTGTGTAATGGAGTTCATTTAGAATTATTCATATTCATTTTTGAACAAGCAGAAGACATACCGGTTTCTCCGGTAGTGGGCGGAGCTAATGCGCAAATGGCAATTTCATTGGCTGGGCGCTGATTTAGTACCGTCCCTGTTTTGATTTCAGCAAATCAGTTTCACTGAACGCAGACAACGTGATTAATATTCATGAACCCAGCAGCTCATCAATTCATAGTGCATTGGATATACATTAGTATGATGTAGAATTAGTAGTAGTATTATCTTTTAATAATAATTAATATGAATAATAATTAATATGATCTATTACTATTTTTTTTACAGAAACCATCAATGACCAAAAATATCTTAAGCATCACCACCAGTTTTAAGTTCAGTTAAAATGACAAATATGCATTCATTAGCCTAAAAGTTCATTTTTACATAAAGGCATTGTGCTAGAAATATTACTATTATTTAGTAAAATGTATGTGATACTGCTACTACTGTTGAAAAAAATTATAAAACTTTATTTTATAAAGAAATAAATCACAATATTTCTTAAATGTTTTAATTTTAATAGAAAATCCCCTTTATTTACCAGAAATAAAATGTTTAAATTTCATAAATTAAAAGACAAATTAAATTTGGGTGAAACTTGTTTACTGTTTTTCATAATTATATAACATGTAGATAAAATTTAAACACAATTGTAAATAAGTATAAAGAATGGCACTGGTTTTATTTTTAGTGCTAAAAAGTTATTTTTTTTTTAATTAGCATATTTTTGTGTTTTGCTTTGGTACCGAAATTGGTACCGAGAACCGTGGATTTTCACTGGTATCGGTACCGAATACTGAAATTTTGGTACCGTGACAACACTAGACCAGACCAATTCAAGCCAGTGTCTTTGAAGGGAAATTACTTTTCACTTTTAATAGCATTTTCAGCCAACACATATAAATGGTGAGTTTCAATGCTGGCCTAGGCTGGTTTGGAGCTGTTATAACTGGTTCATCAGCATAACCATGTGTAATACTAGTCTGGATAGTGCTTGTTTAGTGGTTTCTCCAGCTCAACATAACTGGATGTTTGTGACTGTTTGGTAAGGAAGTCTTGTTTGTTAGGCTAGTTTAGCAGCTGGTTGCAAACGCCATCATCCAAACCTCAACATTTTAAGCAGGAAATCCTGAGGTAACTGACCTTCAGATAAGGATCCAGAAATGAAACCTGTATGTACTGTATAGTGATGGTGGTCTTTGTACTTTCTGGTAGTGTTGACAGCTCCCAGCAGCTGGAGTTTGGACAGTGGCACCAGGGACACTCTGCTGTTCCTCTCTGCTCATGTCGGGAGTGTGATGGCCCCACCAGTTCCCCCCCGCACCCTCCCTCCCGGTAAGAAACAACAATATATTTGAGGAAAGGTTTCAATGAAGAGAAAGACATTTCATGAAACCATTCCTTTTACTTTTGTAATGTTATGAAAGGCTTATGTTGTGTCATTAGTTATGTTGGATATTCTACACACTATGAGGTGCCACAGTATGTCTCTTCAGCTACACAAGCTGATTTGACCAACGTTTGGAATGCATATCTCCCAAGGTGTTCATGGACTATTTGGCGGAATTTATTAAAACATGAAGCCGATAGAGTTAAGAAATCTAAATCTGCCTGATTAAAATATCTGCTACATTGTTGAAATGTAGTGGAATCTTTATTACACTGGACTTGGCTTCGTTAAATATCATCCTGTTGCTGCATAGGGGACATAGTTGAATTACATCTCTTAGCTTAAATGCATTCATAGAAGCAAATGGGTTGTTGACAAATGAAAATATTTTACACACAATGTTTTTTACACATTGTTCACTATTTGAATATTTTGTCTTATTTCATCTTAAAAAGACAAGAAAAAATACTAGAGGGTGGGGGTATTGCTATTTTGTTTTGATAACAGTTATATTACACATCACATCAACTACGCAAATGTAGCATACTCCCTTTCACCCACCCTACATTGGACGTGTAGCATCCTGTCTTTCATTTAAAAAGTTTTTCCCACATTTGTTCATTTTGCTGATCCATTGCTCCCCATTCCCTCTTTCCCACCAATTATTCTCTTCCGAACATCAGCCAAGTTCAGAAAAAATCCTTCCTAGTGCTTGCTGAGTGAATACGCATGCCGACGTGTTTGCGTGCAAGTGTGTAGCGGCGTGTGCTCTTTCCAACCCTGGTTCTGTCCAACTGTGTCTCCCCTTTAGGACACTTCTCGATGCACTTTGATGCTTTCCACCACCAGATCAACGAACTCCCTCCAGCTCTCCCTGCGCGCTCTTTAAGAAAGGTATCCTCCACCTAGATGTGTCCTGTTAGTCCTCGTCATGCATGTCCACACTAGCATTCTGAGATGTCTTACGTCCTGTTGACCTCAGATGTCCCACAGTCAAAATACCCAGAGCTGAACTGTGCTTGAACCTGGTTTTGGGATATTTTTTGGTGTTTGGTAGGATGCTAAAGTGTTTTGGGTTCATATGGTAATTGTTTCATATGCATTTGTAGTTCAATTGTTATATGTCTGTGTATGTATGTATGTATGTTGTTGGGTTGTATTTATCTGGAGATCAGTAGGATGAAAATTTGTAAAATGAAAGTTTTAAGTTTCAGTCATCCAGCAATTTATACCAAACGGATCAAAAAAAAAAAAAAAAAAAAAAAATCAAAAGCAATTTGTCAAGAGCCAACAATATTCATAATATATAGTGCCATGTTTTTGAGAAATTGTTATTGTACTGTAAAATATTAAGTCACAGTTAGAAGGTACACTTCAGGTCAGATAGTGGCTTTAAGAAAAAGGTGTTCAGTCCTGCTACTGGAAATCTACTTTTAAATACAAATTTGATAAATATTCCTGGAAGGAGCCAAACAAGGTATTTGGGTTTATTTGGCTGTGTTGCTTACTATGTTCATTGCTGATGTACTCTAATATACTGATATACTCTAATATACGGTATCAAATCATTTTTTAATTTTTGAATAGATTTTGTGATAAATTGTAAAAGCTTAATTAATGTAAACGGAATGTGCATACAGTAGGTTTTTATTGATGGACTGGATCTGCTATGCTGATGCCGATGCTGCTGCAGAGCAAGTAGACTTGCTTCTGCTAAATACTTGGATCATAAAATTAAAAGAAAACATGCTGTTGCTGCTAGAGAAAGGAAGATCCCCCTGTAGCAGATTTAAGCAGGTGGTGCTGGGGAGTCAGAGGTCTAAGATGAGGACATGCATAGCACACAGCCATTTAGAATGCGAATAGAGATTCATGGCTGAACTATTCATTTCTAATGCAGGTAAGTAGACAAGTTCATCCTCATGATATTAAGCTTAAAGTGAATCAATTAAAAATTTTTGATGAACTATTCCTGGAAGTTCATGGAAAGATATACAACTGTGATTGACCATGGGTGGAACTAAAGTGTGCATAAAGATAGTTCTCAAGGAGTTTTTTTGAGCACCCTTGCTTTTAGGTCTTCCTAATATCATCCTACTGGTCTTTCATTCTAACACTGCAACAGATAAGGTCTTTATCAACATATTGTATATAAACACCTTGTTTACATTTCCTCACCAGTCACCCCTGCACCCTATACCTGCCTCACCCACCAGTCCACAGTCGGGCCTGGATGGCAGTAACTCCACCTTGTCTGGCAGCGCCAGCAGTGGCGTCTCCTCCTTGAGTGAGAGCAACTTTGCCCAGTCCTCCTCTGAGCCTCCGGCTCGAGTTGACACCTTGGACTCAATGCCAAGCAGCCAGGCCTGGACCACGGACACGGAGGAAGCCGAGAGTCCCTACTTCCCTGTACACTACAGCATCTCAGAGCCTGAAGTTCTGGACCCTCTCAAGCCCGCTCCTTGCCGTAGTCACTCAGCCCCATTGGGCGTAACCCCAGGGATGCCCACTGATGGACACCACCATCATCACCTCCATCTCCGCCATCACCACCCACATGCAATACACATAACCCACCCACACTACCACCACCATGAGCCAGCACCTGCTCTGCCTCCCAAACCTTACCTGAGGGAAGGGTGTATTCCTGAAGAGGACCTGAGGCCGGTTCCAAGGCCAGTGCCCCGCAAGACCTCCCAGCCTCTGCTCACTAACAAGGAAGAGCAGGCCAAGGTGGCCTGGGAACATGGCATCAGTGAAGAATAGATGAATAACAAGGTTCAGCTTGGACTGTTGGTTTTGGTGTGATAGGTGGTTGGGTTTTGGGAAAGTCCCAAGAAATGCCTGGGTTTGAAACTCTACATCTCATGTATCCAGTGTAGGTCTTTGAAACCTTTTAAGAAGTGCTTGACATGTTGCTAAGCTTCTACGTGGTAGTAAGACTTTTTGGTTTTTGCCTAGCAATTGGGAGTTGCCCAGGAATCAGGGAGTTCAAACTGCTTGTAGAGCCCAAACTACTTCCCCTCATTAGTATCAGTATATTGATTGGATAATGCAGATATGGTAGGAATTTCAGATGAAACCGGAAGCACACAATCAGATTCAGGTGTACTAGATCCCAGCGTTTTATGTCTTCTGAGATAGATACACCTCTTGTCAAGGTCTACAACTTGTAAACACTTTATAGTCATAATTATTGTACAATAGCTTTGATTGACATCATACACCTTGAAAAAGAGTGTTGATAAACCTTACCAATAGACGTCATTCAGTTCTGGTTGGGTTGCACTTTAGCACTTAACCTCGGAGCACCACAAACCTTATTAGTTTTTTCTAATTTTTATTAAATTATTTACAAAATAATGTAGAAAGTGGTCAAAATTGGATCATTAGTGGCTAAAATTGAAAAAGTTAATTTTTGTAGCCCACATAAGTGTTGATTTCAGATGATCTCTGAGGACGTTTGAAGCTATCTTCATTGACTAAGCATTTCTTCATTTCTTCTGACAAGATACTTCCCAATCCAATTATTAACACAGGAGTTGATATAACATGCTAACACTTCATTACAGACATAAAAACATTTAACAGAACGTCTGTTACCTCCTGCACAATTGTGGGAAGCTCCTTCTCAGAGAGAATCTGCACTAATGTGACAGTAAGAGGCTTTTACAATCTTTGTAAAGCCTCATTACACCCACAATATTGTCGTGCTGTGAAAGCAAATCAGCCACTCTGAGCGCTACTGTAACGCTAATAACACAACAGCCAAAGTGCTGTTAAATCAAAGCCATTTCACAGATCTCTCCTCACAGTAAAGCGGCTTTTGGTCTCAGTAGGTTCCTTTGGGAATTGATTTCTGTTCCTCCAAGTTGACAGTTTTCATAAAGAAGTATATTTTTAGATAGAGCTGTTATAAAATTCCAAGAGTTTAATATAATTGTATTGTATAAAAAATACAAAAAGAGAGTTAAGAGAATAAATACAGCGTAGATTATATAATATACTATATTGCTATGAAAGATTATATCACACATAGGCGCAAAGGAGGCAAGATTCATGAGTGTGTTTTATGTTGTGAGTTGAGTTTGTCTTTCAGCGTCTGATAGATGCAAATTCGGTACCTGATGGTGTTTCCATATTAACTTCTGACGACTTGAAATATGTGTTATTTAAAAAGCTAATTTTAATGTACAATGTGCATGTTCTCTTCAATGGTGGTGATAATATTATCCTACATCACTTGAAGGGAGGGTCTGGTAGAGATATTGCTTGTACTGTATATCTACACATCCTCATCCACAGCATAATTATCTAGCATTTCATGTCATCTGAAAATGTTAATTATATCTGCTTTAAGCAACACACTACATATTGATTGGCAGAAATCATAAATCTGCCAGCCAATTTTAATAAAATTTTCCAAAGGAAAGCAAGAACATGCATCCAATAAGGTGACAAGTACAAAATATAAACTGTTAATGTTAATCTTAGTTTGTCAGTCAGTCTGTGTCATGCTGACTAGACCCGCCCACAGTGAAATCTCACTGGTCCAAAATCCTGCTCCAAAAAAAGTGATTTATTGTGATTGGTTGAGACTGCATTGGACATTTTTTTTTACCTGGTTAGGCATATCTTTTATTAAATTATAATTTAAAATTAACTGCTTTTTTAATTATTACTATTATGGGTATTGTGCCGTTTCATTTTATTATCTAATCTAATATATAACCTTTTTTTTTCTTTTTTTTTTTTCTTCACAGTAAGCCCTACCCAAATGTATGATGTGGTTAAATTTGGTTTTATATCACTTAAGAAAATATGTTATGGGTTTGAAAAGTACTTTTTTTGTTTGTTAAATGTTCTGGAATAGAAACACAAAAGTATATACTTAAGGCTGCTTGTAGTATGAAATGTACTTCAACCCCAATCCTTGAAGAATATTAAAAGCAAGAGGCAAGTTTTAGGCAAACCGGCATTTTGTGTGCTTTTGTAAAATGAAGACTGTACTGTTCGTGGCAGGATATGTTCAGAGAGAAATGCATGTTATCTTAAAAGCAGTGACTGATAGTTCATCACTAAAGGCCTTTTTATGGTCAGAGAAAGCAAATACGTGCAAATGTTTTGATAGAGGACCTTCTTTAAATGTGGGAATCTCTCATTCATTACATTAATAATATTCCTGTCTGTTTTCCTAGTCAGACATAAACTGCAATTGTATCTCTATTCAGTCTATTAATTTGTATGGACTTCCTCCTGAAGTAAAACTTAGATAACTGGTGATGCATTTGTAGATTATCATTTTTATTATTATTATTATTATTATATAATTTTTACTTAATTATAAACATATACTGATGAAGTAAGAGTGTTATGTCTCCACTGACATAGAAATGGTTTAACTGATGAATTCTTATTTTTTTATATATATTAACCTAAATATTTTAAGGTTAATTGAGACAATATAAACCAAGAAAGTGTATATGTGACGGCCCATTCTTTCAATATAAGCACTGATAAACTAAAAAGCATTAATATTTATTGTTTTGAGCATTTCTTATAATGGCTTTCTAGATATTTTGCATGTAAATACGGACTGATGGATACTGTGTGTCTTGTAATCATTCACCAACATAATTTTGTTTGCATATCCAAGCAAAAAAAAAAAAGTTCAAACGTATTATAATCACAATTCATCAAATGAAAGTTACTCATTTGGCACAAGCAACCATGTAAAGAACAAGTGTACATATTTTACATGTTTGATATCTCCATGGAGGCAAACTGACAGTTTTGGATTCAGAGTTTCAGATTGAGGGTGACATTTTATTTTTTACATGACGAGGTTGCCCTGATCAGCATCTATAATCCAATACCAGATTAATACTTCTGATCATGTATACAGCGATAAGTGTGAATTGCAAATTAAGTATTGGGTTTGATTTCCTGTATTTTGCTGAAAGGATTGATCATCATTTATTGTAAAAGGATCATTGCTGGTAATCTAAGAAGATGAAATGGGTGAGCAAAGGGGAAACTTTTTTTTGTCTCTGTACATTTGAAAAACAGAGTAAAGAGGGGTACTAAACACTCTGGTCTGCATTACAGTTCGTATTACACCATGTTTGGCTTTATTTCGTGTATATACTCCTTCAAAAGCTTTGTATTTATATGGTCAAGAGGGACAAATCATGTATAGACTGAGATTAATGATCTGCCTTGTACTTTCTGATGTAAATGTGTTTTTAAAACTAAACTGCGAACATGAAAAGAAAAAAAAATCTTTCAATGGCCTAATCACTACAGTTATTTTGTGTATTTTGCATTGAAATCTGAAGAGCGTTTTGTTTTACCATGCAGAACTACGAAAACCTTTGTACAAGTATTCTCAAAGTATTTTTTCTGTATATATTGTGCTAGCATGAATAAATTGTGGTGTGGATTTTAGATGTAAATACACACATTTTTTTTTCCTACTCACTTAACCGTTGTGACGTGTAATTCATTAATAATGCCTAATATTAAAGATAATGTTTTATTGACTGATGTTTGCCTTCCTTTCTTTCTTTGGAATAGAGTGTAAATTCCACAGATGCCCAGCAAATTAGGTTGTTTATTTAACCCAGCATAAGGGGTTGATTTAACCCAGATCAAGTTTATTAATTTTTACAATATTACTAGCTTATTTTTTACTTCATACATTAAATAATGTTTACAGATTAATTTAAGTCCTCTAAACTTTTCTAAAATAATCCACACAACCGCTGGATTGCATGTTAACTTCCTTTATTTTCCTTTAATTATCATTTACAGCATTGTTTATATCGTTTTTAATAGGCTTTACATATTGCCCATATTTAAACTCGTTTAACAAACAGTAAAACTAAAAATTAAACGTCAAACATAAGTAATTTACGTGTTAGCAAAACCAGTCTCTGTTATTCTGTTTCCACCGTAAATGCACTGCGTCGCGATGGTTCTCGAGCCCGAGCTGGAGTCGTGTTCGGCTGGGAACATCTCACGCCTGAGACCGCCCCCTGCGTTTCACTCATAGCCGAAATATACTGCGATTGCCTTTATAACATACCCAAAAACAAACAGTAAACAGCTCTGAGGGAATATTTGTATTCTGTATCTTTATGAATAAAATCGTTAATTCGTTAATTCGAATAAAATAGTTTAAAGCATCAGGCTTTTCCATCACTCGAAAATATCGCGAGACTCGTTAAAGGTGATTCATAACGCCTGTATGTTGCTCTGCATAAAATTTAACGATATTCAGCACAGTAATGATTTTATAGATCAAATAAAATGTATAAAAACCTATATTTTACAGACGAATGCGTCAATTCGATGGCGCTAAGAACTGCTCTCTCCAGAAGAGAAGCAAATCCCCGCGATAAATAACTCAACCGCTGGGTTAAGTCTGACCCAGGATCTGAGTAATACAAAAACTACCCAAACACTGGGTTGTTACGTTTGACCCAGGAGCTGGGTAACACAAAAGCTACCCAAACACTGAAAAAAATAACCCCTAAAAAAATTACCCAAAAGGCTCAACCCAGCATTTGGGTTAAAAAAATAACCCCAGAGTGTATCCTTATTGTTCTCGGTGTGAACAGTAATGAGAACCCAGTTTAACTTTTCATTTAATATCGATATTCATTATAGTAACTCTTTTTTGAATGAAGGCTAATGTGGTTCTATGCTATATTAAAAATATAACAATTTTGGAGTTTAATTGTTTAAAATCAACATATTGCCTCCTTACAGTACAGTAATTGTAATGTGAGGGAAATGTCACAGTCAAGTCTGGCCAAAATGGTCTTCTTTCTTACTAATATAAACATTAATAGCGCGTTTTGACCGCTGGAATGATTTGTTATGCAACAACGTCAACAGATGGCAAAGAACTACAAACATGTCGCTGATGCCACCGACACGTCATCAAGCCAATCGTCACCAAGAGAATTCGCCTTCATAACCAATCACAGGCCGCCAACTGGACTCACTCCCTGGATAAACGCCGCACATCCAATCGGAACAGAGTGCGTGTTGGGACGTCACGGGCCAGCCAATAGACGACGGAAGAGTGGACCGGGAAACCAATCAAATGTGAGAGTGGGCGGGACCTTTCAATCGGAAGCGCTGTACATTGCATGTTGTCGAGCCGGTATCTTTAATGTTCGTTCAAAACCCAGTTCAGCACCTTTTCATAGTCTATTTAAGTAGTTAAACGCGTTTGTTTGGTTTTAAGATGATATATTTGAGTGGGCTTTCTGTGGCACTGGCCCTGTCTCTAGTGCCGAGCTGCACCCAAGCTTTAAAGGATGGAGAGTGTGAAGGTGAGTGTGTTTCATATGTTTATAGTATAAAAGACATGCATTTCCTGTCAAGAGCATCCCGTATCTGCCCTTAATTCATATTCTTTAGTTTATGCTGTATATTTAGTTAACACGTTTTTATTAGGTATATATCATGTGTTACCTTGAACTACTTAAATTATTGCATCAATAATTATTCTTTTAGGTTTTAAGATGCTGTTAGGCTAAACGTGAGTTATAATACATTGTAATAACGTATAATATATGCACAATTGTAAATGCAATGTATATCAATGCGTCTTACAAAGCATTTATTTATGTAACTTTGTAATTTAGGTCACCTGCTACTACTTTCTGTTGTTTTCAGTCAGTATCAGTTCATATACTGTAAGCAGTCGATTACATAATGCAAGTTATTATCAGAAGCTTATGTAAATAAGCACTTCATATCACATCCAATATGGCACACCTGTTCAGATGACGCTTTCATAATTTCTTAATCTTCTATTTATGAGGTAGTCAATAAACGAATAGTCGACTGGTATTGTGCTATCCATTTCGTTCATGTGACAGTGGAAGTTCTGTGTGTGTGATTCTTGCATCGCAGTCTGTGTGGGTTTCCTGGAACGGTTTTACCAGACGCTACAAGACAATGACATCAAGTTCGACAGTGACTCCATCGAAAAAGCACTTCTAAAATCTTGCAAAGAGGCCAAAGGAAAAGAAAACCGATTTGTAAGTCTCATTTGTTAAGAGAATTTGAAGGAACCATTCACTCAAATATAAAAAAAATTCAGGCCACCCAAGATGTAGATGACTTTGTTTCTTCATCAGATTTGAAGAAATGTAGCATTACATCCCTTGATAACCAATGGATGCTCTGCAGTGAATGGGTGCCGTCAGAATGAGAGTCCAAACAGCTGATACAAACATCACAATAATTCACAAGTAACCCACACCACTTCAGTTTATAAGAATTAAATGGGCAAATACAATAACACTTCTTCCAGATGGAAAAAGTCCATCTCCTGTTTTCACCTTGCATCAAATTCTCCACACCACACATTTATTTAGAACTGCTTTGGAGTGTTTTCGCTAGTGAATGGTTCTTGATCTCTGCAGAGTTCTCTCCTGATTCAGATTCAATGTTCACTGGAAGCAGCAGCCTGAAGCAACATTCTGTAGTTTAAAAACTTCTTAATGATAGATTTATTTTATATAAACACAGCTTTTCACTTTACAAGACATTAACTGATGGCCTGGAGTGGTGTGGATTGCTGGTGGATTATTGTGATGTTTTTATCAGCTGTTTGGACTCTCATTCTGACGGCACCCATTCAATGCAGAGGAACCAGTGCTGAGCAAGTGATGTAATGCTACATTTCTCCAAATCTGATGAAGAAACAAACTCCTCTACATCTTAGATGGACTGAGGCCGAACTATTCTTTTTACCTTACACAATTTTTGCTTGTTTATACATACTTTTACTATGTTTTCTGTATGTGCAGTGTTATTATATAGGGGCAACAAGTGATGCAGCAACTAAAATAATCAATGAGGTTTCCAAACCGATGAGCTACCATGTGCCAGTGGAAAAGATTTGTGAAAAGCTCAAAAAGAAGGACAGCCAGATCTGTGAACTGAAGTATGGTGAGTTGAAAAGTTTGTTTGCATAGAAAAGAAGTGTCCACTGATTAATATATCGTGTCTGTTTAGTGGTTGATTTTTAATGGATCTTTTAATTTTTTTTAAAGCAGTTTTTATTTACATGTGATTTATTTAAATATTATAATTTTAATGATCTAAATTCATAGAGTTTGAAATCAATCAGTGGCAGAACTGCAAGCCATTTTTCTTCTTCTTCTAGATAAACAAGTTGACTTGAGCTCCGTTGACCTGAAGAAGTTGAAAGTGAAAGATCTGAAGAAGATTTTGGAGGAATGGGGCGAATCTTGCAAAGGATGTGCGGAGAAATCTGACTTCATCCGCAAGATCAACGAGCTGATGCCCAAGTACGCGCCTAATGCAGCTAAGGCAAGGACAGATTTGTAAACTTGCAGGGAATTATGGGACCAAGGCTGCAGCATTTAGGGTGGAAGATTTGCGCTGTGCGGCTGACTGACCACCTAACAACGGGGTTTGCATTGTGTTGTCATTTTACCTTGTACTCCAGGGGTAAACATCAAGAAACCAAACGCACTTCCTTAAATACCTTTAATTTATAGTTTATCTAGACTAATATCCAACACAATCCTCCTGATGTTATGGGAAATAATGTTTGACACACTTTGCCTAGTTTGATTTACATTTTCTATTTTTATTTTATTTTTTTCTGAGTGTAGACTTTCTTAGTTGACACATTATATGAAATATAATGAACGGGGGTCTCCTCTGCAAAAATGTTGTGGGTCAGTTTGAGAGGATTTTGCTGTGAAATGTTTAATACTGTTATACTGGCTTTTTCATTAAAAGACGAAAAGAAACTGGACTTGTCCTTTTTAGTTTATTATTTTTAGTTTAGTTTAGTGTTTTGCATTGTTCCTCCTTCATCTTGGTCACATTTTGTAAACTTTCCCTCAGGGAATTGGAATCTGTTTGACTACCAAAATACCTATTTACCATAGTAATGAATTAATATGGTTATATAATGCTATAGTATTTGCATGTATTTGTATACAGCTTTCGGTACATTAAAGTTCATGCACAGAATTTGGATTGTCATGAAATTCATGTTATATAATTTTTTTTTAATATAGTTCATATCATATGATGTATTGGCTGTGTTTTATGCAGTATACTGTGCATGATATGGGCATTTTCTGTATTCATAGAGAACCTACTACATTTGTAAAAATAATTTAAAAAAAAGTTTATTTTACGTAATTTAATTATTCCACATAATTTAAACCAAGTAAAGTATGCAATAGGAAAGTAATCCATTCCAGACAAAGCTGTTTTTGTCAATAGAAAGAACAAAAACATTACACAGAGCTTAATTTAGGACCTCATGATATTTTACATTGTTTTTAGAAAAAAAAAAAATACACAACATCTGTTAATTATAGCAATGTCTTATTTTCATAAGTAAAAAAATAATTCAAAAGAAACCATCATATTATCTTTTATAAAACTAATCTTAAAATACATTTTTAAAAAAACTTTAAAAACGCTTTTTGATAAGAGATCACAAAATAGGAAGCTTATAAAAATATAAAAGCTTTTCAAATTGATGTAACTGCCCTAATATTATATAGCACTTTTCTCCCCAGTAATTGTTTTGTTCCGTTTCTGTTTTGTTGTTGTTGCTATTTTGTTTTGCATGCTTTAAACTGTACAACAATGCCTTATATTATATAAAAAAATATATATTATATACAAAATAAAAATTATTTTCCACAACTATAATAGCGTCATGCGATGCGTTCTGACGTCAGCAGAGTCTCCTCCCACTCGCGGAGCGCGCACATTCCTTTTGTCCAAGATGGCGGAATAGATGCAGCTGATGGGACACTAATGTTTGTCTTTTTATTTTTATCAGTGAAATTCAACATTCAGGCGAACGTTTTCCCGTGGAAACGTTAGTTAGGACTCTCCTCACGGATGTGCAAAATCTCTCGGAGCCGTAAGATCTCACCTCGGAGCTGATTTTATATTTTTGCAGCGGGAGCATCACTGTAAAATGAAGCGGCAGGCCGAGCGCGACGCGAGTCCGACCAGAACGCTCGCCAAACGCGTCCGCGAGCGGGACCGAGAGCGCGAACCGAACCCGCCGCTCGCGCTTCTGCTCGCCGAAAGCCGAGCCTACCACAAACGAAGCCGCAGCCGAGAGCGGGAAAAACCGCGGGTCCGTGAGGAGAGAGAGAGTCTGCATCACCGCGCGCATCATGAACTGGGTCTGCTGGGTCGAGCCCCTCTCCGAACCACCTCAGTCCTGCCTAAAGGTAAGACCCCATCCGCGGAAACGGTGGGTGCGCGACTAGAATACAAGACACTACTTATCAGCAACCTTGGATCGCAGCTTTCTGATGAACACGTAGAGGACGGGCTGTTCCATGAGTTTAAAAAGTTCGGGGATGTGAGCGTCAAGCTGTCTCACACGCCTGAACTGGGGCGTGTCGCCTACGTCAACTTCAGACACACGGAAAACGCGCGGGAAGCGCGTCATGCAAAAACCAGATTGGTGCTATATGATCGTCCACTTAAAGTTGAACCCATGTACATGCGGCGTCGCAGTGTCACGCCTCCAGATGTGAGTTATGTGTCTCTGCACAGTGCTGCATATACTTACAGGCAGCGGTCACTTTCACCGGGTGCTGGGAGTAGTGCCCTTCGAGATATACGACCCAGGCATTATGTTGATGGTATGGGACTTAGCAGAGATCGTGTTTTGGACTATTACAGTGCTTTGGAGGAAAGAAGCCGTGTGTATGCGTATCAGCTTCCTGAGGAGGACTTAAAACCAGAGGACGATCAGAGAGCCACAAGGAACTTGTTCATCGGCAACTTGGATCATAATATTTCTGAGGTGGAACTACGAACAGGATTTGACAAGTATGGAATTATTGAAGAAGTCGTTATCAAGCGGCCCGCCCGTGGGCAAGGGGGTGCGTATGCTTTTCTTAAATTTCAAAACTTGGATATGGCTCACCGGGCAAAACTGGCCATGCAGGGACGTATGATTAACGGCAACCCAATTAAGATCGGATACGGGAAGGCCAATCCGACAACTCGGCTCTGGGTGGGTGGACTTGGCCCGAACACCTCGCTGGCTGCTTTAGCCCGCGAGTTTGATCGCTTTGGGAGTATTCGCACTATAGACTACGTGAAGGGAGATAATTTTGCTTACATTCATTATGAGAGTCTGGATGCAGCGCAGGCTGCTTGTGCACAAATGCGCGGCTTCCCTCTAGGCGGTCCGAATCGTCGGCTGCGTGTGGATTTTGCTAAAGCTGAGGAGACGAGGACGTACCCTCAACAATACCAGCCACCTTTGCTCCCGCCTCCACATTACGAACTTCTAGCTGATGGTTACGGACGCCACCACAGCCTAGAGAGAGAACTGAGAGCAAGGGCTCGGTCGCCGTCACACCCCCTGTTCGCAGAGCGAGAAAGAGAGCGCCTTTCAGACCGAGACTGGAGTCCCCCGAAAGGAATTGAGCGGCGAGCAAACCCTGAAGCGTTTGGGCGGGTCAGGCAGCGCAGTCGTAGCCGCAGCAGGGAGCGCTGGGTAAAGGAGCGAGAGCTAGAACGCGGGAAAAACTGGGAGGAGCGGCGCAAGCGAAGGAGCCTCAGTCCCATCGACCGTCCGGCAGAGGAACGCGGGAGGTCAAAGCTAAGAGCCGGGGCACCGTCTACTCCTGAAGACAGTCCGGACAGGGGCCGTGGCCGTCTCCCGGACTCAACCTCAGAACCTCTTGATCACACCCCCGACATCAGCACACACTCCAGCGACGAACGTCCTGCGCAGGACGAACCTTTACATCCAAGAAAGGTCGAGCGTGAGCGCAATCACCGCAAAATAGAGAGCGACCCTGACTCGCAGACAGACAAGTCCAAAACGGACTCCAAAAAGCCCAGCACGCTCTCCGAATACGCCCAGACGTTGAGTCGCGTGTGGCAAGGTTCCCTCGTTCTTAAAAACAGCTGCTTCCCCACAAACATGCACATGCTCGAGGGGGGCGTGAACTTTCTCCATGCCCTCATGAAAGATAACCAAGCAGGCGGTTCCAAAATCACGCAGCTTAAAATCGCTCAACGGCTGAGGTTGGATCAGCCCAAACTAGATGAAGTGACGCGACGCATCAAGCTAGGCAGCCCGGATGGATACGCTGTCCTCCTCGCCGTCCAGGGCCCCATGGACCGAGATGCCCCTCCTCCAGAATCGGGCCTTCAACAGCGCCTTCTCCGCAACCTGGTGACGTACCTCAGGAACAAGCAGGCAGCAGGGGTCATCGGCTTGCCTCTCGGCGGCCCCAAAGAGCGAGAGATGGGGGGCATGTTGTACGCCTTCCCTCCATGTGACTTCTCACAGCAGTATCTCCAGACTGCTCTGAAGACGATTGGGAAACTTGAGGAGGACCACCTGGTCTTTGTGGTTGTTAGAGACTCACCTTAACACTTCAGTTCCAACTCTAGAGATTTTATGCCTTTCATGATTTTAGGATTAGATGTACCTTTTTACTTTAATACTCTCAAACAGTACATGTGATCAATGTTTCCTTAAAACTGTTTGGGAAATGAACAGCATCCCCAGAAAAGTTGTTTTATAAACCTGCCAATAAGTTTTCCACCAAGGGGTTTAAATTTCTTTCAGAAGTGTTACAAATTTTCCGTTTTATTCTATTTAAAATGTTTTATATTAATGCATGCACAAGCAATTTGACGTCTCCTTCCAGTGGTTCACTATAATGGATGTAAAATGTACTAAGCCTCATTTTTAAAACTCAAATTTGTGTGGATTGTTCACAAATCCATTCATCATTGAACAGTCACATTCAATTTACTCTAAAACGTTTTTTACACTCATTTCATCATTAAGGTCAATAGGTCTGGGATTCTTGTATAATAACATGTTAGTGGCTTTTTTCATTCAGTAACAGTTCTTCCCTCCCATATTACATCTGCTGTCCGTTTCACAAAACCTAGATGCTTTATTTTGTTTTTCAGAAATAAAACAGTACTTGAAATGGCAGTATGTTCAGACAGTTCAGGTAAGGCGTTGGTGTCATGACTGACGGCATCTACCTCTCTAACCATGTAACGCATCAGGTAAGCTAGAAAAAATGAAGGCCACTGCATTTTTATTGTATACCGTTATAAATATACACCTGCAGCACTAACAGAAAGGTCATGTGACCATACCTAACTTACTAAACGAGTACTGTACCGATCCAGACACACTAATGTTTGTAAACGTTACGAACACTATGGTTAAACTTGTGTGACTGTTTGTTTGTACAGCAGGAATGTCCTTTTAAGTCTTAGCTGTTTTTCGACTGCCCTCCACTGGAATGACTATTTGCTAAGTCATTGTAACCCATTGAGCCAACACATTTAAACAAGTGCTATTCTAAAGGTTTTCAAAATGTCCAGTGATTTTAAACTCACAATACCGTATGAACCTGAAACAAGTGTTATATTCAGATTGTACTCGATGAGATTTGAAGGTCCACTCGCCAACACTACAAACAACCCTTTGCACTGAACAGTAATTTTCCATTGTTTATTTTTAATCATGTTGTTATTTTACACTTGTTTTTTTTTGTAATACTTTTTACTCGAAGTATTTTTTTTCTTGTCTGTATGCGAAACATGTATGGCATATAAAAAAAGTAAACATTTCTTGTGCTTGATTTTAATCCATACCTCCATCATTATTTGCAAAGCTGCATTCAGTTTTCAAATCAATGTCATGATTTTGTATCGCTGCGCGTACATCCTTTCTCCATAGTTACCTTTCCAGTTCAGTTCTCTCCATTTAATAAGTTGAAGGTTAAAGTAGTAACCAGGCAACCACATCCATCAGTAAAAAAAAAAAGAGTTCAAATGAGGCTTGACTGTGAAGTAGCTTATAATAACCACTAGGTAGCAGTGTGGTCAAAGAAAAACAACCTTAACTCAACATATGAAACCAGCGAGTTCCTGCTGTGCAAGTGGGAAGTTGCTTGAGGGGAAACAAGTCAGAGCAGTGCATATTAAACGCTTGCTGAGACATTGTTGCTGCATTTAACCGACTTGAAGGCAATCTTCATTTAGTTTCACCCTATGCTAGTATGCAAATGAGTTAGTTTGCATGTGGTGTTTATGCTGTTTAATATATTGATCTACATGATGCTGGAAGATTAACCAGCCTTATTGTTTTCAGAAGCTTGTTAGATATTTCTAATGCATTGCACTTCAGATTAACACTTAATTAGCGCATTTCTCATTGTCAGAATGAGAGGATCTAAACTCCAAACAGCAGTCCTGTCTGTCAAATCTGTTTCCTGCTGACCATCTATCTGTGCAGAGAGGCTTAAGAGTTACTTAAATGACTGGACCGCCTGCTTTCAAGGTGATGGCCAATTCTTTTGAAGTTGGCCATTTGTACAGGGTTTTTTGTGTTTGCACTTGTCAACAGCTAGTGTAATTTGAGCGGTCCGCTGATATCTGCTGTTGGAGAACTGTGATATAAGTGTACTTAGAGTTAATATGTGCTGACCGGAGTCTATTTATATTTGACTCTTAATAGCTCTGTTACGATTTTGGCTTGAATTATAATTATGACTTAATGATAATCAGTCTATTGAGGCAAATAGGGTGTCATCTAAATCTAACAAATGTATTTTAAATTTACAATGCATGTGAATTGATCAAATATTTAATGATAAGCGGGACTGAGGTAATCTGCATTTAAATATTACACAGATTTCACTACCAAGTAACATAGCCACATAAACTTGCTTATATGATAATAATTTCAATACACACATTATATGTATTTTAATGGTTATGTCCAAAATCGTAAAAATTGAGTCTTAGTTTTTGTTATGACATATTACCGGTTAAAGGTGAATTATGGATGTTAATGAAAGCTTAGATAGTTGAAATGTTTTTATGGATATTTCTTCTGAAATTCAAATTTCTCACTTATCCAGATTAAACATGCAAAAGATGTCTTTTAATCTTTTTATTTATTTTTTTACCTATTTACTGTCACCCGTCCCCTCGGTGGGACGCCTACATTTACTTCCCTATTTTACAATTAAATCCTAAACTAACAAACTATCATTGGAAAGGTCTAAGACTCCTAAATAGATCTCTTTTTTATTATTTATTTATAATGTAGGAAAAGTATTAGATTATTTAATGGCAAGAGTGCACCTCAAAAACATACATCATAATAAGAGTTCTGACCTTTGTCAAAATAAAGTCTTCATTGTGGCCTTTTTCTCTATCACACTTTAGAAATCATCAGAAATGATATATCACTTGAAAACGTAATCTCAAAATTCATCCTTTGAAACCCATTTTAAAATCAAACACTGCATTACCATGAAAATGGTACATACGTATCATGTTACAAAATGTTTTCAGTCATGAATTTTAAAAATGTAGCTTTGGATCATGCACTTTAAAGTCTATATTGAGTGACATTTAACAGGTTAAAGCTCTTAATTTTTTTTAAGGCATTTCGATTTTCAGCATTTTGCTGTTTGCAATAGATGGCTTTTTTTTTTCTTTACTGACATTGATGGATCCTTTGAAGCAGCACTTGAAAGGATTTTTAAGAAAAGCATCTTTGCATGGTGTGTTGAGCCAGCAGCTCATCTGACCTGTATATGTCTGATCGCTTTAGTTTGCGCTATTGCACTCAAATACATTACCGTCCACAATTCACCTCAACCTATAATATTTAACACAACTGCATTGCTGATTTTCCTATCTAAAAAGGCCACCCAGTTTCAGGTACAGCAGGAATCGTTTGACAGGAAATCCAATTCAAACCAACAAAGTAACCTTGTTTGGTATGCTTTCCAAATATTCACAGGAAGAATGTAGCACACAAGGTTATATATTCACAGGAATGGGCATGTGAATCCCATTGCTGTTCAGGGTTGTTTTAATACGCTGTTGGCTAATGTCTTCACCCAAATCTTTTTTTGCCCTTTTTGTTGTTTTGAATCATGAGTTTGGTCCCTGGGGTGTAGACGGGCGTCGAGTGTTTCAGGGATTTGGCCGGTTCCTGGTAGCAGTCTATCGACCCAAAGCACTTCACTGTAAGCTAGCCTGCCGCTGTTATAGCGCACGTAGGAAATGGAAGACACAAGTAATTAAATATTAATGTGGAATCATGAGAAGGCCCAATGAAATCCATTAAAGTGTGGAAAATCAATGAAACATGGCCCCTCATGCCTCTCAGCCGGCCTGAAGGAGTCGACCGGATCTGTTGTCGTTTTCTTCATCTTTATGGACCTCTGGTAAGAACACATATGAACGAGGGTTCAGCCATTAGTGACACACAGTGCCTGCAATCCATTAGTCCAGCTTAAACCTCTATGGAATTACAATTATGCATGTCTCTTTGTATATTTATGACTGAAATGGACGTATGAGCTCACGCTTTGTTTATTACCCTTCCAGAATCACAAGATCCTAACATCTGAGATCGAAACCATCTCCTGTAAAGCCTCAGATGTGCACCAGTGGAGACCTAGTAAAGCTGGCAGGATATGGTGCGACCACAACATCAGCAGGGACCCGACAAGCCTGGTGGATGATGTCAGTAAGCGGGCAGGTGGCCGTGTGGTTTTTGGCGTCACATGTATATGTTTGTGACATGCCTAACGTATCGCTTTAGGCATTGTTACAAGACTACAAAGAAAGCTGCTCACCGCTGTCAGGAGCTCATGGCCCTGTCTCGCAAATCCACCTCGGTTAAGGTAGAGACAAGCAGGAATCTCCCAGGAACAGTTGTCAGCTGTTTTATCCCGATGAGATTGCGGGTGTATTTTTAAAGCATGAAGCAGGCACGGTGCTGCCCAAACATTGTTCGCTCTTATTGCGGATGGACACTGTAATAATATACATACTAGTGTTCCAACGTTTGGGTCAGTGAAACTTTAAAAGAAGTGTCTTATGTTCACCAAGGCTGCATTTATTTGATGAAAAAAATACAGTTAAAACAGTAATATTGAGAAATGTTATTACAATTTAAAAGGACTGATTCTTATGTGAATATCTTAGAATATGATTTATTCCTGTAATCAAAGCTGAATTTTCAGCATCATTAATCCAGTCTTAAAAGTGTCACACAATCCTTAAGAATCTTAGAATGAGAAATCATTATAATGTGCTGATCTTACGCACAAGAAACTATTATTATTATTAGAATTTATGTTGAAAACAGCTTCATATTTTTATGGATTTTTTTATGATGCTTTGATAGAAACATTTTGTAACATAAATGTTATTGTAACTTTTGATGAATTGAATGCATCCTTGCTGAGTAAAAGTATTAATTTACAAAAATTGTACTGACTCCAAACTTTTGGATGGTGTTAAATTGTTTTAATCATAATTTTCGTGAAAATAGCTCCCAAACGTTCATTGATGTAATGCGTCCAAATCATTTTTACATTTCTATTTTTCTCAATGGCAGTTCTCTTTAGATCAAGATTGTAGTCATTTGATATTTATTTATTTGCTCTACTATTTATATAATAATGTATCTGAAAAAAAAATTAATTGTACATAAAATATTTAAATATTATTATAAAAATGTATTTAATTCAGCAAAAATAAGTATTAATCAAAGTAGTAAATCATTCATATATATATATATATATATATATATATATACTTACTTACTTTAAATGTATAAATCAGAATATTTGAAAGTAAAATATCTGTTTTATTTATAAGAATTTGGCGGGATGAAATGTGCCACAGGTTTTGTGCTGTTCACTCAAATGCTTCAGGTGAGTACTTCAAATTAAAGAAAACTCATGAGGCAATTTAAATTTAGATTTAAAATTTTTAAATCTAAAACAGTCTAACATTTATTTATTATTTTAGGTTGCCTTAGAGGAAGTGCAAGTATCCCATCTCTAATTAGAAATAAATGTTAATGAAGAGCATGGTTTCCAGCAGGGAGAACGTCAGAGGGGAGCTGTTTGAGCTTATGATACAGCAGCTTCCATTGACGAGCAGAGGAAGCCTATAAAGCAGTTATTAAAGGCAATTATGAAATGACGAATCAATGAAGTCGGTGCTTTCAGTATATTTTGTTCACACCCTCTGTTGTTGCACATGCATCTATCTACATACAAATACACGATTATTGGCTACCAATCAAAAGTTTGGAAAAATTAAGATTTTTTTTTTTTTTTGAAACAAGCCTCTTCTGCTGTAAAAAACAAAAAAAAAACGTAATAATGTGAAATATTTTTACACCTTAAAAAAGGGTTTTTTATTTGAATATATGTTAAAGTGTAAAGTGACTAAAGTGTAAATTACTCCTGCCTTCAGTGTCACACATTCCTTCAGAAATCATTTTAATATGCTGATTTGCTGCTCAAACAATAAAAATAAAAAAATGCAACATTTTATTAGATATTTATTTATGTGTGTGTGTATGCATGTATTTATTTCTGAAGGATCATGTGACACTAAAGACTGAAGTAATGATGCTGAAAGTTCATCTCAGGAATAAATTACATTTTGAAATATTACAGTAGAAAACCGTTATTTTCAACTGTATATATTTTACAGTATTACTGTTTCTTGTATTTTGAAAGCAGCCTTGGT
Source organism: Carassius carassius (assembly GCF_963082965.1). Lineage (NCBI taxonomy): Eukaryota > Metazoa > Chordata > Actinopteri > Cypriniformes > Cyprinidae > Carassius > Carassius carassius. Next base: position 17,172,043 of record NC_081802.1, read on the forward strand.
GGGCAGGAGAGACTTCTTTAAAAAACATAAAAAAAACCTAATTATTCCAAATTAGTGTGCAAAGTAATATATAGTTTTAAACAACACTGTTGCTAAATAACTTAGGTTTTATTATGCAAGTAAACAACATTTACCTGAAATGAACCCTAATTGCTACCCATCATAAAATGTGCACAGATACCAGCACAGCTGTACTTGTTTTTTAAGTGTTGTTCTCTGCTGTTTTTCTCCTCCAGATGAGCGGCTCCAGGCTGACAGATGGTGACGGGGGTCCAGCTGCTTCACCTCCTCCTGTTTCAGCCCCTGATTGATCCTGTTTTCTGATTGTCCTCCTGAACCATCAGGGCACGCGTGGCCCTCTGGGACGCCGCCAGCGGAAACTTCAGAGGCCTTTGATACGAGGTGACGAGTTTGATGCTATTAGATTGAGGATCACTATTTCAGGGCGGGAGAAGATGAGCAGAGGCACAAAGAAATGTCATTCAGCCTCCACAAGAAAGCTTTAGTCCTTCAGAAGGGTTGTGTTGATAAGCAGGACATTCAGTTGTGCCTTTCACAGTGCGTTTTGCATATAGTGAATGGGGAGGCAGTTTGTACATGATGTGTCTATGAATGGCTTGATGAATGGGCTGTGTGCTCAACGGACCGTCGTGAATCTCTCACGAGACAAATGTTTAATCACTCAACACGCAGAGCTCTGGCATTAGATTGCCTGTGCTGAAAACCCTCATTGTGGCTGATCGTAGGATTGCCGTGTAAGTTTCAGATCTGCCGGTGTAACTCACTCTCATAGACGCGTAATTACAGCAAAAAAAACAAACCCACATGCCGTTTGTGATGCTGTATCGATCCAAATAATCGTTGGGAGGGACAAAAGTCAGTTTAAACTGCATTCACTTGAACATTTATATAATCCATGCACAGTATTTCCTATTGGAACAGGAAGTATGGGCTGAATATAGTTGAAGTCTTAACAGGAAAGAACAATCTTTTAATGAGAAAGTCGCTTTGTTTTTTTTAAAGAACGTTTACCTCTCAAACATATGAATATTTATTGCAAACACTGAAAACGAAAGTCATATTCAAACTTCTTAAATAATCGGTTTGCCATGTAAATCCCGCTTTCCTCTTTACTCAAGATTTGAAGTGTGTGCTCTGCATACCTGTCTGAATCACATCACCACACTGCAAAAATAAACTCAACTCATTAACAGGTCACCGGAAAATAAATTACCTATACACTTCATTGCCTTTGATCATCAACTTTTTTTTTATCTTGGAGAAATGTAGGCTATTAAGCAAACCTTTAATTTTGTGATGAACCAGACCATGTCCACAATGAAAATGACTTGCAATTATGTATCCCATGATGCCTCTTGACCTGGTCTTGGACAAATGAATGGCTGTGTGTAATACTGAAGCCTAAAGGTCACTCTAATGTGAAGGACATGAAGTATATTACAGTAACAGAATCTTTGTAACAGTTTTACAAGTTCATCAAGGATGTCAGTATAACCAGTTAACGTCTAGCTGCAATGAATAAACTTGATCGAGATCGTGTTTTTGTCATAAAAGTTTAATAGTTAGGCCTCAAACATTGTGACCATTGTAAATATGCATCTTTTTGGAGAAGATGAGTCTTCTTGTTTACATCATTCCACAGTAAGTTTACTTTTCGTTGGCTGTACATTACATAAACTGTGAGGTTCTGTTTGGCTCATGAATATTAATTACAATATGGGCGGTGCTGTTGGTTCACCTGACCAATGTAAGATGAGGGGAGCAGTCATTATTTGTGCAATTCAATTCTGGTCTTGCTGTAATGACAAACTTTACCTTTAAAATATAAGTTTATGGGCCAGAAAGTGGTAGTTGTCCCTGTTTAAATCAGACTTGATCGTATACTAAAACGTGGTAACAAAGGGCCAGTGTTGTTAACTTAAAATTAACTTAAAGTCAACTTAAAACTGAAATAGATATCAGATCAAAACCTGAAATGAAAATACTGAATCTGAAATGATAAAACTGAAATAAGTTGAAGCACCTACTTGAATAAAAAGATGAAAAAATTAATAAATATATAAATAAATAAATATATACATATATATATATATATATATATATATATATATATGTATGTATGTGTGTGTATGTATATGTAAAATGAAAATATAAAAATAAAACCTAATTCAAAATACTATAATATTAATACTATAACAACACTGCCAAGGGCAAATCCAGGTGTAAAGGGGAAATAATCCATCATCTCAGGAATGTTTTCATGATGGAAACTGGGAGTTTTGTTTGCTATGTTAATAATAGAAGAACTTGCATTTTTCTCTCTCTCCATTTTTCTTATTACGTTCAAAATATTGTACAGGCTTTTGTATTGCCTCTGGGGAAGGTCACAGTGGCCCTAAATAATTATGAACAGCTTCAGGCTAAAATACACTCTAGTTTCTGTTTAATGTGCTGAGATGAATTTGAGTTTCCTCTGAATTTGATGTTTTGTTTTTACCCCAAGTACATGGCACAGAGCATGTGCTTTCATCTGCATGCCAAGCCCACTGGTGTTCAGCTCCCACCACAGAATGGCCATCACCATATAATTACCGGCTTCTGTTTCCAACTGCTTTGTCTCCAGGTTGTCTTCAACTGTTGGTAAATTGCAATTGTTATTCCACTCACTGGGTGTACAAAGTATTTTTTGCATAATTACTCTTGTAAAAGTATCCGTCTCAGGCCGTGGACAGTCAACATCAATGGAGGACACCTAACCTGGCATGTTTTTTGTTGTTGTTGTTGTTTTGCGCAAGATGTCACAGATTGTCGCGTGTTGGCATTGGCGAGCTCCTTTGTGAGAGATGTAGACTGTGTTTAGGCTGTCATTACACACACCCCACTTGTTCGGGACAGAACACCCCGCCCGCAAGAATTTGTTTGTGTTTGAGCAGCTGCTGCGAGGTGTAAGCTTTATTCATAGACTGCTTTCATCTCTGGCGTCGTTGCATTTGGTGGTGTGATGGCAAACCGCCACGGGCGGCACTCTCAGCCCAGGTTGTGCTGGGATAGTAAGATAGAAAGTGCGGCTGATGTGTCAGCATGTTATTATAGCGCAGTATGTTTATTATACACATGAATTTTGGCTATCACTATTGAGATTCAGCTGTACTAGTCTCAAGGGGCTTTTCCTCAGAAATGAAAATACACTGAGTGACACAACAGAGACTTGCTCAAACAAAGTGGGATGTCTTATTTTAGATTGCTTATTTTAACGGCCCACTGCGCGATGGCTTTTTAATTAGCTTTTGAGAGGATGCTAACCTTGTAAAAATGTAACGTTGATGTTGACAGAACAGGCAAATCTTCTAATGACTGTGTGTTGGCATTAATACTTCATAATGAATGCAGAGAAAAGCTTATTTGAAGATTTGATTTCTAACGTAAGCATATTAACCTTTCATGACAGATGTAGCGTGAGATTAGAGATGGTATATGCATCTAGCGAAAACCATTTAGTGTAATTTCAACGGCTGTTAAAGGAATAGTTCTGTTGAACATTAAAAAGATATTTTAAAGAATCTTGGAAACCAAACATCTGCTGGTAGACATTGATTTCCTTGATATGGAGAAAAAAAAATACAAAGGACGTCAATGGCTACCAAAAACAGTTTGTTTACCAACATTCTTCAAAATATTGATTGTGTTCAACAGAAAATAAAAATTGATGAATTTATAATTTATGGGTGAACTCTCTTTAAACACACCAAAAGTGTTTAATAATCAAATTCATAATGAAGAACAACAACACTTTGCTGTGTCGTACTTTCATGATGCATTTCTCAAACTACTACTTTTTTGTATATATCTTAATATTTTGCAAAGAAGTTGCAACGTAACGTTGCAACATAGTGTGACATCCAGCAACATATTATGATGTAAATGATGCAAATTTTCGGAAAAAGAAAAAAACTATTTTTTTTTGATGGATAGACTTGGTTCTGTCTGTTGGCTGAATGTGATCTAAATGTGAGCTTACAGTCAGTTTTAAGAAAGGGGTATGGTTTAAGCGGACAAAATGATTGGAGAAGTATGGCATTCATTAGAGAGAAGTCTGTTGTCTCTCTGGAAGATCAAGTCATGACATGTGACTTGTGATTTAAATTTTCAAGGTCAATTTTTTTTTTTTTTAACTAAACCTGCATAAAATAATCGTTCCCTGTAAGATCTGTTAGATACATTTTGAAAATACTTAGGGTCCATTTCTATTTCATAACGTCTTAACATATCCGTTTTAATACTTTATAAGCAATTACTTTCTGAAGTCTGATTCAATTATGTCATTCACAGTATCTTTTGCTTGGAATCCAATTTTGGCAACCTTCAACTCAGAAATTTGATTTTGAAGAAAATTACTGTGAAGAAAATGAATATCGCTTGTCTTATATTACTGTTGCTGCCATTTTATGCAAGCAACATTGCACTGTCAAAGTATGCTGATTTTACCATAGTTAAGGGGCTTCGTATCACAGATAACTTACCCATGATAAAATCGCTGCAATGTAATAGCCTTGAGTGGATTCTTGCTTTAATAAAACACACATTGTACTTTATGGCTTAGTGTCAATTGCTGGTTTATTTGAGGTGTTAAGTTCAAACTCTTTTCAGGTCTAAAGTTTAAATTTTTAAAAGAAAAAAAAAGACAAAAAACTGACTGTATTGTAAGTCATTGTCACTATCCCAGCAATCACACATGCAGCTATTAATGTTAATGTTGTTTCATTTCACACAGCTGAGAAAGGACAAAAGAGACTGGATTACGTTAATACAGTATTGTTTTTATTCCTTTGTATGGCATTGATGAATAAAACTAAAACAAGAGTTGCATTTATGCCAAGGCTGACAAACAAATCCTCATGTGAATCCAAAATAATCGGATAATTCAAGCATCTGAACAGTTTTCAAACCATGTCCAGCTATCGTGGAATTATCGCGGTGAAGTGTGATGGTGCGTGCCATAGCCACACTGTCTCATTTTGTTTAGAGTGTGAAAGGGTGGTTATGTGTTAGGCTTTGGAATGGGAAATATGGATATAATATAACATATATATTCATGTTACATAGCATGGTTCATATATTCGAGAGCATCATTGTCCTTGTCTTGGGATCCGCCTTTGCTGATAGCCCTTTCCCAACGGTGGTTTATTTAGGGCCATCTATGAAGCATGACATAAGATACCTTGCTGAACCGCCCGCGAAATGTTTTGCATAGACGCCAAGTTAAATGCATGCAAATGAGTATGGGAAAGACATTTGAGAAGATCTAAACAAAACAAAAGGAAAAAAATTACGATAAAGAAAAAAAATGACAAACACGAGTCAAGGTTACACTACATCTACCAAGTGAGTGAATCGTGTGAGTGGTCACATTCAATTTTTAGGACGCTAGGTTTAGAAAAATAAGTGTGATTATTCTGTATTTTTAAAAAACAAAACAAAAAGTCAGTCCACATAATATACTCTGTGATCGAGCATAATTGTTACTGTAGCTACACTTGAAGCATGTTTATGTGTAGGTCTGCTATGTGTCTATATTTTTGTATTTTCGAACCAATATTGCTCTTCTGCAACACTGCCTGTTTTTAACGCCATCAACAAAATCGACCTATGCGTTACCTATCTTTGCTAGTGTGCACGTGTGAGGGGCCAAGTAAACATGCAGCATTAATTTCTGACGAGGGCAGTCACCATGCATAGTAGTCATTTTATACCATTAGAAATGGTGAAAGAAACCCCCTGAAACAATATTGTCCATACTCTGCCACAGCTAGCCAAAGTTTTGAAATGAGTTTGCTAGCGGTTTCATATTTGGATATTTAATCACACCAGAATTCACCGTGTCACCATACACTTCCCATAGAAATTAAAGAAACTCACTACTAATTAAACAGATATCTTGTTTGTGGTTACTTAGACGTGTGTGTTTTTCAGGACGTATGTAACCACAATTGAATGGAAGATTTTTGAAAAGGGTTTTTTTTTGTTTTTCCTGCAGCCGTTACAGAAAAGCAACAGTAAACTGTAAGAGAAACACTCCATACAATAAATAAAATAAAATAAATAACATTTCAAAACGAATGTGAACAAAACGTAAAAATGTAAAGCAAAAGCAATGTTTAGATCTGTTGTCATTTTAAAAACATTTCCATTTTTCATATTTTGTTTTTAATACATCATTTAAAGATTTCTAAAAAAAAATCAGGAAGTTGTATACAGAAGCATTCACAGACATCATTGTATAAAAGCTGATACACGAGATTAGCATCAGTCAACAGTGTTCTACTTTATAAACTCTTTGCGGGAATATTTCGTTATTATCAATAAATAAGAGCTGACAATAAACGTGTAAAGATTTCGGGAAAATCTCCTTTTTTAGGAGATTAGGAATAATCTATGGCTTTAGCGGCTACCTCGGCCCAAAAAACTAAAACATTTTAAAATGTATGCGATTATTTTCCTACAGTTTTTCAGGACAAGCTATTAAACCAAAAAGAAAAATAAATTTGGTACTGTCTGTTTCTACACCGCTACATCAGGCTAGAAGAGAAGAACCTTAAAGTATTCCTCTCCGATCGTTGTCTCAGAAACAAAGGAAGTACTCAGTAGTTCCTCTTCAGTAGGGTGCAAACTTCTGTCTCTCTGGTTTCTTGATGCCGTTGGCAGAGGAGATCTTGGCGGTGTAGGAGGCCAAGGTGCCATGGGCAGGGGCAGCAGCTGTGGCAGCAGGGGCCGAGAGTGCCAGGAAGGGGACAGATTTGATTCCCAGGAGGCTGGAGAGGGGAAGGGTATAGGGGGCGCCCAAGATTGGAGCGTGGGGCAGGCCGCCCATCGCTGCCAGGGCTGCGGCAGAGGACGATGCATGGGGAGCAGTCTGGGTGAAGCTCATGTTGAGGTCTACAGGGGTCGACATGGAGGAGGACTGGGCAGTGGATTTGGCGGTCTCTAAACTGTACGAGGGAGGGAAGGAAGGAGGTGGAGGAGAGGAGGGTGGAGGGACAAGGGAGGGGAGCCGGATGGAGAAGGGTTAGAAGGTTAAATAAAAGACATGTTAAACAAAAATTGAGAGAAAACAAAAGAAAGAATCAAAAAACAGAAACAAAAAATCATAAGAGAGGTGTGTTTTGCTGGTGGTTGCAACAGATTATTTGAGGGGGGACCTTGGCACTCATGGGAAAGGAGCTGTTTAATTCAGGGTGATGGCTTGGGTTGGGGCTTTGGGAAAAGAAACAAAATGATTTCAATTTCAGTAGCATTTCCTTTTTTTTTGTCGTATAAAAAGATGCATTTGCACCAAGTACCATGTTGACAAATGCATGTAATGAAATGTGCTCTGCCATCAATGTATATTGATGGCATATAACTGATTTCTCAGGACATTACCAAGTAGGGGGTGTGTTCAATATGCAGAACGCTCTGATGCAATGCATTGAAACGAGACGTCTGTCTCTGAGGAAGTATTCTTCAAGAGTGACACTGATTGGGGGTGATGTCTCCAGACTTGATCAAGGACATGAATAATCATGTTTGATTTTAAATGGCTTGATGGAGCTGACTCGTTAAGGAAGTATTCTGATGCTTGCTAGAGTGCCTTCGGTTGCCGTCACTTGTCAAAGACCAAAATGATAATAATTTAACTGATGAGAAACCACTAAATCAATAATATTCAAACAGAAACAAAACAACAAAAGCTTTCCCAAAATATCTTGAAACCAACATATTAATTTTTCCATGCAGGATGCCTGAGTAACATTTTTCAAATAAAATAATGAGGGGCTTCTCAGAATAAGTTTGACATTCTGCACCGGTCTGCTTGTTGAACACACACCTGAGACGAGCATTAATATTTCATTCAAGACCCAATTATTGCTCTCTTGTCGATTTGCTGAGTCATAAATGCTAGAAAAATTTTATTATTTTGCACGACACTGCATCTATTGGAAATCCTAATTTCTTTGCTAGCCATTACTGAAATGCGGGAATAAACAAAGAAGCCACTCATTTGGAGTGGTGTCCAATTCTGTTTCCTCATTATTATTCATTAATGCATATGTTTGGGTCCACAGAATAAATTCTAGTCGTCTTTTAGTCATTGACTTGAACTTTACTAACAATATTGATTTGAATGGTTCAGATTTTATTATGAGTGTTTAGCTAAATCCTTATGTTAATTGAAGTATTTTTATAAGCCTGGGTAAAGAACAAAACTATTCATTTTGTTACAATTAGCAAATGAAATTTTGCCCCAGCATTGATGGAGAAGTCCTTGCTGAGGAACCGAGCTGTCAGGAATTTACAGTTTTCTTGCCTGACACAACAATTGATCAAATTGCAACCGCATAGATCTCGTGGGAGAAAATTTGTCTTTCTATGAAGCATCCAAAATACTCTGCCTTAAAGCTCTATCAAGCTTCTGGCTTGAAACTTAGCCAATCCCTCAGCCTGGCATCTTTCTACCACATCTCCTTGCTTTGTAGTTGTGCAATGCTTTTACTCAAGAGTGCTTCTTTTGGCCAGCAAACTGTGGACTGGATAGGCCCCTGATTGAATATTCCCCACAGGTTTTCACAAGGTCTCCTACTTCAGGGTCGTCTATAGCATTATGGTGTAAAATATCCCACTTAAACATGTGGTTAAGTTCAAACACCCTGGATCTGTTATGATGGGATGGCTTCCAGTGCTTACCAGGATGTGATTAGATACTGGGCCAAGTTGATGCTGATTGGAGAGCCTGTGATGGTAACATGTCGGTCACTAGTACTGTCCATCTGACTGCCGATCTTGATTTGAGCTCCTGACACCTGGCGGATCTCGTTGATTTTTGTACCCTGTCTGCCGATTATTGAACCAATCAGCTGTGAAGAAAGAAAAGACAAATACGTTGAATAAATATATATACACAGCTATTCACTGGCACTATTTCTGTCCAAGACAAGGGTGTCCAATCCTGCTTCTGGAGGGCCAAAGTCCTGCTCAACATATCAAGGTGTCCACAGCTTGAAGGAAGTGGACCAAGAGGGTTGAGTGACCTTAGGGCTTGGTGTCAAGTTTAGACAATGACAAAGTGGAGTGACCCCAACTGGGATGAGTTAACGGTTTGTCATTCAAATGACTGACAGCTAGCCTTTTGTCCACTCCACATCTCAGCCCCCAACCTTCACTTTGAGTGTGATTTGGATTATGTGGGCAAGAATTGCTCCACAAAGCATTCCTTTCCTCACAAGTCATATGAACGTCAAAGCTCCCGATTTGTCGCACCGTTCTCCCTGGTGCCCAGGGGCTATTAATGTCTCAGCTGATTGTGGCTAAGTGCTCGTAGTCGAACACCAGGTCTCTCTGCCACCCTGACGTGAAGGATTCCAGCATGTCCTCTGCACTGCACCACATATTTGCCGACTGATATCCTTCATTTTTAAAACTCTATGAATTCTCTATCCTCAAGCAATATATCAACGAAACAAAGTATCGACACCCACACAACCTCCTCCAGCTGTCAAGTTTACCAGTTCCAAACAAAAACTTCAGTTTGGTCAGTTTTATTGATTTCTTTGTATCATTTAAAATAAAGTTGCAAGCTAGGGGTCAAAGGTATTTATACCCTAGTCAAGCTATAGATAGGTATATTTAAGGTGAAGGTACTTAGTTTTGGGAGAGCATGGACACATCTGCCAGCTAAAACTGGTTTCACAGATGGTTTCTTCCGCCTCTCACAGGGCAATCTCTGAACAGGTAGAGTTATGGACCAACTGTATCTGCTGCCACTGCTGCTGTGCTCTAGAGCACTGATCTTATCCCAATCTAATTGTGACGTGTTTCTGCTGATTTAAGGGGATGGTTCACCATGAAGAAACTGCTCCTCTAGAGAGAAATCTGATTGCGAATGATAAACAACTTAGTCTGCCAGGCGTTTGATGTCTGTTTGATGTCGTCTTGCCTTGGAATTGCATTGCTGTGAGGGAATTTCAATAATACATGCTTTCCATTGCTCTGTTTATGGCTTTATGCAGGAATATGAATATACAAGCATGTTAAATCAGCCCTTGATTGGAGAAATGGGTGAAGTTCCTTTGAAGTTTATCATGTATGCTGAGGTTTAGAAATGAGGTCTAGCACCTAATGAATGCATTCAGGAAGATAAGATTTATTTGAAGCTGGTGTCAACGTGATAAGAGCTGAGTTCTTGTTCATGTGCATCAAGGTAGTCAATGACTTTACTTGTACAGAATCCTTCAAGAATCACTCTAGGTAATCAATTCACTCAGTTATTACAGCTTTGCAAGAAATCAAAAATGCTTACACACTATATAAGCTTCAAGTAGTACAGATGGCTTGTATAACAAAAATATTTTTTCAAATTGCAGGGCATATACTAACTATATTTACTGACAACAAACGAGACAAAATTAAGTAAGGAGTACTTTACATAAGACACAGTCATGTACACTACAATGATTCTAGGTTTTTTTTTTTTTTTTTTGAAGATTAAAGGGTTAGTTCACCCAGATAGCAAAATTATGTAATTAATAACTCACCCTCATGTTGTTCCAAACCCGTAAGACCTCCGTTTATCTTTGGAACACAGTTTAAGATATTTTAGATTTAGTCTGAGAGCTCTCAGTCCCTCCATTGAAGCTGTGTGTACGGTATACTGTCCATGTCCAGAAAGGTAAGAAAAACATCATCAAAGTAGTCCATGTGACATCAGAGGGTCAGTTAAAAAATTTTGAACCATCGAAAATACATTTTGGTCCAAAAATAGCAAAAACGACGACTTTATTCAGCATTGTCTTCTCTGCCGTGTCTGTAGTGAGAGAGAGTTCAAATCAAAGCAGTCTGGATATCCGGTTCGCGAACAAATCATTCAGTTCACCAAATCGAACTGAATTGTTTTAAACGGTTCGCATCTCTAATAATCATTAATCCACAAATGACTTAAGCTGTTAACTTTTTTAATGTGGCTGACACTCCCTCTGAGTTCAAACAAACCAATATCCCTGAGTAATGCATACACTCAAACAGTACACTGACTGAACTGCTGTGAAGAGAGAACTGAAGATGAACACCGAGCCGAGCCAAATAATGACTCGTTCTCGAGTCAAGAACCGGTTGCATCGGTTTTCGGATCACCAGTAGTTCTTTCAGACAGTTCAATTCAACAAACGGGTTGAACAAAACGCTTCACCGGTTCTTTTGCGGTCTACGTAATGGCGTCATTTGCGACGATTGCCCTTGATTCAAGCCTTTGGTTTACTCATAACATTAGCACAGAATCAGTTCAGTTCAGATGCCCTGTGTGTCAGTCTGCTTCACACTCAGTCCCACATGCGCAGTATCATCAGCTCCTCGGTTCTCGAATCGGACGCGTCCGACAGAAACGGTTCTTGACTCGTGAACGAGTCAGTCTGTTGTTCGTTATCTGGCTCGGCTCTGTGTTCATCTTCAGTTCTCTCTTCACAGCAGTTCAGTCAGTGTACTGTTTGAGTACATGAATTACTCGGGGATATTGGTTTGTTTTAACTCAGAGGGAGTGTCAGCCATATTAAAAAAGTTAACAGCTTAAGTCATTTATGGATTAATGCATATTAGAGATGCGAACCGTTCAGTTCGATTTGGTGAACTGAATGATTCGTTCGTGAACCGGATATCCAGACTGCTTTGTTTTGAACTCTCTCTCACAACAGACACGGAAGAGAAGACGATGCTGAATAAAGTCGTCGTTTTTGCTATTTTTGGACCAAAATGTATTTTCGATGCTTCAAAAAATTCTAACTGACCCTCTGATGTCACATGGACTACTTTGATGATGTTTTTCTTACCTTTCTGGACATGGACAGTAGACCGTACACACAGCTTCAATGGAGGGACTGAGAGCCCTCGGACTAAATCTAAAATATCTTAAACTGTGTTCTGAAGATAAACGGAGGTCTTACGGGTTTGGAACAACATGAGGGTAAGTTATAAATTACAACCCCAAAGCAGAAAAAGTTGGGACAGTATGGAAAACGCAAATAAAAAAAAAGTAAATTTTTTAGAAATTTGATTTCTAAATTTACTTTGACTTGTATTTCATTGCAGACAATATGAACACAAAATATTTCATGTTTTGTCTGGTCAACTTCATGTCATTTGTAAATAAGCATCCTTTCCTGTCATTCAGACCTGCAACACATTTCAAAAAAAGTTGGGACAGTAAAGCATTTACCACTTTGTAATGTTGCCATTCCTTTTCACAACACTTAAAAGACGTTTAGGGACTGAAGACAACAAGTGATGAAGTGTTTCAGGTGTAATTTTGTCCCATTCTTCCTGCAAACAAGTCTTAAGGTGGGCAACAGTACGGGGTCTTCGTTGTCGCATTTTGCGCTTCAAAATGCGCCACACATTCTCTATTGGAGACAGGTCGGGACTGCAGGCAGGCCAGTCAAGTACCCGTACCCTCTTCCTCCGCAGCCAGGACTTTGTAATGTGTGCAGAATATGGTTTTGCATTGTCTTGTTGAAATATGCATGGACGTCCCTGGAAAAGATGTCTTCTTGAAGGCAGCATATTATGCTCCAAAATCTCTATGTACTTTTCAGCATTAATGGTGCCTTCACAGAAGTGCAAGTTACCTTTGCCAAGGTGACACAACCCCATACCATGACAGACCCTGACTTTTGGACTTGTTGCTGGTAACAGTCTGGATGATCCTTTTCTTCTTTGGTCCGGAGCACACGGCGTCCATTCCTCCCAAAAAATACCTGAAATACTGATTCATCTGACCACAGTACACGTTTCCACTGTGTGATGGTCCATCCCAGATGCTTCCGAGCCCAGAGAAGTCGTCTGCGCTTCTGGACACTGTTAACATAGGGCTTCCTTTTGGCACAGTACAGTTTTAACTGGCATTTGTGGATGTAACTACGTATTGTGGTACTTGACAAAGGTTTGCCAAAGTAGTCCTGAGCCCATGTGGTGATATCGCTTATAGATGAATGACTATTCTTGATGCAGTGCCGCCTGAGGGATCGGAGATCACGGTTGTTCAGCTTAGGCTTGCGTCCTTGTCCTTTACGCACTGAAATTCCTCCAGATTCCTTGAATCTTTTAATTATGTTATGCACTGTTGAATGTGAAATATCCAAATCTCTTCCTATCTTTCTTTGAGGAACATTGTTTTTAAACATTTCAATAATTTTATCACGTATTTGTTGGCAAACTGGCGATCCTCGGCCCATCTTTGCTTCTAAAGGATTAGACCTTTCTTGGATGCTGCTTTTGTACCAAATCATAATTACAATCACCTGTTGACGTCACTTGTTTCAAATCACATCATTATTTAACCATTTTACCTCATTACTAGCCCTAAATTGCTCCTGTCCCAACTTTTTTTGAAATGTGTTGCAGGTCTGAATGACGGGAAAGGATGCATATTTACAAATGACATGAAGTTGACCAGACAAAACATGAAATATGTTGTGTTCATATTGTCTGCAATGAAATACAAGTCAAAGTAAATTTAGAAATCACTTCTTTATTTTTTTATTTGCGTTTTCCATACTGTCCCAACTTTTTCTGATTTGGGGTTGTACATAATTTTGCTATGTGGGTGAACTAACCCTTTAACTGTTGTTAACTGCGGTGAGACACTGAAAATGGGGAAAGTCAGATAATACACAAATTGTCATATGTGAACAGCACTGGTTTTACTAAAAACTGCTGCCTTAATTGTAGATTATTACTAGTTGGACATAAGGTCTTAAAATAACAAAACAATGGGAGCTGAATTATGTATAGGGTATGGTCAGAGTCCATGCCTCGGCCCTTCGCCAGTCGATTAATCCTATGATCTCAGGGAGACGTGGAGGCGAGAGGGAGCCCCAGTCAGCAGGCATGAAGGGAATGTCCCATAGGCCCCTGGGGTGCGGGGTCTGTACCACAACCTAGAGCTCTGACAAAAGGCTCTGGCTTTATTTACCGTCTCTGTTTTGACAGCAGAGGAGTGCTAAGAATTTCAGACGCCATTACAGTATTGAACTGGGTCTTGTGAAGCTCTTCTAGCAGAGCAGGGGGTGGACAGAAAAAAAAACTAAATTAACACAAGTCGGTGTGTTTGAAAGAAAATGTTTTAGGATTTCTATATGGCCAAAGTGTGCCATGAGAGGTGCTCAAACAATTTTAGAACCAGGCTTTCTAAGAGAAAGAATTTAAAGTCTAAAATAAATATCTGACCATCCTCAAAAATTTTATAATGTATCCATAAACATTACTACTGAAGCAAAAGTAATACTTGCAAAAATACATTTTTGCACTTACGTCATTTGGAATGAGAAGTTCTTGTGATGCTGTATGGGAACTGGACTCGATGCCTATTGGAAAGGGAATAGGTACCCAGTTAAACAAACCATAGGATAATTTGCTTGCTTGCTTGCTTTTTTTCTTTCCCTTTCTTTTTGTTCAGCATTTGTGTTCTTCCAAATCTGAAAGAAACTCCTCTGAACTTGTTGACAAGAGTAATCTTAAGGGGCGGTCACACTGCACTTTTCGTTCCATTGACTTCCATTCATACGCATGCTAATGCGTTAGACCGGAAACGCAGGCTCATGCGAACAATTTCGCATTTCGCTGCGTTCGAAAGTTCAAGTTTGGTGAACTCTGACCTGTGAATTCGCATCACGTGAAGTCGTGTGACCAGTAGATGATCGATATGTCACTGCGTGACCTCTCTGTACAGAAATTAAAGAATGAAGGAAGTGCTAATTTTAGCCGTAGCGCAGCATCCTATTTTATATAATACATATTTAATAGATAATAAAAAAAGAAGCTGCATGGTTCGCAGTGTCAATGGAAACAGGAACAGATGGTACATTTAAATGAGGATACGTTCTATATTTTTTTTATTGTTTAGTGTGTATATATTTATAGAGAGAGAGAGACAGAGAGTACAATATAATGAGACGCTTTCGACGCCGTCGCAAAAGACACAGTACAAGCACAGATTAATCCATGTTGTGATAACTGGGGGGAAACCGTTATATCTTGCTCCCGCCCATATTCGCAGCGGCGTCCGAAATAATTTCGCACGTTCAAAGGCTAGTGTGACCACCCCTTTAGGATGTGTTTTCACCCATCGTGCACCGTGTATTTTCTTTCCCCCTTTACTGTTTTGCATGTTCATTGTAAATTACAACCCAAAGGAAAAACACTTCAGGTTATTTCTACACTGATGCGATGAAGGTACAGCCCAAAACAAATTTTTTACTCATTTAGACCATTCAAAAAGTCAAGGGCTGTACCAAACCAGTTTCATTAAACCAAATTGCAATCTGTTTAATTGTATCAACATATGATAGCAACATTAGCTCAACTTCTGGCATGAGTTTGGGCAGGGACTACCTGAAATTGCTTTTGAAATTATGCGTGGTGCATAAATTATAAAGGTTTTTTATCCTTGCAACCCTGAAAAAAAAAACAAGTTATACCAGCCTAAAGTGGTCAATCACAAGTTCCCATTAGCTTAGTCAGGGTGGTTTACCAGGATACACTCAATCATTATATCCCTATAATCGCTAGTCAAACTGATCAACCCCTTAGACTGTTACCTCACACAGAACTAAATGTATAACCCTTTTAGATTGGCCTACTATAAAAGAGCCTTTTAGCTTGAATATAGGGCTATTTGTGACCCAAATTTTGTGGATCAACGTTATGCCACTAATGCTATGTAGTGTTCTCCTATCTGTTAGCAGGATGCTATCACCTAACCGCACATAACTGGCACAGAGCTAGTCTGTTTCTCTTTTCATCTACTTCCTGTCTCAGCAGGAGGACCAGACCCTGCAGTGATTCCCAGCCCAACGGGCCTATTTAATAGGCTGAAACATTGCCTTGACTGATGAGCTTTTTACCTCAGACATAATCGAATTCCCCAGCCATATCATGATAGGATGTGCTCTTGTAGTTTTAGTGGCAGGGGGTAACTATTACATTTGTTTCGACCACTAAATTCCTCAAAGGGGCTTTTGATTCTCACATTTGCACCAAAAGTGCTTATTTACCATAATATTCAACAGTCTGTTGCCTTTAGAGGGCTTACACAACAAAACCTTTGACAAATGTTCGGAATCTTCAGAAACTTGAAAGACATCACTGAATAACTTGGGGTGGCTGTATAATTGGATGTCTGATTCTGTGCAAGGGAAAAAAAAGTGAGGGACCAAGAAAAGGAGAGAGTCCCTCCTTTTTCTTTAGCTGGATATTTGTCATGGCTCTGAGAAGCCCCAGGAGCTGACTGTGGAGCCTTGTAAAGCTTGTCCCCATTTTTGCAGCTGTTATCTGCATGTGCCGTATGCTCCATGGAGCTCAGGTTATTACCTTGAGCGAGGGTGGCCTCTGGGTCTTTGGGAGGTCTGTTTGAATCCATATACTTAAGCTTGAGGTCTCAGGTGGAATTGTGTCACATCCACTCTCACTGTTGTCAACGATTTAGCGCTGCTAAAGCAGACTTGTGCTTCTGGGTAAATATTAGTAAATGTTCTCTCTATTAGAAGTTTAGTCCTATTAGAAAAAGACTAAAACTTAACTGAGTGGAAAAATAACCTATTTGAATTCACACTGTTCCTGGCCTTTGAAAACATAGTCAGATCACATCTACACCATTTTACTAATTCCTCTGAACCATTAAAAGGGGAATCCTGTTTGTGTGACCAAGGTGGCAACAAGTTGATTACAGTCTATGCCACTGTCTAACCCATAATTTGTGTGATCCCAACCATTATCGTCCTCTTCAAAGAAACTTGGTTTGGCAAAACATACCAGAGAGAACTTGGGTGGCTGTGGGCTGAGCCATGGGGGCAAGACCCTGCTGCATGGACAACTGGTGCAACTTGGCCAACTGAGATGAAAGAGAAAGAAAAAATTGAGAAAAATGTCATTTAATTTGGATGAAAGGGTTTTATTATTCCTATCCTAATACACAGCTGAGAACGGAACCATATAATTTATTCACAAGTGTAAAACAAGTTTATTCACTTCACAAAAAGAACACAGAACTAATGGAAGTTACGCAGTATAAAGCTGGTTTTCAGAAGTTCTCCCTAAAGCTTCTTACCTCTGAGTGTGGAATGCCGTATTGGTTTTGTACAGTATACGCCTGGAAAAGAAAAAGTGAGGAGTGTTATGCATCTTCTACAGAATCTCGCATCCAAAAACAAGTGAAGAAGTGGGAACAAGTGATAATAGTGATCACCAAACATTTAACAACGTATGAATCAAAATGGTCTAATGTTACTGAATGAAATGTCAACCACACAAATAATTTAAACGCCCTAAATATTGAAGCAATTTGTACTTCTGTTCCTTTAAAGTCAAAACAAAACCTGCATTTTCTACAATGAACATTTCACCCAACATTTCTTCTCACAGAAATAAATGGGACTGCACATGCCATTTCATGTTGACATTTACTTCAATATGTTATTGGCTAACCACATAACGTGAAAACTATCAGTTTAGTTCACAGTTTTTCATTGAAGTGGGAAGAGTTACTAAATTAAGAATATGAGTTGTATGATGTATAGATATATTCCAATAACCTATCAACATAAGATATAAACATCCAAGAGTTGTTTTCTGGTCTGTTGGCTGATTTTAGGAGGTGTTTTGGCACTTGTCAACTGGTTAGGCCAGAACTAGGGGGTCTCCGATCCCTCTAGACCACCCAGCCATCTTTATAATTCCAAAACTTTCTAAAGGGGACAGATGTGAAACTAGAAGATCTTTGAATCAAGTCTTCATCAAAGAGAATGAGAAGCCAAATAGCCAGACGCAAAAGCTACAGAGAACGCTGCATGCTGTTCCCAGAGGTTCTCTTGCATAAGCCTGTTTAAAAGTTTAAACACGTAGAAGAGAGATTGAGAGAGAGAGAAACTGAGGGAGGATAAAATGGAAAATAAAATAAAAAAGATCAGTGATGCAGAAATGGCAGTCTATGTTAAGGAGCAACCCTAGTTTGTGTCTCTGGTAGCCAAGTTAATAAAAAAAGATTGGTCACAGCTCTCAAAGCAAACATTGTTTGGGGGGAAAACATGACCCTTCTTTGTCAGGACAGATTTAGCTTCTCTCTGGAGGTGAGCTCAGAGTTTGCTACGTGACCGGCACTCCTTGCCCTTCAATGTCTCTGATATTCTCCCATTTTGTTTTGCTATCTTTATTGTTTATACGGCTTGCTTCCATGGAACACAAAAAAGGGGGTTACAAACTAGAAGGTCAAGCTAAAAAAAGGAAAAAAATCGCAAACTAAGACGTGCTCTATATTCTGAGATTTCTAAAATGATACATTAGCTTTGTGTGAGCGAAGTCCGCAATTTAAATTCAAACCTGACAACGCATCTGGATGTGTCATTTAAATAAGGAGAAGACTACAGTTAGCATAAAATGTCATAAAATGAAAATTCCCTATATCTACTTTCTAAATGCATGCTCACAGTATCTGTAAGTTTTTTATTTTAATTTTATTTTATTTCGACTTTGTAATGTTTAAATTAAAATAACTTCTCTGGTGATGTATGCAGGACCAAATATTTAATTAACTTAAACATCTGCCTTTACTTTTGTATCTCAACATTCAATAAAGAACCGATGAAAAGAATCCAAGTTCTGTGCACTACATTTTTTTCTTGTCTGATAATTCATTTCATTTGGAATAATATCAGAATACAAAAGACATGACACTTCTCATCGCTTAGCGATTTTAAAGTAAATGATTATTGATGACTTAAATTTTGGTCTATTTTTGATGTTAGTATCTTTGGACTATAGCACATAAATCATATTGACCTCTTTAATAGCAATTTCTTTCTGGAACCTGATAGCTTTCAAAAAGGTCAGTAGCAAAATGGAAAGGAACTGGAATTTTATTTGGGTGAAATATTTCTTGATTTTAAAAGCTTGGCAATATATGTGTCTACCGGGAAAGGACTTAGGGTAGTGAAAAGGAGGCGGAGCTTTCATCATTTAAGTCATTTCCTTATTATTTCTTTCCTTCCTGTCCTCTGAGCTCAAAACGCTTGTAAATAATGAAGAAAAGTATTAATCGCCTGGCTGAGCCACTTAACGCTGCATAATCCTTATGCACAAATACACACACACATAGTGCCTTCATTAGCAAGAGTCGTGGTGATGTTGTCAGTCCCCTGTCTCCTGGCAGACAGCATTTATCTCCACTCATTTAAGAGAATGTCAGTGCTCTGGCCTGACACCCCGTCCTTACAGCTCTGGAGGTAGAGTGTGTATTGAAGGTCACATGGTTCCCCTTTTTAGCCTTCACATCAGCATTAGTCAGAGGCGGCTGACACTTAAAGAAACAGTTCACCCACCAAAAGTGAAAATTCTGTCACCATTAATTCACTCTCAAAACACAGGATGATTTCAGTAATATTTATGCGGTTGTTTTCCATACAAGGCGAACAGGCAGTGACGAGGGAATGTCAATCTCGAAAAAAAAGGGCCATACATTTTGTCCATAAAACTTCTGAAATCATATAACAGTTTTGCATGAGGAACAGACCATATCTTAGTTGTTTTACTGAAAATATGTGCCCTCTGCCGTAGCTCTCAATCCCATCTGCGTTTTCAAAACTGTCGTATTATATGCATAATGCCAGCAAAAAGTGACAACAAATGCCACTGGTTCTCACGTCCCATAAACAAAACAAATTTTGGGCACAGATTTGCACTCATCTGTATAAAACCAGCTTAGACATTCTGTTAAGCATCTGTTCTGGGTTTCACAGAAGAACGAAAATCATACAGATATGCAATTACATAAGGGTCGGTAAATGTTAATTTTTGAGGAAATATTCCTTTAATATACAATTAACAGAATTAGCCTTGATATTGAGTTCCTCCAGGCCATGATAAACATTCTTTCACCTCTGTTTAAATGCTGATTTGGGAATGGGGGATGGGTGATGCAATCAACTGTTCCTGTTAATCTTCATAGTAAAACTTGCATATACACTGATAACAGTCTGCCCAGAAGACCTGAACATTAAGACGAGAGATTATCAGTCATTCACACCATCGTAATATACTCAAATGAACTTCCCACAGCAGCAATGGAACTCTGTAACATCCAGAATAAATGTTTCTCATAGAAACATCAATGATAAGCACCAAAAAATAAAAATTAAAAAAAATATTTTTTTCCACCCTGTAAATTAAACGTCAAAGCGAAGTTGTTTGCAAACTTGGGAGTGTAAGATAAAAAAAAATCAACTTACATTTTGGTCAGTTCCTCACACAAAATATGGATTTACATTTACATTTTGTAATATGGGGGTTTTTTTTGAGCTCATCATAATTTTATGTATAAGAGCTACATGAAAATGTAGAAAAGTAAGTGTTTTGGGGTAAACATTTCTTTATTACCAGATATTTAAGTTTGTAAATATAATAGGACCACAGCCACAGCCTTGGGGAACACCCTATATTTAATACCTGTAAAGTTTACACAAATTTATAAAATCAAGTCAATACTCAGTTCTGAGCAAAAATCAATAAATGTGCAGTGGGTCAAGGGTAAAGCCATGCCTGAATGGAACATCAAGTGGGAAAATTATCTCATGTCTAAAAACATTAATTGCTGTATAGTCTCGCTCCCTTGCTCAAGTGGGTAGGACACTGGCTGCAACATGCGGCAAGAGGAATGACAGAGGGGAATAGAATTCCCATCTCCATGCAGGGGTGAAAGAGGCAAATAAATAAATAGTGGGAAGCATGGCTCCCTATGTTATCCATCATGGATAAATGATACTCACTTGCTGCAGATCCAGCCCTCCCTGAGTCATTGAGAAAAGCGGGTGAGACGCAAACTCTGATGTTTCGAAAACCTTAAAAAGGCAAATAGGGGACAGAGACACAAACGAAGGCTTCATTTGCATGTCATTAGTCTTACGAATATGCATATTTTGTATGTATATTAGCGTCAATTTTGCTGTTACTGCTGTCATTACAATTGGGTGTGATTTGAATACAGACAGAAAAGTGTTAATGAAGAAAAAAGATGAAGCAATGAACATTAATTTCATTATTACACATCAATCTTACTCATCATGGCAGACAGGTAAATATATCAAACAGATGATGTATCATAAGTACGCGTGTCAAAGTTTCTGCCAGTCCGATTAATTACACCATTGGTGAATGACTTCACAACACTTTTAATAGTGTGGAATATTCATGAGCTTGATTGATCTTAATGCTGCTATTATTCATGCATAGGCGTGTTGATAATGAATAGCCGTGTCAACATGAATAAACATAACGGCCTCTCTACTCTCTTCTGGAGACGTGTTCGAGAATTATGTGAAGTGAATAATGGAGCAAACAATAGATTAAAGAGTGAAACAATAGACCTTACTCAGGGTAAACAGCGTACTTCATTTGATGGGGACGAAAACAAGGCTGTGAAGGATGGAAGCACAGTTTGCTCAAAGACCATTAAATCCGACAACTTAAGTAAGAATGGTTTTACGAACAAATTTAGTCAAAGCACTGAAAATATATCTTCTGACAAAACTGGGACTTACCAACACTTTTTACACACAAATTTGTGTTTCAGGCTTGAACATACTCAATATACTTCCATTCCAGAGTCTCATTTTCATTTGTGTCCAATTAAACCTGCCATTAAGACTGAATAAGGTCTATTGAGACTGTAAGAATTGCTTACAATATGATAATGGTAGCATGACAGATTTATAACAGTGTAACCTAATAAATAAAACTACATCTTAGATGAATTTATACATGTTTGCAATACTTAAAATTACTTCAGTTAATGAACACACAACAAACAGGCTTAAGAAATATTTCTTAAACATAGATGGTCCCTACAAATACCCTTCATTGATGGACAGACGCGTTTTGTTAAAGGAAATAGAGGCAGCATTATGTCAGCTGTGTGGCACTTTATTAAACTCTACTATAGTTAGTCAACGAACATTAAGTATTTTCAGTGCACATAGCATATTTACATTTGGGTTTGTGTTTTTGGAGATGTTGATTGGATCTGCTTGATCCCAGCACTAATTATGTGATTATATTTAAGACAATTAAACCTTGTTCACACAGGCATTTTTTTTTTTTGGTGTATACAAACAATGTTTCTAGACTGATCTGCGCAAAAACAAACCTTACTTAACTACATTCATACTTTAAAATGCATACATTCATACTGTTAAATACTGTAATCCTTGCAAGTTTAGCACCATGGTGAGAAGCCATAATGTACATCCACAATGACAACTTGCTAATTTCTGCTGTAAAAGAAACAACTCTCTTGGCATCGTGATGACACCTACGTCATGACTGTCACAATCGATGTACCAGACATTGACTATACTGTCTGAACAAATGCAGTCCAATTTCATTCCTTGTAAAATGTCACTTTGGACAGCCAGTCCAGAAGACTGGATCTAAAAAAACAAATCAGATTGGTGTGCAGTGTGAACAAGGCCTTGAAGGAATATTGAAATGCTGTCTTTATTTGACTTGGAATATAATAGATGATTTTTGGACCAAATGTGGGAATGTTCTGTCATTTTGTTGCTTGACAACTCAATCACATTGATTATTTTAAGAAGAGTGGCCAGGATATGCAACATTTCCACAGAAGGAAAAATTCTTACAGGTTTAAAACTATGGTAAGTATGAACTACTCATTAAACACTTAATAAGAGTGCATTATGGGATATTTGGCTGTTTAAGTGATTAAAGCTTAAAAGTTACTTGCAGAGGTATATTATTACTCTCTTTCCAAAAAGAAAAGTCATAACAATCAAAAATATATATATATAAATTTCCATCAATAACGTCTTTTGACTTATTGAAAATATATTTTTTTAAATAAATAACGTTACAAAAGTTTATGGATGTGACCAAACAAAAACTAAGGTCAAATTGACAATTCTTGCAAAATCCAACCCAACAACTCAAAATATTAGTCAGTATTATCTGTTAAGAGATCTGATAAGAACTGAAGTAAGGTTAGAAGACAGACTCACACAGATTTTATGTGCTTTATAAAAAAAAATATATTTTTGTACATTTGTAAAAGTGGGACGCTTTGTTGAAAGAACAGGATGTTTTGCCATTTTGATGTGCATTTTTACCTGATTTCCAGCAAGAAGCACCGTGCCTGGAGCTGGAGAGGGGCGGTATGGAATTGTAGCACCCTTTGGCGGAGACTACAAATATAAAATACAACAATTATTCAATACTGAATAAATGAATAATTATTCACCCTCAGTATTAATCTTTGACTACCATTCTCAGCTCATTCGGCAATGGCTCTAAAAGGTCTAGAACAAGTCAAGGTTTCTCTTACCTAAGGCATTTGCAAAGTCATTTGATCATATTATCTTAATGACTGGAAATGCTGACATGGTGCACAAATGCAACATTTATCGATTGGCTCTTCATTGGATCACTTAAAAGCATACCATTATCCTCTTACAGAAAGTCATTTGGCCAAATAATTTCAGAATGCTGTTAATGCTTGCTCGTGATAACCTCAGATGGAAATCTTGCAATGGAGAAAATTTGCCCAGAGCAAGTTTTCTTTGAGTAGCATCATCGCAACTATACAAGTCTGTTCAAACTTACATTTTAATATCAAAAAGGAATAAAATACATTTACAAAATGAATGTGAAATCACTCTTGGCCTGTTAGCCCTAGACAAGCTGTCATCTGGGCTTGAAGGACATATTTTATGAAATGAAACACAAGTACACCGACAACTAACTTTACCTGCTCATATGCAGTAATTCGATTAAGTGATCAGAAAAAAGCCAAAGTGATGAAAACCCAGTGAAGCGCACCCCCCACAATTGCTCAACCAAACAAATATAATACTTTTAAATATTCATTGGGTGACTTTGCATAATTTGCATCCTGAAGCAGGCAGACAGCCAGAGGATTCCTAAAACGGCAGTGTAGCAGTCAACAATCTGCCCATCATCTGGTCCTTTAAATATTAAACAGAACGAGCAGTACGCACACAGTACAATCCCACTGAATAAAAAGTGTAAATTCTTTTCTCTCAACCATTTATGTGCAAAGAAAACCATGTGAGAGCAAATGCATTTCACGCTGTGGGAAAGCTGAGACTGCATTCACTTATCATTACTGTAATGATTTTTAACATGCAGTAAGTTAGATCAAGTATCTTTGGAAAAAGTATTTGACAGATGCAAAAAGCAATAAAAATATCTGTTTAGGCTCCAGAAATGTATCATATCTATTTATCAATGCCACTAAAGCTAAAACTGAAAACCAGTATGCAGTCTTTGAAGCTCAGAAGCATTTGAAGTCTTCCAGATTAGGAATATCACACAATTGTCCTCCATAACAGTTTTTCAAAGCCAATGCATGCATAAAAATCTTGTGTTAATGAAGCCAAATGGATTTGCTCAGAGTCAAATTACCTCCAGTATTACAGTGCAGATGAGCTTGACACACTGGATGATAGCCTCCTGACTGCCAGATATCGTCACGCCTCTCTCTGTGGAGTTAGGGAGCAGATCTCCTGCCACCTGTACCTGAGCCCCTGTTTTCTACCCCACAAAGGAAAAACAGATAATTAGTACATTGTTTTACCTAGGTCAGGTCTGTCCGATCCTGCTCCTGGAGAGCCGGCTTCATGCAGAGTTTAGCTCCCACACACCAGTCTGACAGGTGAGACCTTGAAATAGCATGTTTAGGCTGAGGTGTCTTTATTTAGGGCTAGAGTTCAATAAGTTGTTGATCCTCAAAGAGCAGGAGTGTACACCCCTGACCAAGCAAACGGATTATAATGAGGTCTGCGCCGATGGCCTTGCGCTTTGGGCGTCCCAAGTTCGAGTCCCGGCTCGTGTACCTTTCCCAAACCCAACCCCCTCTTTCTCACCTACTTCGCTTCCTGTTGACCTATCTAAATAAAAGGCATAAAATGCCAAAAATAAATAAATAATAATAAACAAATATAATAATGAGGGCTATCCCAAACCCTAACTTTACTGCAATTAGATCTTTCTCTTTGAAGTTTGTCAAATTTATATAACTTCTAGCAATTTCCCCCTAAAGTATTGCTAGCGTAAAACCACCAAATATATGTACATTTATAATTAAAACCACGAAATCCAGGAGTTGCTTAACCAAACCCAGTGAAGCAAGAGGGTAGGGCTAAATCGTTGAGATGCACTGTGTTTACTTGGTGCTGCTAACTTGAAAGCCTCCAACAACCCACCCAACATACCCATTTCAAAACTTACTTTCTTGCTTTGATTAGCTTAACGACCTTGATATTCCCCCAACTCCGACAATCTTCCCCTTCCCCACACCCCCTGCAAATGCAATACAGAACACTCCAAATTTAGCATTACAGAGCATTCACCGTTACCTCATACCATCTCGACATCCCAGAGACCATAAATGTAAAATAAATGGGTTTTTACTGGCATCCAAACCCATGAAATATGCAACAGAGAAAGCAGTACTAACATGGATGTCCCAGGGAGGAGGAAAAAAAAGATAGGGATATGGAAAAGCACTCACCTCTCTGATCTCTTTGATTTTGGAGCCGCCCTTGCCTATGAGGGAACCGCACTGGCTGGCTGGGATAACCAGCCGCAGTGTGACTGGAGGCTTACTGGTGACTGTGCCGTTTGCCACAAGAGCAGCCAAGTCCTTGAGGGTCAAAGACAGAATGGATGATGTATTAACTGGAATCTGTGCTGTGGCTTTTATGGCATCTTTCAAAAGAGTAGGAACTTTGATTCAGAGTGGTTTGGAACCATAGTTAAAGATATGGTCTGGTAACTAGAAAGTTTCAGGACTGAACCTGCAAGTGTATATCCCAGAGCTATAATCATTGTGCCCTTGAGCAAGTGTTGAAGCAGATTTGAGACATGCCATGAATTAATCTGGTGATTCTCCTCATAATTCGGAAGGATTGTTAACCTACATTCTTTCTTCCAAGGTTTGAAAATGCCATTGTGTACCAATGACCCTTTGTGGCTTTTGATTGAAATCTGATTAAATGTTCTATACCAAAGCTATTTTAATCAATATCCCTATTCAGAGTTTCCGGATCGATGTGCCCCGCTAACAAAAGGTTATAGATGACTGAACAAGGTTGCATCGCTGTTGAAGACATCCATTGATTTTTATGACCAAATGAAACAATATTTATCCACATGTCACCTGCACTCGTCTCTATCAAAATGTGACATGCATTCCCAAGGTGCAAAAACAAAACCCTAGTAAAAAAAAAAAAAAAAAAAGAGCATATTGGCTTTTCAGAAACATCCTAAATGAGACAATTTGTATAAAAAACTGAGGCATGAAGATTAAAAACAAATTCTCCCCTTGTATTTCACAGAAGAAAACAAAATTACAAGTGGACCATCTAAAATGACATTTGACACAACCAGAATAAGTCTTATGGTGAGCACTTAGGTAGAGAAGGACAACTAATGTTCCACTCCCATATTCCTGCCACTACAAAAAAAATCAGCTTCAGTGTCCATTATTCACGCAGTGCAGATTCAGAGGCTTTCTCTTTAATTAACCAGGTAATAAATATCTGCCCGGATCGTGGCCCACCACTGCTGCAATCAATTCGGGGGCAGGGGGATGGGGAAGCAGGAATCTTGCCGGGTTTGAAATGTAAATAGCACGTGTTGCCTCTCTGCCCATCAACCCAGACCTCACCTACGTGAGCTGAATGAATACACCTTGAGTGGCGTCTCAGAAAGTAGAGCTAGTGAGTCTTTTTCTTCTGTTTAGTGTTTCCATCAGCACTATGGGGTTGGAGATACTGTTGTTGTGTTCTTTCAACGTCTCGCCCAGAAACCTCAAGAGAATGAAGGGGAGGTGGAAAAAAAGAAAACCGTGCATCTTTTCTTGCAGATGCTGTGGGAAGAAATATCCAAATGTCTGACTGAAATTATATTATCTATGTCTTTTTCTTCCCAGTAGCTCTTTGTGGCCCTCTGTAGTTCTTTCTCGGTGGAATTAGGAGTGATATTAATATGCCTCAGTCTTAATAACGGTGACTAAAGGATGTCCACTCCCCTGACTCACACAAAGCCTTTACCCCTCATCCCCCTCGTCTCATTTAACAACCCTCCTGGATAATAAAATATCAGTTTAGCTATTACTCTCAGCAGATTGACTCTGTCATATTTGCACATTAGCTGTTGAGTAAGGGGGTCCTGGCTCAGAATTGATGACGATTTGTAAGGGCTCTTGATCTGATGCAACTAAGGAGCTATTTTAAAGCTTCAATCCAAAGCATATGCAACTCAGAGTTGACAGCACGCAAGTGAAGTCAAACAATTTCTGATGCTAACTAAGAAATGTTTAGTGCCATTCAAGTGCCTTCTGTTGTTCTAGTACCACACATCTACAGTAACACTATAACCTTTTATAAATAATGCAAAAAAATACAAGTAAATCATCCTTGTTTTGTCTATTTTATGTGGATATGTATCTCAAGCATCTCAAGCATGTAAACGATATATTAGAATACATGTTTTTATTGGTTTAAGTTTTATAAGAAAATATCTCTGTCTGCTTAAATTTAATTTGTGTTTCTTGTCATTTGTTTGTAATTACTTGTGAAATCTACCTATTGGAATTGTATTATTTTGTAATAATGATAATTTAATCATAGCACATTTCTTGTGTGAATGCATTCAGTTTTTTCATGATTACTTTATATTTTAAACAGGGTTTCAATGACTAGCTATACATGTAAAAATGCATAACCTAAATAATAAAATTACCAAGATAAATACCTAAAATCTCATGCAATTGTTAGTGTATGAGACCTCGTTTCTTAGTGTCTCATGACATCTCTTGTGGATTTTTAGCTAAAAAAAGGACTCGTTTCTAGTCTAGACGTTCACAGTCTTCTCCCTAAGCATCGACATTCTTTGTCTGTTCTGTCATATATCATCCAAAACTCAGAAACATGGCTTTTAGATGTCCTCCATGTTCTCCTCTGACTGAAAGAGCAGTGAGAACATTCTGCATCAGAGCCGGGCCAAACCTCAACAGAGCTCCTTGTAAAATTCATACAGTAATGCTCATCATGTTTGGCATAAAGAACCCTGCCGGCACCTCAGGGGTTTCTATGGTGACTCTTCCGTTATGGGTATAGAAACGGGCTTGTGCGGAGGACAGGGAGATTCCTAACAGATGTTTAATGAATGGCACCCTGCCTGCTATGAAAGGATATCAAATACATAATGGGTTTAGCAGGAGTGAGAAGATTCATTATTACCTCTTGGGGGTAGAGCTGACATGCTGCAGGCGGACAGGGACACCTCATTGACTGGCAGTTATATAACTCTACAGATGGCATTAAATAAAAATATGGGTGTGTGATGCATATGTATGTATGTTTCTATAAACAACCGAGGTTTGCATTTGGCTGTTTACGCACTTTTTTATTTTAGAATTTCCACCCAATTTACTTAAGTAAATAGCGTTATTGCTTGGAAATACAGATCTTGACTTCAGACTCATGCCATTGGTTGAGTTAATGCATGACATGCAATGAAATACATGACACACATCAGCATCATTTACCAGCTTTTCTTACAAGCCATGTCTCAGAACTGCTCAAATTCTGAACATGCAGAGTTAAAGGGTGTTTATGCGTTCCTCCTGACAGCTTTATCACTGCAATTCGTCTGGAAACCATTCAATTTCAGCAGAAGTTACTTGCAGACTGTTGATGAGGTTTTAAATAGCATTAAGTATTCATTGGTATCAGCTATTTTTTTGTCCTTTGTTCTCTGTTATTATAAAAAAAAGGAAAAATAAGACTATGAACTTGTTTTAAATAAGGACATGCCAATTTTGCTTCATGAAAATTGCAGAAATTTTAAGAATAGTTTACCCAAAAGTGTAAATTTGCTGAATTTGTTCTCACTATCAGGCCATCTAAGATGTAGATGAGTTTGTTTGTTCATAAAAACAGATTTGGGGAAATGTAGCATTACATCAATCGCTCACCAATGGTTCCTCTGCAGTGAATGGGTGCCATCAGAATAAGAGTCCAAAGAGTTGTTAAAAACATCCCAATAATCCATACAATCCCAGTTCTTTATTACAAAAACTGCTTGTTTGTAATAAAACGTCTAAGATGTATTTGTTTAAACTATCAATTCATGGCCAAAATAGTCCTCTCACATCAAAATCCACTGACATATCTGTACAGAACTGTTCTGAACTGTTTTCACTTGTAAATTTAGCTTGATCTGTGCATATTTCTCTCCCGATTCAGTCGAGATGTCTTTTTCAAAGGAAAAAGCAATAATATGAAGAGAGGACTTGTATTTTTTGCCGAAAGCGATGAGTTCAACTTAAAAATGTCTTGATGGATTTGTCACTTCACAAGATGTTCAGTCCCTCCAGAAAAACGCGATAATGCGACCGCCTGATTTAATGCACAATCAGCCAAAGGCCGCATACTTATGCGGGGGTCGCATTTTTTCAAATACGTCGCACTTTCGCTGCATAAATTGCCGATTTCAGGAAGCAAAAAAGTCACATATATCTTAGCAGAAAGTTGACAAATGTTGCGTTTACTTCACACAAGTAAATCACCATTATTTCTCAATGGGAACATTATGAAGTGACATAATTACGCGACGTGAACATCATCTGCGAACCCGGCGGTGAAACCAGGGTGAAGCCCGCAAATCATTCTCATTTGCCAACAAAAATAAGCCCAAAAGACCACGAGAAGCAGTTACACGGTGTGTTACATGACAGTGGGGGCAAATTATTTTGAGAGAGGGATGAGGATGAGGATGGCGAATGATAGGCCAGTGTCAGAGGCTATGCAGTTAGTTTTCATTTTCACAGTGGACTTTTGTAGTTTCATTCAGAAGTTGATGCACCTCTACAGTTGAAAGATTGCACTTTTTTGTTACAGAACAGTACCAAAACCTTACAGTTGTAAGTATATTAGTAGTATGTAAAATAATTTACGTTGCACTAAGAGATTGCACTTTGCAATTCCTGTAGAACAGGAAACGCACATTTTTACAGAAGTTGTTGAATATTCCTTTTGTAAAGCTAGATAACTTGTTTGACTCAATGTTTTGTAAGTTTTAGACATGTGTTAATTAAGGTCTGAAATAAAACAGAATGAGAACTTAAATATTAGGCTATGTGCTTTAGTATGCTTGCTTATCATAGGAAGTCATAAGAAATGACTCTTTACAGTAAGGTAGTAGCCAAGTGAGAACAGGGAGTTTGGGGAATCACCTTTTCTCTTTTTCATCAAACCGCAGTTTTTGCCGCAAAATCAAGGATTTTTGCCCGCAACAATCACAAAAAAATCCACGTTTTTCTGGAGGGACTAGATGTTAACTGATGATTTGGAGTGGTGTTGATTAGATGTGGATTACTGTGATGTTTTTATCAGCTGTTTAGACTCTCATTCTGACGGCACCCATTCACTGGTGAGCAAGTGATGTAATGATACATTTCTCCAAATCTGATGAAGAAATAAACTCATTAACATCTTTGACGGCCTGTGAGTACATTTTCAGCAAATTTTCTTTTTTTGGTGTTCAGTTTCTTTAAGAAGTGTTCATCCTGACAGCTTTATCACTGCAAACTGACCGGAAATCATTCATTTTCAACAGACGTCAGTTATTTCCTCAGACTATTGATGATGTGACAGATTTGAGTAGATTTAACATAGCATTAAGTAATTATTTATTGGTATCAGCATTTTTTTAATCCATTTTCCATTATAAAATAAAAAAAACATGATGAGACTAGGAACATGACTTAACAATAAAAACTGGACTCTTTCTCTAATGTTGGTGCAATAACATGCATGTTTATGTTATATTTGATGCTTATTGCTCTACGTGCTTGTATATGCAAGAACGATTTTCCGGTACTCACCTCCTCCAGTTTGATTGTGATCATAGTAAAGGCTCTAAACACACACTCTGTGGCACCCGTGATGGTGATGATTCTCTCTGGGCACGAGCCTTCTGAGATATTGATACGTGCACTGCTCTGTATGGATGGGACAGTAAATGGATGGGAGATGGGGAAAAAAACAGAGTAAATAAACTAAATATCATGGATTTTCTCTAGCAGTAGTTTTTACCCAAATTCATAGGCAAAGTTGTGGCCTTGCTTTTATTGTATTTTAACCTTAGAAATGAAATATGCTGTAGATGTGTGTGTGTGTGTGCATTTTAAGGCACATAAATTAATAACAATGTATTTTCTTTCTACATCTGGTAGGATGCCAGCAGTATTTGAACCACCAACAGGTTTTAATTTATTTATTATTTTTTATATGAAACATGGATTTACCTGACCTCCTCAGGGAAACTAGTTCCGCCTGCACAGGCCTCATGTTAGGTGTGTGTATTGTGTGTGTGTGTTCTGTCCAAATGTGTGGATGTCTCCAGCAGAGATCTGGACTGAGCTGCTTGATTCATTCTCCTGCAGGGCTCTGACTGTCAGCTTCACTTAAACTGATTGTTCTATCGATCATGCACAAATGCATGCAAATTCAAGTTTAGAGTTTAGTCAATGGTGAATTGAAGCTACAGTATAACTTACATAAACTGTTTATATATTGTTATTATTATTCATAAAATGCATAGATATGTATGCCATTACTAAATGTATGCAGTTAATTAACAGAGGACCATATTTTCCACATTGTAAATTGTGTTGTGATGGTAAAATATGACTTACAAATATATATGTGTGTGTGTGTGTATGTGTGTGTATTTTTCACTAAACAATGGAATATTGACCCATTGTAATCTACTGTTTAATCAAGTATGACAAGTATTCATTTATTTATTTATGTTTGTGGCTAAAAAGCAAACAGACAAGGTATGATTTTATTTTTCTCATCTTTTCTCACCCTTATGTCATTCCAAACATGTGCACTCATCTTTATGGAAGCATATGGTAGCAATATTCAATTTGGAATGTAATATGCAAAATGACAATGCAATATGTAAAATGACAATGCATTTCTGTATTTACATTTACATTTTCCAATACATTTGTGCAACGTTTGGTTTGTAATTAAATTACATAATTTTCATTTGCCATTTCATACACCAGTTTTAATATGTAAAATGAATACTAATTTTAACGCTTTATAAGTTGCAAAATTAAAATGAAAATGTATTACAGAAATGATTAGATATGTTCAAGCAAAAACTGTGGCAAAATTATCATTTAAATGCTATTTTTCTTAAATGCATTAACACTCACAGTCAAGACACTTACGATTGCATTTTCGTTCAATGTCCCGCAATGAATGTAGCAAAATTCAATGTGCACATTGAAAATGCATTCCGAGCCGATCACATGTCCGCCCCCTCGCGCCATGTCAATCACTGCGTGAACAAGGCGGGGCTTGTAGAAGGTCAGAGACTCAAATCTCAAGAAGAGGATTCAAGTGAGAGAACATGGACAAGACAGTTGGTCCGTGTACGCTTTGATCATTTTGGTTTATGGCTTCAATATTTCATTCGCATTTGTGGGCGGCGCTGAAGCGCTCCTTTCATCTGATTGGTCTAATCGCTCCACCTTCAGCTCTGTCTTTTTATTCTTTCAGGCAGAATAAGAGTCAGTGCGAGTGAAGCACTGTAATGTCTGAAACCACCGCTCACTGTTAATTAGCATAATATTTGAATCAGATGTAGCTGGGCACATAATTCGTGCTGCTGCGACTTGCAAGAGACCCGTTAAATTATTTCTAGGTTATAGTATTGTATAAATATTGTCCCACTGATAAAAACAGTGCAAATAGTTCTGTCTCCTTGGATAACAGTGAAGTGGAAATAAATATAGTTAAATTTATGAAATAAAATTAAATAGGATTTTTTGGGAAGGTAAGTCTGGCCAGTTATACAGCAACACGAGTCAGACGAGCTGAATTTGGTGAAACATTAAAGTTCTAGTGTCAATTACTCTCATAATAAATAATAATAATAATGTTACCCGTATTTTTCGGTATAAGTTGCATCAGTCCAAAAATACGTCATGACGAGGAAAAAAAACATATATAAGTCGCACTGGACTATTAAGTCGCATTTATTCAGAAACCAAGAGAAAACATTACCGTCTACAGCCGCGAGGCTACAGGAGCACTAAGCAGCATAGAGCTAATTTTACTATTTTTATTTCAGAAATGTAACTATATTAATTTTCACATTTATTTATTAATGTCACACACACATAACTAGTGCCTTATGACTTAAAAGATGAGAGTGGTAAATGTTACAGACATGGAACTGTTCAGTCTATTATTGATTTTTATTTCCACTTCACTTTTATCCAAAGAGACAGAACTATTTGCACTGTATTTATCAGTGGGACAATATTCATACAATACTACAACCTAGAAATAATTTGCAGGTCTCAGCAGCACGAATTATGTGCCCAGCTACATCTGATTAAAATATTATGCTAATTAATGTACATAACGTACATGGACCAACTATCTTGTCCATGTTCTCTCACTTGAGATTTGAGTCTCTGACCTTCTGCAAGCCCCGCCTTGTTCACGCAGTGATTGACATGGCGGGAGGGAGCGGACACGTGATCGGGTCGGAATGCATTTTCAATGTGCACATTGATTTTTGCTACATTCATTGCGGGACATTGAATGAAAATGCAATCGTAAGTGTCTTGACTGTGAGTGTTAATGCATTTAAGAAAAATAGCATTTAAATGATAATTTTGCCACAGTTTTTGCTTGAACATGTTATACATATCTAATCATTTCTGTAATACATTTTCATTTTAATTTTGCTTATAAAGCGTTAAAATTAGTTTTCATTTTACATATTAAAACTGGTGTATGAAATGGCAAATGAAAATTATGTAATTTAATTACAAACCAAACGTTGCACAAATGTATTGGAAAATGTAAATACAGAAATGCATTTTCATTTCACATATTGCATTGTCATTTTGCATATTACATCCCAAATTGAATATTGCTACCCATACGCTTCCATACATATTTGCTTTATTTGTGTGCTTAACAGTCCATGCTAACTATATACTTTTGTCATATGGAAAAGAGCAACGTGACCATTCAAACTATCTCCTTTTGTATTCAACACAAGAAAGACATAATAGCACAGACCAGCAGAGAAAAACATCCAGTGGCAATTTCTTCTGTTTAAGACATCTATCGGGCCCAGGATTGAACCCTGTGGTGTCCCAACTAATGCAATAGAGAATGCCTCATGTGCAGGCTTGCGTTCACATTTGTCACTGCCCCAAACCATTAATTAGGTTTAAATATCACAATCTTTTTGACATTTTATGATGTTAGGAAGCAAAAACCATTAGGTAA
This sequence comes from Carassius carassius, assembly GCF_963082965.1. Lineage (NCBI taxonomy): Eukaryota > Metazoa > Chordata > Actinopteri > Cypriniformes > Cyprinidae > Carassius > Carassius carassius. The sequence goes on from NC_081802.1 coordinate 17,206,503, forward strand.
AGGTTCTGGTTAACTACAGAACAAGAGACTAATAATGTCTACTATGAGATCATTAGCATCAGAGAGAAAAAAAAATATATATATATATATTCTCAGAGGGACATGCTCACCCGCTCATTGGTTTTTCTCCTTGGTAACTTGCTTCAATCTTTATCTGGAAGCTATTGTTATTAGCAACTACCTTGAAAATACCAACGCATTCATATCAAACTAATGAATTAGTGTTTGCTGTGTGTGTGTGCGTCATGCACCCTAGAGATGAAAGGCTTAATTTAAATTTTCATGTCATCTGCAATCTTTCAGCTGTAATGTTGCAGACATCAACTGGTTTGAGTACGTATGTGGGACATAAGGGATTTTTTCTGTCTTTTTTCCAGCATTAAACCACATTTATGTGTAAAAATCCATGTGGTTTAGCGTCGCGCTAGCTTCAAAGGAATACAGTCTGTTCTGCATGCATGATACATGCTGGGAACCTGAGAAAGATAACATTTACGAGTAGCTTGTAGCTTACCTCCTCTCGTATCCTTTTCACAGTCTCTCCTTTCTGTAGGGGGAGAAAAAAAAGATTATAAAGCACTTATTGCCTTTGTCTGACGTTTGTTTGTTTGATATGTTGTTTTCCCAGAGTGACTGTATTTTACAATGGCTTATAGTGGAGGATAAAGTGAGTTTGACTAGCTGAACAGATAGCTCAAATTAATATCAATTCTGCTTCGCTACACAGCAATACGGCATCTGCATGGATAGGCCTCAGGGGAACAGGTTTTCCAATTGAAGGTCTTGCAATTGGACTGACTAGTGAATCAATAGTCCATGAATCACTTAGATAGCTTCAGATAGTGTCTCGCTATGTCAGACACAGAAGGTAACGTGTGGGCCATAGTCATGACAGCAGATCCCCAGACCTGCTTTTGCACGCTTGACTGGTGTTTCATTGTCATTAGATGGGCTAAAAGGATGATTGGATGTGTCATAATAGAGCTAAAGCAAGGCTTGGGTGGTTTTAATTTATCAAGGAAATTTACATTTTTTTCAAAAAAAAAAAACACTGACCAAAAACAAGCAGAAGAACAGAGGTACAGTTTGTTCAAATTTGTCATACAGTTGCGTACTTGTGTGTTGATTGTTCGGCCAATGAAACATTGAAATACATATATAACAACATAACTGACGAAAATGTTTTGGTTTTTGTTATTCATCAGCACTGTTGGGAACGTTACTTTAAAAAAGTAATTAGTTATAGTTACTCACTACTTGTTCCAAAAAGTAACTGAGTTAGTAACTGAATTACTCTATAATAAAAGTAACTCGTTACCAGGGAAAGTAACTATTTGCGTTACTGTAAAATAAAAAATAAAAAAGTTGCTATATGTCAAAGATTTTTTTTTTTTTTAGCAGTTTTCACAAGTCAGTTGAAATAAGTAGAACAGACAGGTGTTCGTACAAAACTTTCGAGATTTACTGCACGTCAACAGACAGCAAGAGTTTTATCCTGCACTCTTTGTAAGAAAAGTGTTTTTTGGCCACTAGCTTTGTAGATGCGTGTCACACATTACATGCACGTTCTTGCCTTTGACTACAATGAATTTAAAGTAGTGCTTATATCTCCACCTTGAAAATGCCAACTTTTCACCGGATTGCTCCTGACTCGCCATTTCTCCTGCTGCTGCGAATCTCTGTGTAGCTGTTGCGTGTGTGTGACTGTGTGTGTTTTGCGCCACTGGCGCGTGTGTGTAAAAAAACACTGGCTCTGATTGGCTACCATGAAACACATGACTCTGCCTTAGCCAATCATAATCGCTTATCTCGTTATTAACCCACCTGCTCACTCGCTGTGTGAGCCAGGGGTGCGTTCGGATTGCATATTAAATCAATGCATAGTAACGCACGGCATTTAACGTTCAGTAACGTTAACGGCGTTGTAACGACGGGAAAAGTAATTAGTTAGATTACCCCGTTACTGAAAAAATAACGTTGTTACCTAACGCAGTTCTTTTAAATGCCGTTATTCCAAACACTGTTCATCAATGATAATGTTGGGTTATTATAGTCAACTTTAAAAATAATTAAACAAATAAATGTTACCTGTAAAAAAAAAAAAAAAAAAAAAACTTTATAATTAATTACTAAAAAAGTTAATTCAAAATGGATTGTAGTGATAGTTCTGGCAGGCAATGTTAGTCAAGCTCGCATCAGTTGACACTCAGCTCATCCACATCTACCTATAGGATCATGACACCAATCATAATTCCCTTCATAAGGTCTCTTCTGTCATTATTCAGCAGCTATCGCTCGCTCAGGAACTAATCATCCACCTTCGTCCCCAGCTCCTCCTCTCGTCCAGTCAGGACTTAGCAGTGAATATGTCATTGGGTCAGACCACTGAATCATATTGTTAAAATAATCACATAGAACATTAATGGTATCTGCTATTATTATTAAAACCTATAATAGCATTTCAACTACATTGATATCTAGCTTTTCGTAATTTTATTATTATTTTGTTCTATCTATCTATCTATCTATCTATCTATATATATATATATATATATATATATATATATATATATATATATATATTGGTTAATGAAATTCAGAATTGTATACCTTTTTGACTACAAGAAAATAAAAAAAACAAAACAAAAGACTACAGCAAATAATAAACTTAAATGTTTCTGTGCATACCGTTCATAAAAATAAATAGTTAAATAAAAAAATAATAATAATAATTATGATTCACTGCAACAATTTAGTAAAACTATTTTACAAATGTTTTATTAATTCATTCTGGGTTTTTTTGTTTTGTTTTTTATCTAGCATCTACTTCCTTTACTTTCGAGTGTTAAACTTTCTCCAAGTTGCCTGAGCTCTTTTGCTGCTTATAGTTTACAGTTCACCATCATTTCTTTCTCCTGAAGGCACATTAGAATAGTAATCGACTCTAGGCTGCCCTTTGAGTATCTCCAGTGGAGATTTGTGATGGAGAACCACCGGTAATGCCACAAATTTAGTCTAGGACTGTGTTTAATCTATGTCTGGGAAACCAAGCCTTGGTTTATTGATTATCACTGTGGGGAGTTATACACCATAGGCCTTCATTTATTTACTATGCTTCAGAGAAAAAAAAAAACAAGAGAAGGAAAAAGAAGACAACAGAGGATGTCAAAATCCTAATTTAGCTAATCTTATACTGGAACGTGTTTGAGCATAACATGATCATCATTTCATAATTGTCACCTAAAAAAGCCTTGGGACAGCAGCATATGATTTCAATCCTCTATGACAGAACATAATATTCATTATTCATATTTCATTAGCCAGATGAAAAGTCTAAGGCTCGGCATAAATTGATGCATCAAACAAATGCAAGCTTTTTAACTTTTTTCTTTTTGATACGGCAATGTACACTTTGATTTAGGAACATTGCCAGTACTGGGAAATACAGCCAGAAACCTACTCTACACAAGTATTTAATTGCAGACATAAATGCCTGGCCAACGAGCCGAAAGCATACTGTACATAACTCCAGTACCCAAGGGAGCGACAAGAGTTATCAACATGATTCAGTTAGCTAGCTAAAATTTTAACTGCATATGGAACACATGGAATAAGTTCACTGAAATTCAATCAAGACGAGCCGAGATGGATCCGCCGAATCGACGATTTCAGGTAACCAGTTTTATTTGTTTTGAGGTTAAATATGTCAAATGTATCGTCTTGATTGAACTTCAGTAAACTTATTCCATGTGTTCCATGTGCGGTTCAATATCAACCAATAAGATTCCATGTATGATGTCACGTTTTCATTGGTCGGTCGTTGAAGCCTATTTCTGATTGGTTGTTGCCGTTTTGACAGCGTTTATGCCAAGAGCAAAGAGAAAGAAATCTAAGAGAAGAGTACTTGGCCATGCGCGAATGCACGGGACACAGTCTAAGCACATACACGCTTACTTTAAGCGAAGAGGAGAGATTGCGATTGCACTGAACACGTTTTAAGTGCAGGCATACTCTCTGAGCGAGCCCAGAGAAAATTCTTACAAGAGCAACGTGTATCTGAGAGCGCGCGCCCAGTGAGATTCGTGCTCCGCACATTATATTCCGCGCGCGAGCAGAGAGATTCGTGCTCCGCACATTATATCCCGCGCGCGAGCAGAGAGATTCGTGCTCCGCACATTATATCCCGCGCGCGAGCAGAGAGATTCGTGCTCCGCACATTATATTCCGCGCTCTAGGAGAGAGATTCGCGCCCGGGCACATTATATTCCGCGAGCGAGCAGAGAGATTCGCACTCGCACATTACATTAATGTAATTTCGCGCTACAATAATGCGCTCTCGACATTTGACAGGGAAATAACGCCATAAACTTTTTATTTTTTTATTTGCTGTGTTCCCAAACTAACACAATGTGACATCAAATGTGTGTTGCATGGAACGTTTCACATATTTGAGTATGTTTTCCGGCACTACTCTTTGCAGCTAAGGTTTGTTTTTATTGGTCGATGAGATCAGGAAGAGCTGCTATGCTTATTCTTGATTTATTCTTTGTTTTTTTTTTTGGACAGTTTAAAAAAACAAAATATGAGATCGAGTTTGTGTAGCAAGGGAAGCTTGTGTTCATATACTTGCATTGAATATCTTTCAGCACTGCTAGTTGGAGCTATGCATTGTTTTTATTGGTCAATGCGATCCCTGCAACAGGAAGTGCAGCTAAACTTGTTCTTGATTTGTTTTTTGAAAATTTAACCCAAATGAAATATGAAACTAAGTTTGCATAACAATGAACGCCTGCATTCACATACTTGCGTTGAGTATTTCGGCACTACTTGTTTCAGCTAGTCTTTGTTTTTATTGGTCGAGGAGATCCTTTCAGCAGGAGGTGCAGCTAAGCTTGTTCTTGACTTCTTGTTTGAATTTTTTAATCTAATTTTCTTCTAAAGATTCACTTTTAGGACATTGCAACATTCTTCATTTACTTTTAGTGCAAGACAAAAGAGTGAACTGTGTTTTTGAGAAGTTGTCTTTGTAGCAACAGAGACCCCTGCGGATCTCAGACTGATCTGTATCCTTCCATCTGGCTCTTGTCCTGAGCCCAAACTCTGCCAAAGGCCCAGAGACCTTTTAGCAGACCAGTTCTGAAGAGAGCTTTGTGTCACAAGAGATTTACTTGGAGCCAAGGAAATGCCAACAACTGTGTGTATTTGTGCATGTATATGTTTTGTCGCCCCAGGACCTTGAGTTGAGTTGAGTTGACACACACACAAAAATCATCTCATCAGTAGCTGACACACTGTTTACTAATCATTGGGACATCTACATCGGGTCTCTCCAAGAGATTGTGCCATGTTTAGACAATTGCACTCACTCTAGGGATAAACAGAACTAGCTTTAGAATTGAGCATTGTAATATATCCAGATCATTAAAACATAAGATGCACGTGTCGTCGCATTTAACAATCCATTTGCTAAGAAGGATCAAGTCTTATAGTGATCCATACTGTAGGTTTCTAATCTGGGTTGTTGGATAGTAACCTAAAGATCTGTGAGAAAGTTTGAGAGAACAATCTAATACAGAGGAAAAAGCAATCCCGAATAGCGACACAAATCTCAAGACGCATCCACCAAATCTATTAAGTCAACAGCAGGGACAACAGGAAACAAAGAGATTCGCTCACCTTGCCTATGATGCTACCGACCTCCTGTGAAAAGAGAAACAAAGCAAATGTCAGCTTATTGATTATTGCTCACGCCCCTCTCATCTGTCTGTGGGTTTTGATGAGGTAGGCTGGGTTTGGAGTGATTGTACACTCAGGGATCACGTGAGACCATATAAGATCAGGGCCTTACAGGTTCTGGAAGCATTCATTACTTTTTAAATGTCCATCTCGGGTTTAAAGTCAACACAACATGGTTTTTATAATCCATTTATGTGACCAAAAAGTACAGTATTTCAGAACAAAACTTGGTTTTATTTTTTGGGATTTGACTGGATTGCAAAAGTTACACTCTTAAAAACAAAGGTTCTTTATTGACATGGAACCATGGAACCTTTCCATTCTATTCATGGAAAAATGTTCTTCAGAGTTCTTTACACTAAGAAAAAAGTTGTTCTTTTAAGATCTGTTCTCAGAATGGTTCAAAAATGGTTCTTTTGTAAAACCATTTTTGAAAACTTCAGTGTAGGGTATGTTGTTGCAAACCAATTGAAAGCATGTTGGAGCATTTTTAATAACATTTCATTGTGATTAGATATTATAAACCAAACCTTTTGCTTCTTTAGAGTAACATGCACAGATTAATAGTTCATTAACAATAAAACCAAAAATGTGTGTTGATTTCAGGTTGACTTTAAAGTATGCTTGATAAATGGGCCTAAAAATCACATTTGTGATTTGCGAAAAAGTAATGCACTTTCTCGGAATGATTCTCAAGTGGCTCAACACACTCTATTCGCAATTTGTAACTATTGTAACTTTTGGCGAATTGGTGGCTCATTTAATGAATTTGTACAATATAATTATTTATTTTTGTACGACTGGGTACAAACAGATTATACGAAAGTACAAATTAGATCATATTAACTGACAGTTAGGTTTGGAGTTGGTCTTTCATGCTTGTGTGTTCTTGAAAAAAAAAATGAAATTCTATACATATAGCACTGTACGAATATACGAAATCGCCACCTTAGTTTACTGGTGATAACAGCTTGGGTGGCTTTTGATTTATAAAGTATTATAACTTTGACTAGAGTGCAAAAAAAAGCCTGAAGGATGATGGCTTGTACCATTTATTACCCTGTGACACCACATACCAAAGTTTCTATAAAAGTTTTCAGCAAGGATGTGTGTTTTGAGCAGCCAAAAAACGAAAGGCATCACTTAAGTCTTGAATGATCTCTGAGTTTATCCTCAATGGAAGATCAAATCACAATCGGTTGATGGAGAATTAATGTAAATTAACACATAAATCTTAAATGTGGCAGTTTATTAACGGTTCATTATGTTTTCATTGGTTTTTCATGACTGTTTTTAATGACTCATTCCTTTTTATTGATATGCAAATGAGGAATATCAAAGAGTTCTAGGCATGTGGGAGGAAATCTGTCACTGACAGTTAAACGAACATGTTGACACTGTATTATCATGGCAATGGAATCTACAACCATTTGTTTACTAAGAACTTCAGAGAATTCAAGCAGATTTGAAACATTTAGAAGACATCGATACATTGAAGAATCTACAGTAGTTGGAAATATTTGTGACATGATTCTCATTCTTTTTTTTTTCTTTTTTTTTCTTACTAAATGAACACAAGAGTGATATTTAATATGTGATGTATCAAAATTCTGTAATAAACAGCGATATTTACATATTGTACACAAGACAGAAGAGACATCCCATTTTGGGTCTTCGTTCAATTAAATTCACCAAAAAAATGTATATGCATTGAAAGCATATTAAATGCAAGTAAAGTGTCAATTGTTTTCTAATAACTATTGTGAAAATTAAATGTAATAAATTATGAAATAATGTCCGATCATCATTCAGCATAAGATAAATTTATGTAAAAATGAAACAACATACTTATTTTGACCTGCTGTACTTATTAAAATATAAAAGTTAAGCATAACGCCCGTTTCACACATACTCCGTCTGCGGTGCGTATGCGTTGCGTATTTTTTTACGCACCCATGTTAATGGATTCCAGCGTTCACACTGCGCGCGGTTGCGGTCCGTCAGTGCGTTCCAGGAGCAGTGCATCTGCAGCAGTGCAGCGATCGTTTACGTACGAGTCTATTTTTGCTGTACTGCACGCGCTGAATTAAAGTGACAGCGCATTGTTCACGGTAAAATTAACATAAATTGACACGGAAAGTCATTTCACAACAAATGTATACTAATTAAAGCCTACTGTGTTTCACACGCAACACATGGGTTTTGGCTGGATTTAAAACAAGAAAAAGAGCAACTTTAGAGAAACAAGGCAACATTATATATGCACTTTTATAGAGGCAGAAAAACTAAGTGATTTAAGACCCGTTGGATTGCGTGTAATAAAGATTTAAATGCAAAAGGCACGAGAGTCGACTGTTTCTGTCAGTGGTGAGTTTTAATTTTGAATGTTTGTGATAGCCTAACAAGAAAAGTAGGCTAATGTTGTGTTTAAATGTGTTGCAGCTTGTTTCAGCAACTTATTATAAAAACCTAGCAGTCAAATGCATGAGTAATATGTTGTTTATATTTGAATTTAAATGTCTATGAAAGATTGTTACTGTACTGTGATGGAAGAGTATCACAATGCAGAAAAAGCTTTTTGATTTTTTTTTTTTTTTTTTACATGATTTGATATCAAAATAATGGACAAATGTTGTGTTTTGTGGCTTAAACAGCCGCGGATCAGTAGCGGACTGCAAACGCGTCCTGTGTGAAAGCACAATGAGTCAGTGCTGCTTCAGCACCACATAAATAATGCACACGGACTGCATACGCACTGCAGACGGATTATGTGTGAAACAGGCGTTAAGTGATTATACTACATTTTACTGTATTTCAAATGATAAACAAATTCTTGCTGACAAATTATAGTGGTAAAGATTAGTAAAGATTTAAAATTATAATTAATTAACTAAATGTGACACTTTGTTACACTGAATGACATTGTGTGTGTATTTACCTTGCCGTGCATGAGCAGCCGGAGAGTTAGAGTGATGTTCATGCCTCCATCTCCAAAATCCTGCTCACAGTTCATCCTGACGTGTGATTGGGGCCCAGGGAGACGCATGAAAGATGCTCTACGGATGATGGAATGGGCAGGGAGGGGGGAAGGCAGGACTCTCTCCTTCCACTCACCGTTCTGGAACGACAACACACAAAACATCCATCAATATTTAACACTGTAACAAAATAAATAACACTTTTAAAATGCTGCAGAAACGCCAACTATATCCTCGGGCGTTTTGCCTTCATTGGGACTGAACAGTGAGAGACTGGGACACATGGGAGAGGGTTGGGTGGGACTGGGAAACGACCCCAGCCTAGATTCAAACGTGGTGGTTTTTGTTTGCCTTGACGGGAGTCCGCATGTCTTTACAGCGGTAAATAAGGATATATGTAATAGCCACGCCGTCTGCTGTTACGTGCAAAGTGTTCAGTTAAGTGAGGACAACCATGACCCGCGGATCCAACAATGGCTCAGCAGCTGAAGGGTGAAAATGAGGGCTTCTATTACAGTGCCACCAAAGCCAGTAGGACCAATTTAGCCAATCGTACAAAGCAGGAGAGGAAGAGTGGAAGTGCTTGCTGAAATCACTCTCGCTGCATGCTCTGCGGTTTTTGGTGACGGCCCAGAAGTGGATTGAGAGGTGGTGCTGAGTTGGGCAATTTTTTTTTTCTTTTTGATAAAGGAAATTGCAGGTTTTGTTCACCCGTGGGGAGCGGGACAGGCTCTTCTGAGACCATCTGATGGCTTTTTTTAGTCGGTGTGGTATAAAGAGAAGTTGAAAATATCTAAGATAGCAAATATGGAGCAGTTTTGTTATATATACCCACACATACTGTAGCAATGAGAGAGCTGATTTTAGATTTAGTTAGTGATTTGTGAAAACCCAACATTTTGGAACAAACAAATAAACATAAATGAATGAATCAATAATGAACTCCTTTAAAATGGTATAAATGCATAAAACTCCAAGAGCATGGCACGACTAGATTTTAAGAGTCTACAAGAAATCAGAGCAGTTCTCGTAGTTAGAAAAGAAGAGTTTGGGTAAAGAGTTGATCTTGAAAAAAAAAAAAAAAAACATTAGCAAATTATTACGTTTGTAACCTCCATCTCCCGAGGGACGGGAATCAAGTCTACTTAACACTTAAAAACTTCCGTTCAGCTTCTAAATGTACCCAAAATAAGACTGCATGTGTTATCATTCAAACTTGATTGGCAAGTGTTGCTGAAGCTTCAGGCTGAATGAAATAAGCGTTCGGCTCTCAGAGAAACTGCTACATCAAACGTCACAGGTGCTAAAACTGTGGCATCACAGCGTGCTAATGATCAATTCTCTTGAGCAGCTGATGAATCCTAGAATCAAACGCACCAACTACTGCTCGGCCTTAACACTACCCGGATTCACCCACGTTGTGGTTTCTGAAATCTGCCGACAGGTTAATTAAAGCTGCGTTTGACACGGCCGCTCAATTACAGGTGTGGGTGTGTGTTTTCAGATAACATCAGAACACAGCCAAGATTTCAAAGGGGCAGTGCATCAGTCAGTCAGGGCTGTAAAAACTAGGTCAGAAATCCAAAAAGCATAGCGAAGAGGCAATGGTGAGGCCATCTGCTGGCTGTGTAGGAGTTTGGGAGTGTGTCATTTGGATAGCGATGTCCACGGGGGGTGGTGGCATATGCATATCATTAGTGCAAGGCGATCGCTACTTGTGCCGGTCTCATTTTTTTTTCTCGTCCCTCAAGGCGATCCACCAACCAATTAGAAGAAGAGACAGCGAGAGGAACGAGAGCGAGATGATGGTGCCCACTGGTTCTGGTTCACAACTGTGGTCACCGGGATTTTGACAAGTCGAAAGTGTTTACGGATCTTCTGTTGGTCCTGGAACAACATTTCTGTCTAAACAATAAAATCTCAAAAATGACAATAAAACACTGCACTATGAAATCCATTTCATTCACTCCTTTCTTCCCCAATTCAGTTTTCATTTAAGTCGCTTTGAATAAAACTGACTGCTAAATGACTAAATGCAAATGTAAACTAAAACTTGGATGAAAAAATGGGATGTTCCTAAATAATAATTTAATAAACTTTATTATAATTATAAATTAGTTATATATATATATATTTTTTTTTCTTCTCTCCTTAATTTCTTCAAATTAAACTGGATGTTTATATTGGTGGGTTGTAATTTGTATATGACAATAGTTTAACAAATGTTTTTTTTTTGTGCTTAAAATTCACAGAAACTATTATCCATATTGTGATTTGATTAAGTGTACAGCTCTACCTTTGATTTATTCATCCAAATGTAACCAAATTACAAACTGCCAGATGGAAATTGCCATCACTTCATCAATAAATATGTACATTGTACATTTTCATGCCAGATCACAATAATAAATCGCTGCTGCTACAGATGTCAGGTTTCAAAGGCTCTTTGTTCCCACCAAGCCTAAAAGAACCTCAGTCAAGAGGTTTAGAGCTATGTCTAGGCCTAAAGAGTTTTTTATTAAACCGAGAAAGGTATGTCGGTAGATATAAAAAAATCAATACTGAATGTTAAGGTTCCCAGCCAATAATCAATTACATAAAATCATTAAACCCAGTCTAACTGATTTTTTTTATGAGTCCATTCACAGCCACTAAACCACAGATCTAAACCTCTAACCCTAAATCAAACCTGGAATGTTGTTTCCAGACCACCAAGGTCCATGTTTATCCAGGAACATTTGCTACTGTGAGGTTACTTGCACCTGTATATCTAAGAACCAGTAGCAAGGTCTCTGTTTGAACATAATCTCCCATCTAATTAATGCAAATCACATTTTCTTTATGTGTAATACAGTGCTGCATCTAATGAAGACTAATTAGCAGAGCTAAATGATGCTTCGCCGACCTGTAGTGTGTGAAAATATGGATTATCAAGACTACCCACAGTCAATTACAATAAAGCACCACAGTGACCGTGTTTACATGCACAGAGATCTCAAAAGAGTTCTGTTTTCTGGCTAAGCCTTTATTCCGAAAAAAAGAATTACTCACTTCACAGCTGCTGGAAATTTGAATAATGTGAATGGCATGGCAGCGAGCATCAGTCAAATGGAAAAAAATATTATAATTAAAGACATTTATAGGCTATTGGAAACCCTTAAATACAAATCGCTTGTAATGTGACATAATTGCTCATCACTTTTGACCAATATCTGGTGCTGCCACAAAATTGATCTGGTAAAATCGGTGTTGAATGACTATGATGCACGTTAATTTTGGTATCGTTATGCCAAAGAGTTGCAGAAATATGGCCTCAGATCCAGTTTGGTATCATGCCAACAACTTTGACCACAAGTTACACGAAAATGGTTTGAGATATCCAAAAGCTTTTAGTAACTTTTTCCCAGCATGGTCTAATGATAATACGTGTAAAATTTGACATGTTGATAACCAAAAAAAACTCCTTGGTTAGAAAGTGACTTGAACGGTGCTTTATACATCACAAAACTACAATGTACCTTTTTTGCCTGCAAAACTGTTGGCAAAATTTTGCTAATCTTATCACGCCTTAAAACTATTGAATATCCTGCTTCAAGTATGCATTTCTCCATTGTCTCAAGTTTTATTTTATTTCATGCTAAGTATATTTAATATCACCCAGATTTATCTTTGTTTGGACCCGTTTAGTTTGGATTTTCTGAATAAGGCGTTCGCAAAACCTAAAATTCTGATTACAACAATAACATGCCAGCTGTGTTATTGAGATAGACCAGAATATTGGCATAATCTGGTTATAGTGATCAAGTTAATGCATTTACATTATGTTTGCATGATCAGAATACACACAAATTCTGATTAACATCGGAATATTCTATTTCATGCAAATACAGTTATTGATTATATAAGAGTACCATGAAAAAAACATGGTATTAACGTCTAAGGCAAATATTATCATGGTACAGTAAGCATGTCAAACCATCAGAAACAGATTGCCTCATGTGTCCTTAAATAAAAGTAACATGGGACATATACCACATGTTGTGAGCTAGTATCCCAAATGTGCATTTCAGAGCACAGCTTGAGATCGATACACACTCACACACTGACATTAAGGAGCACCTGCACTCACGCTGGGAGGGTCTGAATATGAACACAAACTCAGGATTCATTCAAAGCATCTGTATGCAGGGAGACATTCGAGGTCACAGCAGAGCGCTGCTATTTGCATTGGTCTTTTTCTCTCTTTCGCTCTCTCTCTCTTCTTCCGTGTTTGACACGCAGCTCAAATACACAACCTGCCAGTCAAGGCCACACACACTAATATATCAGTTCACTGCGTGCTTGTCCCGCAGCCCTCCCCACTTCACCCCTTCTACATTCATAATGGCTCATTCCATGAATACAAGGGCTGTAACAGGAAACCACCAAAGCAAGAGTGGTAGGGGTGCCCCAGGCAGGCCTTAATGATCACTAGGGCCTTGATGAACTCTTGGTCATTATTTAATTCTTCATTGTGCAGTTCTTTCTGTCAATATTTATATTTTAAAGTGGACTTTTGCTGCAGTTTATTGAATTCTTCTTTCCTGATAAAAAATAAAAATAATCCACTTCTACTCAAGGTTTCTTGCAGCAAAAAAAACAAAAAAAAAAAAACAACAGCAACTTTTTGCTATAGAGTGCAACAGTTCAGTTCCAGAAGTAAAATGCCATCAATGTTCTCCATTGGGAAATGTATTGTTAACATCAACTCATAAACCATTAAAGAAAGACCTACTGTGAGCTCCGAGGATCTTAATCAATGTTATGTGCTTTTGTTAAAGCCAGCGATTCACATTATTTCACCTTATCTTTTAAATAATAATGTTTAATGGGAATCTTTGGTGAAAAACTACATTACCCATGATCTTGTACAGAAAATGCCAGCAATCAGAGAGTCGCAGCAAGCAAATTATGTTAAACGAGCGCTGAGCTCCGCCCACTCCCATGAAGCACCGCAAAGGACACAATCGAGGTGAACTTTACATGCTCTCAAAACACCTAAATATTTAAATAAACGGTATATGCATATTTTGTTTGTTTTGTTTTGTTTTTAATTTGATGATGTCATTCACAATGGTTCACGGGATTGTAGTCCATTCTTTCCTATGTAAATAAGCTCTGTTGTGATGTCTGAACTATTTGCATATAAAATGAGTAATGTTTTCGTATTGGTTGCTTTGTTATTTAAAGAGACCATATCTTGCCGTTTATTGTAAAAAGTCCACTTTTAGTCAAGGTTTCTGACGCCAAAAAAATTTTTGTTACGGTACCTTTAAACTTACATTTGTAAATAAACTTTGTTGTGATTGACTAATCTCTTTTGCATATGAAATGAGTGACAATATCCTATTGGTTGGAGATTTACTGCAAAAAAATCTGATCCCTTCAGCTAGGGCATCCCATAGAGTCAAGACCTCTTGAATTTCTCAAATGTGGCTCCTAGATGGAAATGAGACCACATGGACAACAAACCGAGACTTTTACTCAAGTACTACAGTTTTATCAGAGTTATTATTACAAAGTTTTGCGACCAAACATCAGAGATCTCAACAAGAACATTTCTCATCAATTTCCCCATTCATTTTTGAATAATGGTAATAAACACTTCTCATTTATGTCTTTAATAATAAAAATAATACATGAATTGCAAAATGTAGGTATTCTTCAAAAAAAAAAAATGAGTTTCCATATCAAAGCATGTGTCAAATTATGCTCGGATTTGTTGAGATACCAAAGTTTGAGAGTAAAAGTCAGAAATCTCAATAAGCACTCAAACATTTCCAATTCAAACACCAAATGATCAAACAGCAATCCATGATAATATTATAGCTAAAGACTCATGTTGTATGTCAACAATTGTCTCATTTTTTTTTTTGGTTAAAGTTAGCCTAAGGAATTTTTGCAGAAACATCTAAAACCTGTGTGTTTGGTCACATTTACCATTATTTCAACAGGAATCCATGCCAGAGGATTATTTTAAGTGAGGATGAAAGATTTTCCCACACAGATTTCGCAACGGGTTCAAGTTGGTCATGCAAATTCACAGTGTTGACCAATAGAAAGCTGCTTGGTTTGCATCTGACTTCATGCACTACTGAAAATAGACAATGAGCTTTTTATACCCGTAAAATTTAGCAGAAATTTCTCTAATGTGACTTTAACTGCAAACCACATTATTTATCTCATGAACTATAAAAAAAAGTAGTCTTAGCAATAAAATGCTCCTCTGGAATGTTGCATCATGACTTGATTTGAGATAAACCATTCACTGAGCTCATACACACCATCTAAGGCTGTGGATTACCGGTCGGATTAATCTCAGATTTTGAAGGACTTTCTTGGATGTCCATCGTCCACACCCAATAGAATTTCTATTACAGCCCATGACACTTCGTCTCAGTGAACATGAATTATGGAACTGATTTCCATAGGATGGGGTTAAAACCATTTTTTAAAATCCCCGTCCATCCCCAATTCCCTTTCTCTTTCTCAGTGACCCACGGATGATGGATTCGGGGCCTGTCCCAACAGGCTCTTCGCCCATTTCACCATCACCCCTCCAAATCAAACAGACAAGCTTCCGTCTCTATAAACGCTGGGCTGTCCTTGGACTGGAAGCTCTATTAACATCACACAAGGGGTGAACTGATGTTATTGTTGGGTGAATTGCTTTGACGATATGTAAAGAGGCTGGTTAAAAACACTGGGTCTAATCTCTTATGCAGGACAACAATGAGCCAGCAGGCCTTGGGTAAATAATATTTTCTCTGCTGACGAAAAAGCATTCGAATTCGCAAAAGAATCCTCACATGAACCCATTGCAAAACTGTATCTAATGTTACAGTATCCATTTTTTTTTTGAGGCATGAAAGCACTTGCACAGATATTGTTATATATAGACAATATCAAATTCGATTCATGTTTTATTTACTGTTCATGTTTTGCCCTAATTTACAGTGCAATGATCTGAAAGATCCCAAGAAATCATAACATTGATTAGCAAATATGTTTGGAGATTATGTAATGATGAATGCACAGACATGTAATAATGTAATAATAATACTGAAAGTTGATAAGTTGATATAAATTTGATATCTGAAAGTGTCCCAATTATGAACGTGAATGCCAAATATTTAATCTCAAAAGTGTTTTGCTCTTTATGCACACAGAACAGGATCCAATCAGTGGTAGATGACAAAAAAAGAAATAAAAATGCAACTGATTTCCAAAGTAAGCGAAACTGATTTGCCTGAAAACAAGTGCATCATATAGTTGAAATGTGTTTCTCGGCGTATATCGTGCACAGTGTGTTCCTCACACCGACACACACACTATTTAAACAGCACGAGTGTAGGGCAGCATGTCTCAGCTTTGACAGGGCCTTGCCAGAACACAAAGACAAAACAAGATCATGCAGTTTCGCCTTCCCTCCCTCCACCCACTCCATCCATCCTCACGTCTCGCCCTCCCTCTCCTTCCATCACTCATCCCGTGCACATGATCACTATAATTATGCTATGTGGGATAGCAGGGGCATTGAAGAGCTCTCGAAAGAAGCCGAGTTCTCCACTCTGAAGTGCGCGTGCTTAAGTACAAAGCAGTCTGACTCGATTTAGCCCAATTTCTTTTGTGACTGTTGCATCACAATCGTACATTATTACGTTTTGTTACAATAATTGCGCGGTGAGTGGCGGCGAGCCGCGAGAGCTGCGGAGTTAAGGATTCATTTCTGGTGAGGGGTGGATTTTCTGATTGCTATCTCCTCTAAATCAATTTCCTCGCTGACAGCTCGTGCCACTACAATGACTTAAAGGTCAATGGATACGTCCCAAAAGATAACACTATCAGGATGCCGAGAGTGATTATACTGTCAAAGACTTGTGGAGTATTAGTATAATTACTGTTCTGGGGAGATTTTGAGTTGACTTTAAAGGCAAACTGAGAGTATTTTTGTTGCTGCGATATTCTTTACTCCCAAGTGTTGTGTGTATATGTCAGAGAGCTGACTGTGCAGCGCTGGGTTACATTGCTTTGTAAAAGCAGCTCTGCCGGATGACTGACAGTTAAACACAGGCGTTGACCTTGGAGGGGCTCTGGCCATCGGAGATTTATGTGACGGCTCTGAAAACAGCTCGGCAGAGAGATTGGGACTGGAGGAGGAGTCCTGCAGGAGGCTGGCTGCACCTCAGTGCTGCACATTTGCAAGTGGCACATGTTCAGCAGCACACATAGAAATGTCAAAAGCGAGATGCAACTGTGAATATGGACACAAACAGACAAAAACAGAATTTTCACATTCATTTGAGAAAATTATTAAAAGAATTGTTGAAAATTTGAAAATACTGCTGTTGTGACATTTTAAAACATTGAGCTGTTTATAAAACCATTAAATGGTTATATTAATGGTTAAATTAATATAATTATAGTATAATTATTATCAAAATATTCTTAAAGTATATTTGTTTGTTTATTTTAGCATACTCATAATTTAGTAAAAATCAAAAAAAAAAAAAATAGATGAAATAAATAAATGTATAAAAATCCAGTCATTTAATGTTACTCTGCACACTCAGCATTTCATATTTATTTATTTATTTAAATAAAGTAATTTATTAGTAGTAGTAGCAGCAGTAGTATTAATTTATTGTGATTCATAATATATTATTATTATTATTAATAATAATCACTACTATTATTAGTCTTATTTTTAAATAATTACATCATTTTTTTATTTATTAAATAAATGAATGAATGAATAAATAAGTAAATAAATGTTCCCCCTTATAATGACAGTTTAAATTGCAGCTGCTAATCATGTACTTAAATGTTCTTTGGCATCTAAACATTCACGAAACTAGAGCAAGAAAAAGATCAAAAACTTGCTAATAGTGAGAAAATCTGTGCGAAAGGTGACATGACTCATGAAATCCCAGCCATGCTGAGTTGTCCTTACAGTGCTGATCTGGAATCAGTGTCCTCAAAAGCACATGTGGTAGAAGAGGAGGAGCAAACACACTCCTGACTCCAGATCAGTGAAAAGGAGCCATTGATTCACACAGACTCTAAACTGCTGTCTGCAAAAGGACAAAGAGAAGTAGAACGCCAGGTAACATTCAAATGATGGACACCAAACATTTGAATCTGAGCATTGGAAAGCCATGGCCAACATGTACTTCAGCTCTAGGACACAAACAAAAGGTTCACAAAGACAATGCCATATCATTCTAATTTAATCCTTGTGTAGTTTTACAAGGACTGTTTACTAATGTGGCAATTTCCAGGACAAACATATTCTAATCATGGATTGCATTAAGCTGAACTTGATACAAACCACAAACTCTAAACCTTTAGCTAGAGCAACCTGTTTAGCTTAAATGCTAATGCTAATGACAGATTTATTATCGTTGCTTATATTACATATATTGTGTAAGTCAAAGGCAACTGTCAACTGGTTACCAACATTCTTCGAAATATATTTTGTGTGTAGCAGATGAAGCGTTTGCGGGGGGGGGGGGGGGGGGATTTAGACCAAAAGCTTATGCTAATCACATGTTTATTATCCTTAGATTGTGTCAGGTGTGCTACTGAAAACGGTTCAAAAGACTTCATGGCTAGTACCACCACCTAAATTACCACTCGGTAACCAGGTGCTGGAATTACAGGGTTGGCAATCATTCAGAGGGCGGATTATAACGTGTAACCCACTCAGTCAGAGATCATCAATCACCATTGTCTGAACATCAAAATTAAAGAGCATCTAAAGCATACATCTATAAGAACAGCTTCTATATTACAACTTCGGTCAGTGTCTGAATTTTTAAGATGTCTTGATTTCTCGTTTTAAAGCAGAAAAGAAACTCTAGGGACAATTGGAAATTGTCTTTTTGTGTAATTGTTAAGGCCAGCATACTCTCTTATTGCAAGTGGAGCACTTAAACCCAAAAGTAAAATTTTAATTTTGTGCATAATAGAAGTAGTTAAAGTCAAACACATGACCACTAATCCAACCGCTGTGACTAGCATATGAAGATGTCAGCGATTTCCCTAATGCTTAAACCCAATGCAGTTCTACTCATCATTTTTTCTCATTTTGTGCGAATGGCTCCAGCTGAGTGGCGGTGCCGAATTAAGTTTGTTCAGTGATTTCAGACTCTTAATGAGTACAGGCAATAACCTGAAACTGCCCCATTTTGATTTAATTAGATGCTCCGCAAAAGGCAGCAGAGATATTTAACCTTCCAGCGGCAGGAAACTCCATTTCCACTTAGCTTTTCTTAGCTTTCATTTCTCACCCCTCAGTTCCTCGGCCGCCACTTGCCTGGCTCCCTCCACTTCAGTCCAGGTGAAGGTCACCGGCTGAGAATATTGGCAGAGGAAAATTACCCTGGCTTGTTTTCTCATTTTCTATGTCTGACCCCAGTTCTGAAGTGGCAAAGGATTACTCGCATACCATCGGATGGTGTAAATACAATGGAGATTGGGGGAAAAAGGACAGGAGGAACAACATAAAAGAGCTGGCTGCAGAGTTATTGGATTTTCCAATTCACATTTGCTACCTGTGATCACAAGGGGCAGCTATTAGTTGGAAATCCGTAAGTGCTTCCTCTTGACCAGAGCTGTACTTGTGATAACTACTCTGGAAGAGTTCGCGAAAGAGAAATTGTCAAATGATTCCGCACTTTATCCCAGTCTGTTTCCAAAAGAAAACTTGACAGAAATTCTATCTTGTTTTTTTTGTCTAACACATAGATTATGGAAAACTTCGCCAACCCCAGCCTTCCTGACACAAACTGACCCAAATACAAAATATACCAGCGCTGCAGAAGATCTTCCATTTGAATTAACTTGCGACTGACGCCTTCAGTCGCCGTCACAATGCTGGCTTCTCTTTTTTTCCACGAGGTGGCTTGTGATATCCGAGCCACTAAAGGCCTGTGTTCGTCAGCCCTTCCAATGACAGATATGTGTCTCGGACACGCTAGGTTAAGGGACTTGACGCCTGAGCCCAGTAGAGCATGGTGCTAAAACAACACGACGTGCCACCCACCCTTCACACAGGGGTGGATTCCAGGACTGTTGCACAAAGCAAACTGAGTGGGGCAGGGCGGAGGATCGGGGTTTGGTCTTTTGTCAGCTGCACAAGCAGAGCTGTTCGGGCGTGTGCCTCTGATCTTTGGGAGGCTCCTCAGCTGTTCTATGCTGGACAGCTGAAGCCCTGAGGGATCCAGACAGCCTGCTCGAATTAGAGTACAGGCGACAGGACTCGACGCATTTCCCCCTTGTGAAAACATATCTTACTTTTGATATACACAACTACTCAGTTTCTCAGTGTTCCTATAAACACGTGTTTAATTATGCAAAGTACCTAATAGGGCACTTCGTGATGTCGCCAAGAAGAACCTATTGCTTGATCAAGATCCTTTGGATGATCATTCCTGGGTGGGTCAATGCTCTATTAATTAAAAATACTGTATGCATTAAAGGAATGGTTCTATATATATATATATATATATATATATATATATATATATATATATATATATATATATATATATATATATATATATATATATATGAATATAAGTGAATGATCACCAAAACGGTTTGGTTATCAACATTAATCAAAATACCTTCTTTTGTGTTCTTCATAAGGAATAAGTCCATATGTGTTTGGAATGATATGAGAGTTAGTAAATGATTACAATTTCGCCATTTTTGGTTGAGATAAAAAATGCAATTCAAATATTTAATGTCTTGCATTCTTTTTCTATGATTAACATGTTTTTTCACTTCTACTATTGTGAAAATTGTGATATGACTTTTCTGATACTTTCCTGATATCATATAGAAAAAAAAATTACTAAATTTTATTTATTTATTTATTTATTATTAGAAAAGCAGTAGTTTGGTGTAATGTTCTTCTATAATTACTTGGCTACCATGCAAACTATAAAACTGTAGTTGTAAGCACAAAAAACGACCAAGCATAGCCTATATTTTGTAAAATGGTTGTGTTGACAAAAAAGCAAAACATGGCAATTCTACTTCACCTAGTTAATACTCAATATATGAGCTTGTTACTACACCCCTGGGTCTAATTTAAACCCAAACCCTACCTTGACAATCGATTCTCATTTTATTTCTGAATCATAGAGTCAAGCCCCTATCTGTAAAAAGCCTGATCCCATTGGTTATAGAAATACTGTATCTGGAACTAACTTCACATAAAGTATGTAATTGTATAAAGCAGTTCAAAAACACTAGAGCCTTTGACTTTGCTATATCTAAATCTCACCGCAGGGGTGAAAAAGAACACAAGAAATTCAAAACTACTTCTCTAATATTTGAGGTTCCCAACATTTCTTAAAAGGCCTGATCACTCTAACTTCAACCAGGCAGCGCTCTTCAGTGGTCAGACTCACACCACTTCTCCTCAAGGTTTTAATGAGATCCATGGGGAACAAAGTTTCTCGCTCACCGTGCCCTAACACTCTGTAAGAGCGCTGACCTCCTGCCCCATCATACTGTCAAACCACGTCATGAGAGACCCAAGAACTATTAAAACCAAATGAGAAATAAAAAATAAGTTGCAAAACTTACACCGCTAATGATCCATTCAGTGTATATGTTGGCTGCTGCTATTTATTTCTCAATTTTGTTCAGAGATAAGCCAGGCTGAATGATGTTCAGTCCCGTGAAGGTGAAATTACCCCGATTGATAAAATGTCACAGATATTAAAGGTTACATTCGGCCCTCTTCTTGAAAACCAATTTCCTTACCATTAAATTCTTTAATACTATAGAGATATTTTTAGTCTATAACATAGCCATTTGGTGACTGATATAACCTAATCTCTTTACATTACCAAACCTTATGATATAAGAAGTAAATTACTGCTATTTTTACCAACCATCTGCCCTGTAATCTCTATTCAAGCACTGTTCTTTAATTTGCAGCGTCGCGCCATATAGGTGTAAATCATAAAAGCGAGTGTCAATGTTAAAGGTCCCATGACATGAAAATTTCACTTTCTGAGGTTTTTTAACATTAATACGACTTCCCCTAGCATGTATGTGGTCCCCAAGTTTCTAAAAATTTTAATCAGTGTAAATCGAGATTTTACTATCTTTCTCTGCCTTTGAAAAAATGGAAGCTCAATCGGGCTGATCTGGAATCTCCTCTTTGTGACGTTGTAAAGAGAAATGTTACCTCCCCTTTCTCTGCTTTGCCCGCCCAAATATTTACATATAATTCAGTCGCAATGTCAGCACAGGCGTTACAAACAGACTTTTATGATATGGATTCGACAGCACCGGCACAAACAGTGAGTAACAGTGTTCATTAATGCCTGATCTGTGATCAGTGATTTCTGATGTGTAGTTAATCATTCAAGCTCACACAAACTTTCTT
The DNA here is from genome assembly GCF_963082965.1 of Carassius carassius. Lineage (NCBI taxonomy): Eukaryota > Metazoa > Chordata > Actinopteri > Cypriniformes > Cyprinidae > Carassius > Carassius carassius. Next base: position 17,228,667 of record NC_081802.1, read on the forward strand.
TCTAAATCGTTTAATACTGTTTATGCATCACTGAATCAAGCCAGTGACTAAACGATCAACTTGACGTTGTTTCTCTTAGTAGCATGAAACAAATCTGTTATTTAAATTGTGATTTAACTACAGAGAGCGATCAAAGAACGCTCCCTTTTTTTTCGGAGCTCTCACACATCGCGAGTCACGTTATATCTGCACACTTGCCCAAACTGCCGTTACATTGAATGACGCTGTTATGCTGCACAACAAAGCTCTTACTGTATTCATGTGTTTGCTGTTAGTTGTGGTGAAAGCATTTTGTGAGAGAAAACGTGTTGCAATAATGACGAGATCACTGCATTCACGCGATAAACAGACTCGGTCTACTCAATACTCATCACTGCAGCCTTTCATGTGATGGGAAAAGATCGAAAAAATAATTATATAATCAACAAATCCACGATTCGTTAATCTCGACAGCTGTAATAGTATATATATATATATATATTTGAGAGGGGTTCCACATGTAATACGCATTTCAAATGCAAAGATGTCAGCCAATCACAACAGTTGTCGTTTCCTCGGAGTCTCACAGCAGACACGCCCCTTCAAACAGAGCATTCAAGCCAGAGGGCTAATATCAGGATATAAAAAATGCTTTTTATTTCTAAATTTTAAATTTAAAAATCATACTAACAATATAAGTACACCTAAGGAAACATTAAAAAGCATTTAAAGAAAAGGAAATAATCCATGTCATGGGACCTTTAAAACTCGTTCTGTTTCAGAGAAATATAAAGCAAGACATTTATAGGTCGATTCTCCCAAAGTGTAAACAGTGGATGTGTTGCTTTCAAAACATTTCTCTGTTTGTTTGCACTGCCTGATCAGTCCGACAACAGCAGCATTGGGTCAACCAATTGGGTGAGTTTGGAGGCGGGGCCATCTGTTTCACCGACCAACTACAGTCAGTGAATGTTTTGGTTTGATAACAGTAATTTTTTGGCTGTTACAGCAGAACTGACTCAACCAATATGGTGTGTTTGGGGCGGGGCCATTCCATTCATATATATATATATATATATATATATATATATATATATATATATATATATACGTAGATACCTCATTAGCGACTGTTTCTATGGGCTGTGATATGTACGCCATTTGCCATTTTTGGAATGGTCTGAACCTCCGAGCGTGTTGACTGTGTGCCTCTGCAATAGCAAGTTAAATGCTTGTATATGTTTGAAAATGCATTGATCATTATGGTGAATAACGTCAAGTTGACCATTCCAAGATGGCGGACGCATTAACGTATCTGGAGCGGATCAAATAGGGCATCTATAGATATCTATGGGGCCAACTGTTTCAAAGCCCAACTGCAGTCAGGGAATGTTTCTATTTGAAAACAATCATGTTTTGCTGTTATTCAGTGTACTGACACTAAATTTCACACTTTTAAATAAAGATCTTTCTAACAAATCAATGCAAAAATGTGATACAACAAGCATGTCTTACTTGAGTTTGCATGTACAATGTGCGTGTGTGTGCATTAATGAAATGAAGATGGCCTTTTGATTTATTTGCATTACAAAGCAGGCACAAAAACCAGCTGTATTCCATCAAAACCAGGCAATCTGATTCTCCGAAAAGCATTTTTCTTGTGCACTTGTGCACCATCAAATCTCCCACTCCTGGTTTTTAGAAAGATTGCTTTTGGAGAGAGATAAATAAACATATTCCAAACAGATAACGTCTGATTAAAAATTCTCGTCGCAAATTAATGTGTCGTCGCAGACGAATCTCATTACTCCTTCTGATGACAAATGGTACACCTAGGTTGCAATATCCATATACTAATATCCTGGATCCCGTTGTGATTTAATAAACGCACTTCTGACATTTACGCATCTTTATCTTATTCGTTTAACAACAGAATATTAGTCCTAAATGAGGAGCGGCATAACAACCCACCGTGCCAATTAGGTGAAGGGACAAATGATCTAATTATAGAATTGTAATTCTGGGGTTTTATGCTATGACAGGCGAAGAAGCGGGGACGCCAGACAGCCTAGTTAAGTCATGTCACTCTAATTGTGATTTACAGCTCTGTTCAGTCAATGCGTGTGCGATGGAGGCGTCTGATGGACTGGATGGACTGGATGGCCTGCTCTCATTAGTAAATGTCTCCCTTTGTCTGTACCAAAGAATGGGTAGCGCTGACCGCTATACACTCGGTGTCATTTGGCTAACCATCCGAGCGTTGGGCAAGGCCCGCCGACTGGATCCACTGTTGGTTTTGTCAGCAATTATCAGTGCAGAAGAAGCAGGTAAATTTGGTCCTCACAGAAGTGTGGAGTAGCGCTAGACCACATGCGCAGCTTGTTAAGAGGTTCACGTGGCGTTAGCCCTTGTTAATTTACACGTTACTTGGTATAAAATCCCAATTTGCGGTGTTACATTCCAACGCTGGTAAAAATAAAACCTTTGGGATGTTGACGCAAGTGACTAGCGCTGAGCTCAGCCTCTCATGGTGGGAGCATGTCATTCCATGTTTCGTCTATTGAGTGAGCACTCTGTCTCTGTCTCCAGGGGGTCCGTCGTGTGCTAGAACACAGTCTGGCCCCCATCCCATGTACCTTAGGCTAAACCGTCCAGATAGCATTCAAACTCTTCTGCGTAACATGCATCTGCCTCGTTAACCCCTACAGCACCTATTGATTTTTTTTCTCCCCATGATTTTACGGATCCTCAAGCTTTCCACAGCCATTGTGCTAATTCAGACTTACAAGGGATAATGTAATGCTGGGCTTCCTGTGTCTGCTGCAATGCAATTCAATAGGACAATAAGTCAAGATAATTTAGCCATCTGTTGGTTCTCTGCTGAAACGGCAGAAGTATTATGTTCTGTTTCTTGACTCTTCAGTGTTTCAGTTTATATATACTTAATTTATATACACTCAAACCAAAACGTATTCGGACACCTTCAACATTTCACACATTATTCGCTTTTTTTTATTTTATTTCGCAGTTTATTTCGAAAATGGTAATGAAATATGACAAGAACTCAGAGTTAAACTGTGTCAGAACAAATCCATCTTTGTAATGTCGGATAAGACTTAAGTGAAACATGGTCAGGTAAAAGTGTATGAATAATTTGTGCTCAAAAATTCTTATCAATTTTACTGGTTGTGCACCGTATGAAGAATTTTTGTGCATAATATATCGCAGTATAATTTATTTTGCTATCTTCACTTACATAAATGAACTATAGTGTCCTGCAACCATATATATATATATATATATATATATGATGATATGAAATTCAAATAAACATTGTCCTAACAACAACAACAACAAAAATAATAATTTTATTGTTGTTATTATTATTACATAAAAAGGCAAATTTACAAAATCTTTAATATTAAATTACATTAAATAGTTCATACACTTGCATATATTAATAATAATAATAATAATAATCTTATATTTTTCAATTGAATTATTATTTAATATTAAATCATAATAAATATTGTAAATGTCTTCATATTTCATCATAATTATAATAATTCACATTATTATCACTGTTGTTATGAAATAAATTCATATTATATTACATTACATCAAAATTATATTACATATATTTGCCTTCATATTTAGAAATAATAATAACAATAATATAACAATAGAATATATTCATAAGTAAAATAAATATTTAGCTGTATACCATTACATTCACTCTGATACTGATCTATGCAGTCTAAGTTGTGTATCTACTACAGTGCCAATGTATGTAAAATAGCTACTGTTTTAGCTATACTGAATGCTAAGTTGTAATGGATGTACATGGATAAATCTCAGTATTTGTTTGTGTGTCTGTTATGTTGTTACTCGAGTTAAACTGCTGCTGTATTATTCATTGATGGCAGGCAAGTTACTGCAAATGGTCATAAAAGACACGAGAAGGTTTGTGTCTTGTTTTATTTTCCTTGATTAAAATCATCCATTATATTGGGCATTATAATTATTAGAAGCAGAACTCCCACGCTTTGACAATTAATCAGAAAAAAAGTCCTATAATTGCACAAAATATGAAAGTCTTGAGTGGATTAATTTGTGATTTAATTGAGGCAAGATTTATTTGCAAAAAAAAGATAAAAACATGTTTCATGCAAAGCCTACAGCATATTTCTAATGCTACTGCCTACTTTCAAACTGATTTGTTATTAAAATTTGCCAATTTATTTTAGATTTTCCATTTGATCATGCTGCTTAATCACATAAATGTTAGAAGAATGAACCACAATTAAAATGCAGCCAAGTCTATTTCTCTCATATCCTTTGAAGAAGCAACCTGTGCAAAATAAAACCCATAAACAACAAAATTATGACTCCAAAAATACCCAAAATCATGAAAAGGACAGAAACCAGAAACCTTTCTAAACAAATACAAGGCTTTGTCGCTAAGCTCTGTGTCTCCACAACCTCAGACTACAGTCCCTGTGAGAGCTACGACGGCACATATAAAAATACCCCTTTTGTCATCTTAAATGACACTGGAATGAACCAAACCTCGATGGGCGGCATCTAGAAACACAGCCTTGTGCATGACTGACAGTCATAGCATAGTAGTTCCAAGTCAACCTATGGACCGTTATTTGAATTCATGGTCAATAGCATCTCTTCCCTGAACTTTACCTCTCCCTGTCTTATCTCGTTCTCTCTCAAGTTGGCAGTCTGCTGTTTCTTTACTCTCAGTTAAAGTAATGGACATCTGGGCAGCAATCAGGACGGCCCCTCCGGGGTAAAAACACCCACAAAGGATCTGCACGTCTCGTCTCTTGCTAGATAGTGGGCTTTAATCGATGAGCTCAGAAGACTAATTGTAAAACAAGCTACAGCAATACAGAATCCCGTTAAGAACCGAGTCATCATTTCCTCTCATGTCTCAGATGAATTTCCTCCCAGGCTCATTTAATGGGTCATTTAAAAGGTCTGTTTGTTAGTAAACATCAAGGATGCATTGTTCAGTTTTTGCTCTTTTTTTAAACATTTCGAACATTTTTTTTTTTACAAATGCTAAGGCTATGCATAGAGATTTAATTTTCATTCATAACACAGCATAAGTATGCATTCTTAGCATCATTGTGCGCTAGCGGACATTAGTGTGAACTGATCCAGAAAGATACTCAAAGTACTTTGCTTCTAGCTACTGTACATAAATTAGATTTTATGCACTTCTGTTTCCAAAATGTGCCAGAACGTAATTGATAACTTAAGTGCACATTTTTAGCATGCCTGCAACCTATAGCTAACAAAAAATATTTTAAGACTGTTATAAAAGTTATAAAAATGCTATTTCTGAATGTTCTTTGAACGTTTTTGTTCTAACGTTTTGAGAACATTATTAAAGACCGGATAACTTTGAACAAATGTTTTATTAACGGTACTGAAACGTTTGTTCATAACATAGAGAGAACTTTGCCAGAAATGTAATGAAGTTCTGAGAACGTTCCTTAGAGGCAGATGCTTCTTTTTAAGTGTCGAACATGATTCATAACCTTATGCAAGTATGTCTTAAAGGAACACTACACTTTTTTTGAAAATAGGCAAATTTTCCAAATCGCTTAGAGTTAAACAGTTTTGCCATTTTTGGATCCATTCAGTCGATCTACGGGTCTGGCGGTAGCACTTTTAGCTTAGCTTAGCTTAGCATAGATCATTGAATCGGATTAGACCATTAGCATCTCACTCAAAATTTACCATAGAGTTTCTATATTTTTCCTATTTTTTCTTTTGTAGTTACATCATGTAAAAAGACGACGGAAAATTAAAAGTATTTTCTTGGCTGATATGGGTAGGAACTATACTCATTCCAGCGTAATAATCAAGGAACTTTACTGCCATATCACTGGTGCAGCAGGCGCAGTGATATTACGCAGCACTTAAAAATAGTCCCCAGCTAGTTATATCGTAATATCATTGCGCCTGCTGCACCCGTGGTACGGCAGCAAAGCTCATTGATACCACAAGTCACGCTATTGTTGGCATTAGCATAAAGAAGGCCAGAAACATACTCACTAAAAGTATGTGAACACAGATGCTTCTAGAATAGCAAGCTTTATTTCATACTGTGCCAGAACACGATTCATAACCCCATGAAAGTACGCAAGTGAATATTTAACATTGTCAAAAGTAACGCTATATCAAACATTAGCATTAAAAGGTCTAAAAACATAGACTATAAAAGTATATTAACACAGGCGCTTCTATCCACACAAACAAAATGTCATGTCTTGTGTCAGGATTAGGGCTGCTCGATATTGGGAAAAAATGTCATTGCGATATTTTATTTTTCTGCGATATATATTGCGATATGAAATCTAATCAAATTTTTTTACAAACAAAAATGGGGTGATTACACTTAAATTCTCATTTTAAATGATTTAAACATCGACGCCATCGTGTCAATTGATTAATATGCGCGAGGGAGAGAGAGAAAGACAGCGCTCGTGTTGTTTGAAGACGGTGAGCGTGCGGCAGGCGCTCTCTCTCTCTCGCGCGCTCTCTCTCCCTCTGTCTCTCTCTCTGTCTCGCCCTCTCTCTCTCTCTCTCTCTCTCTCTCGCTCACTCTCTCTCTCTCTCTCGCTCTCTCTCTCCCTCTGTCTCTCTCTCTCTCTCTCCCTTTGTCTCTCTCTCTCTCTCTCTCTCGAACGCGCTCTCTCTCTCACTCGCTCTATCTCTCTGCCCTGTTAAACTGACAGGACTTAATAACACATGCAAATGATAAACTTTCACTCTATGATGGTTAAGCTGTGCAATTAATCCGCGAATCACATTCGTCAAGGGCCGGGGAGCAGCTGGCCCCTACGGTTAATGAATAACGGATCAACTACGACAGCCTACATCGCACATCCTGTGATGTGACTATCGTGGATTTGTACATTGCGATATCGATGCTTAAACGACACATCGTGCAGCCCTAGTCAGGATACAATTATTTACGCAATGTTCTACGTTAGCATTAGCATTAAGCAATATGCTGCTTGAGCATTAGCTTATACCATGTACCACTGGCTTTCTCCTTCAGGTCAAATACTTTCATTACAGAAAAACAGTTTAAAGAGAGTTAGCTGAAGTCAGCATGTTTACAGATAGCTACATGTGTTATTCATGTAGCTATCTGTAAACATAATGACTTCAGCTAACTCTCTTTAAACAATTGCACAGATGTTTGAAAGCAACTCTATCGCCCCCTAGTGTATGGAGGTTTGTTAAAGTATCAGTAAAGGGCCATTCACACAGAAAATGTTTTTGTGTTGAAAAAATGCAAGACACAGGGCAGTGGAATGGAAACGAAGCAACTTTTAACTTGAGCGCCACAGTCACAATACTGCAGCCAGTTACTCACATTTGAACACTTGTGCAAATTTAATTTTTCTCTGTTGAAGTCTAACCTCACAAGGCAAATGCCATAAGGCTAAGTCTCTAGTGTATGTTTTCTCACAGGACATGGAACCAGGGCCCGCTAAAGTCACGTAGCCCTCTTCCGATCGAGCAGTCATCTGTTAAAATCCTCTTCACGCCAGAGAAAATGAGTGCTCTGCAGCGCACGGGACACATTAGCCCCTCAGGCGAGATCCCTACATATGCTGCAGATTCTCTCAGATTACAACCAATTTTCTGGATACATTTATTACAACGCAGACAGACACATCATAGCTAGAAATCGTATTTAAAAAAATATATGCGATGCAATCCTGTTGGGAATTATTTGACGTGCATTTGTTTCTTACCCTTCTGTAAAATATTCCAAGCTATTTCTAGTATATTTATTTTTCCTTCTATTGAACTGAATTATTTTTTAAAGGCAGAGCTTATGCAAATTATATTCTGCTGTTTATGGCTAAAGTTAAAGCATTAAAAAGTAGGGAAAAAATAGAGGGACTTTCAAATGTGATATATATATATATATATATATATATATATATATATTATCAATCCCTTGATGCATAAAAATGTAAGCATGTTTTATTGTGCCCTCTTTTAAACCATGGAAAATGTTTTTTGTTTTTTTACCTCCGGTGTTCTCATTTATTTACTGATACAGTTGAGTAAACCTTTTATTTTCCTCCTCCTCTAGTCCTCGTCCTTCAGTTTAAGGTATTGAGAGTATGTATTGGTTGTCATTTGAGAGAAACGCCTATCTGGACCATTGACCTCTGTCTAAGTTGAAGGTCATTCAATCAATCTGTCACTTTACTCTGGTTCCACATGATCATGAGGATGCAAGCAACCCGAGAAGCCACTAGAGATGCTGGGATGGGGGTGAGGAGCCCCATGATCAATAGTTTCAGGTTATGGATACTTGCATTACTCGCTGCTTGCTTACGGGAACGCTTTATGTCTGATAAACCCCTGCAGTGTACACTGCAGATCAGGGCATAGATTCTTTTCATAAACATGCAAATGGTAAAATAAATTCTATCTATCTATCTATCTATCTATCTATCTATCTATCTATCTATCTATCTATATATATATATATATATCTCAAATATTTAGAGATTATAAAATAAATAAAATTAAGGAAAAAAAACATGTAAAACATAAAATACTTCTATTATAATCAGTAGCAGGACTGCAAGTAACATAGAAAACAGTTTATATAATATAAGATTTAAAAAAAAGTTTGCCATTTTTGAATACTGGTATAACACATTTAATAATACAATTGAAAAGATGATTGAAAATATGATTAATGATAATAATAATAACAACAACAACAATAATAATACAATTATAGATACTTTTATTAGCCAAGTTATAAACATAAAATACCATTAGATGGATAAACAAAATACTAAAATACTATCATAACATAGTAATTAATCATAAATAAATAAATGCATAGGTAGAACATTTCTAAACAGTTAAAAGGTGTGAATTTTAAAATAAATAAATAGATAAATAACTAAAGTTTATGATTTTTGTTGACAAATGTAGGATTTTTTTAAATAGTTTAAAATGTGTGAACGTTTAATAATAATAATAATAATACAATTATAGATACATTTATAATAGATGTATATGCATTAAATACTACTATCAGAATCTGAAACAGGGTTGCATGTAACATAGCAGACCGATCTCACAAAAAGCATATAATTTGTTCCTGTAAGACTTTACAAAAAAAGTTATGTGACATCTAATGTTGCTTTCGTCAACGAAAAATTATAAATATCGTCATCAACAAATTTTTATCACGTGACGAAAATGTGACAAGACGCAACGTAAATGCTGGTCATGTGATGATGACTATAATTAAATGTATAATGCAATACTGTTGACGAATAAAAACGAGACTAAATGTGGTCAACAAAATAAAAACTATGCTAAAATGTCTCTTAATTTTCGTTGATCAAAACCGAGACAAAACAAAATGTTATAACATCATTTTGTCGCGTTATTATTATTATTTTGCAGTAATTCTGTTTCCGGAGTCTCACTTCAGGGTCTGCATCAGGTCACACTGCGATGTCACTTCCTCAAGCCCCAATCGTGGCATTGTTTAGAAGACGACAACTAACAAAGATAAGTCCTAGAGAAAGGGACCGATGTGTGTACTTCTAACATGTTTGATTGGGAAATTAAAGTTTGTCAATTCTAATCAGAGAGTCTTCCTTGTCTGGAATGGATGTATTCTTGAGTCTATAAGGTAAGAATAATATAATAATATAACCTTGTTTGAAATGGGTTTGACTAAAAATTGGTTTTATTTTTTTCTATACTACTAGGAACTTATATTATATTGACTGGGTTAAGTAGAATTTCATTACAAAAAAAAGAGCCTAAATACAATTTTCATTGACTAAAACTAGACTAAAATGTCATCAGTTTTCGTCGACTAAAACTAGACGAGACTAAAAAGAGTATGAACGTGACTAAAGCTAATAAAAACTAAAATGACAACACACAAAGACTAGACTAAAACTCAAATTAAAACAGGTCGCCAAAAACAACACTAGTGACAACTCACTCAAAAAACCAGAAGAGGTTTAGGAAGCTTTTTAACAGGACATTGTGAGACTTGGGCAGAAAGATACGCTTATTAATTAGCATAGATTTTGGAATATTCCTAAATAAGATAAATGTGTAAATTAGAGGCCTGGCGTTTCTCATCTGTACTAGTTATCAAATAGGCCGGTCAGGCGATTTTGTTCCCTGCAGAGACTCGTGACAAGTGTCTGTGGAGATTCAAAGGTTAAGAGCAGGATAAGAGTGGATAAGAACTCCACTGGATTGGGATAAGACTTTCAAAGAATAAAAATAAATACAAAAATAACGAGCTTTCTACAGTGGCTCGCTCCCAATGATCTCAGCATAACTGATAAACTAATCCTGACCTGAACTTTGACTCGGATCATTTGTGTCACGTAAACTCTGTGGAGGATTAAAGGTAGAGGATGTGAAGAGTACAGAGAAGAATGAGAGTCAGAATAAGAATTTAATCATTTAGGTTCCCTAATGGCCCCATCAACATTTCTCCTAGCATTTTTGTGGAAGAAGAAATGAAATACCCAGTCTATTTTTTTCAAGTTGCTCTGCAGTTGCTATGATCTTCAAAATGGTGTTAATGCATTGATGTTGTACTTGCTAGGTTGTTTTGAATTGTTTTTAGCATATTGTTGTGCATTATATTGTACATTTCATAAACGTGTTCTGATTGGGTTTTAGCGGTTTATAGGTTGTTCTAAATGTTTTAATTTTTTTTTTGATATACAGTTGCTGATTATCGCCAAGGTGTGGTAAATGGTTTTTATTTTGCTATGCAGTTGCTAGTGTGTTCTGATTGGGTTTTAGTGGTTTCTTAGGTGTTCTATATTGTTTTATGGATGTTCTGAATAGTTTCTTATGAGGCCAAATCAAAAAGCCCATACAAAGTCCTTCTTTTAATGAAAAAAAAAAAAGATTTTTCATCTGTTTTAACGTCCAAATACAGATGTTCAAATCCCAACATCAAGTCAGCAAAATGTAAACCAGAGTTCCCTTTCCTTTCGTTCCTCTGCTTTCCCTTGATTTGTCCATCACCTGATCTCTGAATGGCTCCACTAAATGTAATGAGGACACGTTACGGATATGTACATTTTGTCCTTGCACCTAAATTGGTTGTAATTTGAGCCGAGCTGTTCTTCATCCGATTACATCTGCAAGCCTCTGTTTTTTGGCTCCTGTGTTTTACCAGCCACTAAAGAGTCAGACGGCTAACAAATGTAATATAATTTGGCAATCGGAAGACAGTGCGTCATGATATTTTTACAGCCTGCCCGAAACCCTGTGACGATGGAGATAGGGGAATGAAAGAGTAATATTTGAGTTGCAGGAAAAGACATCTCCATCTGGCTCTGACTGATCCCTGCTGGAGGAACTCGAGGCCTGTGGAGTGGTCAGGGTGGAAATTAAAATGCAGGTACACGGATGTCAAGATCCCTCTCTTCAGAATATGCAGTCAGAATTTTATGGCTTTCATTACGGTTTATTTGAATTGTGTGTCGTCGGCACATAGAGGAGACGACTATGTTCACTGAACAACTGAACAGTCATTGTGTTACGCAATCTAACAAAACCATTTAAAAAATACTTTTTCACCTCAAAATCAAAGGAAATAATTATTTTTTTTTTTTAAAGAAAGGAAAATTATATATATATCTGTATATTTACTCTAAAGTTAAATTGTGTTATGGTTACTCTTCTTTCAAGACTCTTTAAACACAAATGTACACATTATGCTGCATTCACTCACTGAGCAGAGGCAGAGCTGGGCCGTAACACCTATTCATTAATGCTGGAGTGACGCCACACCAATAAAACACCCGAAACCGGTCCTTAAATGTGGGCGCTTACATTGAGTGGAACGCCAGCGCTCTAAAACAGGCACCTAAATTGGCAACTCCGAGTGTCAGCCAAAAACAAGAAATAAAAATAATGGATATGCATGATTCCAGCGTGACCTGCCATTCTGAGCTGTGACCTTCAGTTACTGTAACCCACATCTATCCCATGAGCCTCTGTCTTTAGAAACAACAGAATCCCAATTTAATGGATTATTTCACCCCAAAATGAAAAGTCGCTGAAAATGGACTGCTCTTTTATTTTTCATCAGATTTGGAGAAATGTAGCATTGCATCACATGCTCATCAATGGATTCTCTGCAGTGAATGGGTGCCGTCAAAATGAGAGTCCAAACAGCTGATAAAATATAAGTCCTACCCATACTACTACCCATAAATTGTACTACCCATAATATTGCTTTTTCCATAAAAATGTAAAGAAAAAAAATAATAGTCTTGTCTGAATCAGGAGAGAAATATGCACAGATCATGACCAGTTCAAAACAGTCCAAAACATTTCAAAACAAAAATTGGTGTTCGAGAACAACAGGAGATGGACTTTTCCACTGGAGGAAGCGTTATTATGGATTACGGACTCGTATTTTGGCCAGAAGTAACAGTTTAAAGTTAAAATGACTTAATGATGGATTTGTTTCTTACAAACATACAGATTTTGTCTTCACACGACATTAACTAATCGACTGGAGTGGTGTAGGTTACTTGTGGATTATTGTGAGGTTTTTATCAGCTGTTTGGACTTTTATTCTGACGGCACCCATCCAATGCAGAAGAATCGGTGCTGAGCAAGTGATGTTATGCTACATTTCTCCAAATCTAATGAAGAAATACACGGATAGCCTGAGGATGAGTAACTTATCCAATTTTTTTTTTATTTTTGGGTGAACTACTCCTTTAAAAATCCCAAAGACAAAATGTAATTAACAAACGTTAATTAAACAATGTTTTAACCGGCACAAAACTGATTGTAATACTTGTTTTGTAAGGCCGGTATAAACTAGGACACTTAACAGCAAGCGATCCAAACTGTCTAGACCACCAGTTGTATAATCCATCATGGCGGTAATCCAAAAACCAAATCTCAACACTAGCGCTCAAGTAAAAAACTCAATCAAAGCAGCCAGCTCTCTAATGAGAAACTATCTCACAGCTTCAACAAGGGCTTTGTGTTGGGCTCTGGGAGGCCATGTGTGGAAAAACTACTCAAAACTACTCAAAACACGAGGAAAATCCTCCATGCTGCTCTTCAGACGAGAGGCACATGTCGTGGCAGGTATTCAAAGCTATACCTCAAACCACGGTCGTTCATCTCACCATAAACGCTACGTTGACCTTTGAGTCTAATCCCAGACAGCATGTTCGGTGGTCACGCTCGAGGTGTCATAATAAACCTTATTACAACTGGGCGCTACGTATGGGTGACATTTGTTTTAAAAGATGCAGGGAAGATAATGAGAAAAGACAAGAAGGAATACAATCTCACATATCAGTTCTGAAAAGCAGCGATGCCTGCCGTGACGGTAAGGTAACGCTTGTTCTGTGCAACTCTCAACTAGCTTAAGCATCTACACGCTGAGATATATAATATACCAATATACAGTTATCAGCTGATATTATAGATTGCCCCAATTTATTGCATTATTTCTGATGCAGGATATTTAATCTCATTCCAGTAAATGTATCAATTTATGCACAATATACTTTGCATAGTACTTATATGATGCATCTTTAGAGAAAAGGCCATCTGAATTGAGTTAAATGGAATTTTATATCATTTTTAAACATACATATTTCTACACATTTTGTTTAGTCTGTTATTATAATTATTTATAATTGCATACAGTTGCTATTTTTGGTTGTTGCGGATTACTTTTCATCTATATTTCTATCTATATTTTGATATATTTTATAATTTTATATGCATTCTGTGTATATAAACATACATGATAACATTAAATAAATTCTAAAAATTAATAACATTATTATTATTATTGTTACCATCAATATTACATGATTTCAAATGTTTTTTAATAATAATAAATAGTATTAGAAAGTTCATTAAACATTAGAAAATAAGATTAATCATGTATTTAATTTAGTAAAACTTAACACATCCTGTAATTTAAAGCATATTATTATATATTCAAATAAATTCAATTAAAATAATACATATTCTTACATTGAAAAATAATAAAATCAAATAAATACAAATAATTAGCTAATCTCAAAATAAATACTTTTTTTTTAATTTGATTAATTATAAGGCAGGGTTTAAAATATTTGATTTTAGTTCACTCATTATTATTACAACTGTAGTATTGTTAGTAGTTTTAGTTCATTTAGACAAAAATTATTTGTGATTGAAATTATTTTGGATTGAGTTTGAGGAATTGTAATATAATTTATCGGCAACCAAAACATGCATTTTAACATCGATACCTCTCTACACTTACTAGTTCAAGCAGGTTAACCGGCCTCACCAGGTTTTATCAGTTCTACCAGCTAACGAAGCAGTAACCAACAACAAAATGCCTTTTCATCAAGAAGGATAAGTGTCCAAAAATTATATCTGAAGGCTTCAAATTTAATTGGGCAGAAGCAAGTGTTTAACATTCTGTGAACGACACTTCAAACCTTCGATTAATAGTCAAATGTCTCATGACATCCATCGAGATTTGTGACGGTCCTTTAGGAAGAGATGACTTCACATCAACACCCTGTGGACAACTGACAGCGAGCCAACACGCACCTGACCTTTAGCCCTGTGGGAAATCACACCGCGGTGAATGAGGCTAAGAGCATTACCAACTGAAGCTGCTCTTAGATTAGCTTTTTCTGGACGAGATTTGTCTCCGAATACAGGACTTTGGTCTTTCTGTCTGTCACAACTGCAGATTTCCATGCAGATTTGCTTTTTCCAGGGCACATCCCATCTGTCTGTCATTGTGATGGACAGATGCACAGCAGGGAGAAGTGGGAAGAAGGAAGAAAATGGTGGAAAATAGACAGATCTAGGATGCATTGAAAGTGATTAACATGCACGCGGATAGGCTACATGTCCTTAGTGAATGGTGACACCTGCCAGCTTCTTTCATTTGCATACAGAATATCTTCAAAGCACCAATCGCTATCCAAGACACAAACTTCTTTTGTCTTCCATATACTTTCTGTTAGGACTGGGTGGTTGGACCCAAAATAGATCTAACAAATTCAACAGAATACAGTGAGGTTTTGGCTTAATCAAAAAATGTGCCAACTGAGTAAGAACAATCATTTGAAATAGATTTCTTGAAAAAATCTTATACAGTTTTGCTTAAAATTTATATTGTATTAATGTTTAGATTAAAATTCAAGCCAATGAATTAATTATTTTAATGATATGACCAGTGTATATACACAGTATAAATTATTCCTATTCTTATCTGAAGAAAACATTTATTTATTTGTTTTATTATTATAACTTTAATATTTTATTTATTTTATTTATTTATATAATTACTCATTATTATTATTATTATTATTATTATATGTTTACTAATTATTATTATTATTATTATTATTAAGTTAAGATAAACTGAACTAAATAATAATAATAGTTATTATTATTATCATTCATTTAAAATAAACTGAAATATTAATAAAGAAACATTATTGTTATTATTTATTATTTATTGTTATTATTATTTATTCAATTTAAAATAAACTAAAATATGAATAAATAAACAAAATATGAACAACAATAATAATACTTATTTACTTATAACTTATTTACTTAATCTGATTTATAGAGTATTTGTCGATGATAATAATAATAATAATAATAATAATAATAATAATAATAATAATAATATCAACAAACACATAGTACATGTATTTAGTAAAACAGCTATAACAGTATAAATGGTAGAGCAGAATCTCTACCCAGTAACACATTTCAACCGTCGCCAGGTAAACGCTGTCATACCTCAAAGCCCTACTCTGCTTGGTTTGGCACAGCTATAAACTGCATCCGACTGAATTTCAGAAGTCGTTGTCTCATGGTTAGAAAAGAAAAAAAGAAAAGGAACACACACAGTGAGGGAGAATGAGCTTCCGTCCAAAAATAGCGCAAGCCCTGTTAAATATTTTAGGCACTCGGCAGACAGAAAGAAGGGGGAAAAAATCCCTAGCCACAAACAAAAACACTCTAGCATTGAATGATTAACATCCAGTCTTGAATTATAAGTGTATGAATGCATTTAGTGGGCTTTGATTGATCTGCAGCGATGAAGCTTTCGCCCCATAAATCCCTCTAGCTCGGCCCGGGCCAGCTCTTAAAAGCAAATGCTGTTATTCAGGTGCTGGCTCTGTGGAAACTAGGAGCTTGGCGAAACAAAGTGAGATTAGCCAGTGCTAGGAAAAGCAGGCCACTTTTAGCAACGGTTAGCGGTTGCAACTGTC
Source organism: Carassius carassius (assembly GCF_963082965.1). Classification (NCBI taxonomy): domain Eukaryota; kingdom Metazoa; phylum Chordata; class Actinopteri; order Cypriniformes; family Cyprinidae; genus Carassius; species Carassius carassius. The sequence goes on from NC_081802.1 coordinate 17,244,992, forward strand.
ACGCCAGCAACAAACGGCTTAGCGTGGGGTGGGAGGACAGGGCTGGGGGAACCACCGAGAGATTGGCACTTCTCACCCACTCATAACCACCTATGACATTCCTTCAAAACCACCCATAGCACCTCTGAGAGATGCAGAGGCAATGGGCGTCAGGGTCTTTCATGGCAAGCAGAGTAAAGCGGGAGTGGAGGGGTGTCTAGAAACAGGGTTTGATCAAAGCCAGCAAGTGCTAACCAGCCTCTAGAATGATAAGCAGCTCAGTGCCGAGGTAAAGAAATGCAGCATGCCGCAGAGAAACACAAACGCTGTGTAAAAATAAAAGTGCATGCTCAAATGCAAGTGTTTTTTGGCGCATATTTCTTTAAAAGTAAAGTGTTTACTGATTAAATACAAGTATTGTAAGAGTGAGTGATACTCCATTAGGACAACTACACTGTAAACGTATTTTTCAAAGACCTATAAATATTGCAATAATGTTTTTTTTTTAATCATATATATTTAATGCACGTACTCCTAACGTAAACTGCAACGTTAAAGAGACAAAGCCAGAAATGGTGGACAAAATGGGGATAGAACTATCCCGTTCTGTACTGTGGAGCCCAAGCTTGCGTCTCTCCTGTAGTGAGATTTATTTGCCTATTCCGGGAAAGAGAAATTAGATTATTTCTGAGGACTGTGCAGGGTACGGCCTTGATCCTGGTCGTAGATGCCGCTGCTAAAACTAAGCCGGGGCGCCATGACAGTGCCATCATCCCACCAGCACGGGAGCCGCTAAACCTCTACTAAACCTCGCCCTGTTTATAAACCTTAAATCAAACTAGGTCAGACTAATCGATTTATTTTGCAGAAACCTAGTGGGCTAATAATAGTGATTAGCTTGTATTTTAGCGTAATGAGTAGGTGGGGACGGAAACGAGTGCGGGTGGAGCCACAAGGGTGGATGATTATATCTTCAAAACGAGTGCAGACGTCAGCTGCAGGGCTGTCTCATCCCTAATTCATACTGACACCACATCCTCTGCGATACATAACAGAGAGATCTGTGCAGTAATTACCAGCACAGACATGTATATTCAATAGAAAACAAGGAGGTGAGAAAACAAGAGAGAGAGAGAGAGAGAGAGAGAGAGAGAGAGAGAGAGATTAAGGAAAGCAATAAGGTGGAGGATTTTATTGCTCAGGAGACATTATAGTTCTCAGTTATGTTCACTTAAAGTCAACATGAAATCGAAAATTGACCATGTCTTGTGTTCTTTATACATAATTTACTCATGTTATTCCAGACCTGCATGACTTTCTTCTGTGGAACACAAAAGAAGATGTTTCAAAGAATGTTTCAATAGCTTTTGTCCAAGCAACGGCATCTGAAATAAAAATGGACTTTTATTATATGGAAGAAAACATGCAGAGACATTTTTCAAAATATATTTTTTTGTTTTCCACAGAAGAAAACACATTTTGTGGTAAACTACAGTAGCCCTAAGCAAAAGTCTCAATTTGCTCTCCATTTAAGTTGCACTGCCATCTAGAAGAAACAATTGTGATGTTAAAGAGATATTTTTGATTTTTCTCTTTCCTACAGATAGATTTTATTTTTGAAGTTTAGTTTGCGTTAGTCATTCCTGATTGCTAATGTTAGTATGTGGCAGGTTGTATTAAAGGGAAGGGCATTCAAATTCTAGAGAGCATTTGACTGGACTAAATGTTTAGTACAATATGATTCATCAGTATTTTTAATCCATTTTAAACTTGAGTCCAGACTCTGTCTTGTGTCTGTCGATCTTGACTCAGATTCAATCCTCTTCAGGTCTCTGTCTTGACTCAAATTCGTTCAGTTTGTGGTTTCTTTCTTGACTCAGAATCAACCCTCTTCTGGTTTTGATTTTGATTTGGACTCAACCAATTTCTGGTCTTGGTATTAACTTGGAATTGATACTCTTCAGGCCTGTGTCTTGACTCTTGCTTAACCCTATTCTGGTCTCGACCTTGACTCTGGCTTAGCCACCTTCTAATATCATTCTTGATTTGGACCCAAACCGTTCCTGGAGTCCATCTGGTTTCTGGTTTCTGCCTTGACTCCGAATCAAGCCCCTTCTGATTTTGATTTGGACGCGACCCATTTCTGGTCTTGGTCTAAACTTGGAATCAATACTATTCTGGCCTGTGTCTCGACTCGACCATCTACTGGTTTAGGTCTTGACTCGGACCCAAACCATTTCTGGACTTGGTCTGGTTTCCGGTTTCCTTCTTGACTTGGAATCGACCCTCATCTAGTTTTATTCTTAACTCAGATTCGACCCTCTTCTAGTTTCGGTCTTGACTTGGACTCAATCCATTACTGGTCTTGGTCTTGCCATGGAATCGATCCTCTTCAGGTCTGTGTCTTGACTCGGACTCTGCCTTCTTCGGGTCTCTGTCTTGTCTCTGAACCAACACGGTAGACTCGACTCAGTCTTGACTAGTTTCTTTTGGATCTGGCTCCTACTCAGGTCTCTGCCTTAACTCAGACTCAAATAACCTGGACTTGACTACAACACTGTCAAAATTGTTTTTTAAATGGACAGATTTGTGTTTTGGAGCAACAATCAAATCCCAGAGCTCTACGAAAAGATGGGAGAAAGAAAAGCATGATGAAGAGACAGATAAATTTGAGCAGTCGGCTGTTTCCTTTACACCAGCTGGATTGAGGTTCACAGTCAGCAATGCTTCAGTCTTGAATTTTCCACCCAGCAAAGCCCTTTCTCTGCTCAGGATTGCAACTGCCGCATCTTTGCACTACAAATAAGTCCAGATATTGGCATTTCCAAGAGCTTTTGGAGACGTGCGTGTCACTTCCTGACTCGGTAATTTATGGTAGGCCTCTCTCGCTCTCTTTCTCTCACTGCTTGAGAGATTTCTGCCCAGTTTTCATTATTGAAAAGGGCCACCTTCTTTCCTTGCCTCCCCTCCCTCCCCATCTCTTTCCTTATTAGCTTTGCGATTCCAAGAGCACATTAGGATATTACATTCAAGATGGGAATGGATGCTGCCTGCCGACTTGGCAAGACTCCCCACTGCTGTCTCTCCTCACTCTTTCTCCTCCTCCTCACCGGTCTTGGACATCTCTCTCTGAATTGGTCCCCGCTTGTCGTGTCCTGCCATCTCTGCACCGAGGGTGACGGAGGCACAAAGCAGCCACTTGTGAGCAGGAAGAGATGGCGTGGCCGGCACAGTGGCTTCTCTGTCATCGTATGAATCATTCTGACGTGTTCGAGGATAAAGACATGCATGCACCCACACAGCATAACACCCCCCCTCGCGCCGCCTAAGGAGCATTCCTCATGACATGTGAGCTTCCATTATGGCAGCTCGTTCGCCATTGTTATTTATTTGACTTAGGGGAAACTGTCTCACAAACAAGGGCGTAGCTTTCTCATTTTCTGCAGAGATATAAGTCGGTTGTCGTCAGGACAGAACACAAAGATGGGAAAAAAAATGTGCTGTACTGTTAGACAAATTAACAAAATTGTTGTTTTTTCTGTGCAAAACTGCCCCAGTGCCTTCTGGGTGATTGCTGTGCTGCTGCTATTGTAATCTCGGTGGCTGACAGGTAGTTACTTACTGGCTCAATTCAAAAGTGTGACATTATGACCCCCAGATATGGCTCGAGTCCAGGGGCGTAGCCATCTTTTCAGAAGTGAGGGGGACAGAAATTATATATATATATATATATATATATATATATATATATATATATATATATATATATATATATATATATATATATATATATATATATATATATATATACACATTACAATATACAAGAAGTCTCTTCTGCTCACCAAGTCTGCATTTATTTGATCCAAAGTACAGCAAAAGTTTTACAAGTTTTTACTATTTAAAATAACTATTTTCTATTTGAATATATTTTAAAATGTAATTTATTCCTGTGATGAAAGGTGAATGTTCAGTAAAATTACTCCAGCCTTCGGTGTGACAACCTTAAGAAATCAAATCAGTCTAATATGCTGATTTGCTGATTATCAATATTTAAAACATGAGTACATTTTTTTTCAGCATTCTTTGAAGAATAGAAGGATCCAAAGATCAGCATTTATGTGAAATAAAAAGCCTTTGCAACATTATACAGTTATCATTTAAAAATATATATTTTTTGGAAAATAAATTATAGATATGAATACTTTTATTTAGCAAGCTTTAAAATCTCAATAAATAACATTTTGAAATGTATTCAAATAGAAGTCTAGTAAAAATATTTCAGTTTACTGTTTTGCTGTACTTTGGATCAAATAAATGCAGGCTTGGTGAACAGAAGAGACTTGACTGGTAGTGGATACTATAATCAACTTTAATAATTCTCTAATTTCTAGCTTTTAATTTGCTTAGAAATCTATAACTGCTTGACAATAACAAATAATAATGATTTTTTAATATATACAACAAACACTTATGTATCACATAATAAGGCAGAATAGTTTATATACTGTAATAAATGCTATGTCAATTAGCACTGCATTGTTCATATACTTTATTTATCACCTGCTGGAGATGACTTGAAAAACCATATTGTCGCAATCGTATATTAATGTCTTCGTGTTTCCAAAAGTTTCAGTGCTTCTGTCAAAACAACTGTTTTCATATAGCGATAGCTGGACGCTGTTGCCCATATTAGGAGTTTCCTGGTATGACTTTCTGTGCGAGAGTGCCCTCTGGCTTCGAGGATGAATGAAACACACACTGCAGGAGTGTTTAGCGATTCTGGGTCAGAATAAAATATGGGGTCATGCGCAGACTATCCTGTCTCTTTGAGTTTAAATCTATATTTATTTACACCAGCTCTTGAAAACCTCTATGCGAACACATTTGACTGAAAAAGTGCGGGGGACGAATTTACATGATATTAAAAGTGTGGGGGACACGTCCCCCGTGTAATCTACGCCCCTGCTCAAAGTCCCACCTTCAGTGCATTAGGTATGGTATCACATGGTAATCCTATGATACTTTCCAATATAGTTACAACACACAGTACCATGGTATTTACAAAAATACTACTGTACTACCATAGTAAATGTCCAAAAGGTAAAATTTTCACAAAGAAAAGACCTACGTATCATAGTCGTCCATGGTGTGCATTTAAATACTATGCGAATAGCATGGTATTCTTTGAAGTAGCTTGAAGATCCAGGCAAATACCGTGGTATTTAAATATGAATATATCTTCAACAAACACCATATTATTACAATGATATTTTTTGTTATGGAACCAATAAAATTCCACATTTTGGACACAGTATTTTAATATACTGCAATCATTGTACTATGGCAATAGAACAGTACTAGTATTTTTGTGAGTATTTCATGTGTTAGAAGTTTAGGATTTTAGCATAAGATTTTCAGTCTCTGCTGCCCCACATGTACAGATCTTTTAGCATCTTTACATATTCCTTCAAATAAAATAATCAAGCAATATCTCCTTCTTCCTGTACTCGGCATATGAGTTTGACCTCATTTACAATGCCAACCCTTGTAGCTCGCAAGCCAAAAAACTTGACATTTATTGTAATCACCTAGGGTGTGAGATAGGTGACAATGACGGGTTGTATCCATAGGACATAAACTTCTAGATTCCCTGATGACTGCAGATGGGCGTTTTGCTTTTGGATTGCACAAACAAATCCACCTCATTGAAACTCAGGAGATGTAGTGGGGCTCCAGACTCGGAAATGAGCAGATGATGGGTTTTAAATAATAAAGCACTTGAGTGCTTCTGCGATATTCTTTACGACCAAGTGAACCATTCAGACGCTTGTTCAAGAGCCAAGGCATTGCTTGACATAATTGTGCGCTCAAGCATGAGCTGGAAAAGCCGAGTAATGCATGGAGGCTTGTTTAAAATAAAAGGCACACTTTAAATTTTCTTTCTTTCGATGAGACGTACTATTTGACCTAGAACTTGCTCAAAAGTTGCACATTAGATGCTGCTCGAATGCGGCGTCCAGCTTCGCTATCCTCTGAAATAGAAATCCTCTGCACAGTCGACCAATATTTGTCAATGATAGCAATATTTTTTATTGTTGGAGAACATAGACAGACAGCTAGATATAATTATAATTATTAATAGTTTATATTGAAGTAAAAAAATTGCTAAATATATATTATATAATTTGTAAAAAAAAAAAAAAAAGAGCTAAATTATATAATTTTACATGTTATAACCTGACATATACAGCTAAAAATCTACAAAAGTATTTATAATAAATAATTTATTATATTATTTTTTATGAATATTTTTGTATATTTTCACAACATTAATATTAATATAAATATATTAATTATAAATTCATAAAATATTGATTAATTTTATTAATATTATGTTCATATATTAGCGACTGCTGTTGGATAACAGATTAGCAAAAATGATTTGTGAACAAATGAATAAAAAAGAATACTCTTGTTATTATTCAACAATGAATGAATCATGACTTTAGGGAAATATTATATTTATAATGTATAATTTATATGTTTCCCTGTGTCATCAGACAGTAATGCGTTTCATCTAAAATTGCAGATTTTGGCTTATAAAATTCTCAAAATAATTATTTATAAAATAGGTTGCATATTAAAATATAAAATGTTCTAAATATATAATATAAAATAAATAATCTACCATTAATTGTATTGTCCTACAAAACAAGACCTAGTTGTTTTAGAAGCGGAACAGTGTTGATGAAAAGTTGCAAAGACATTTTAAAAAAGACACTCCAAATCAATCACAATAAGACCAGAAACGCATGAATAAATAAGGTCAATTTTGAGCTGACGTCCACTTTAACATCCTGCTATTAAAGACCATACCTCGCTCTTCCCTTCTGCTGTATTCTCATGTTTGCAAGACACAATTTTCACTTAGCTCAAATGCCAAAAAGCATTCATTCTCCTATCCTGTTTCCGCAGTCAGTTATTAACCTGTAACCTTTCAGTCTAATGGAGGATTGCAGCTCTTCTCTATGCGCTTAGCCGTCCCTCTGAGGATACAGAGTGCTTTCGGCACTCTTTTTTTTCCTCCCTCCCACTATCAAGACTTCCAACGAGTGGCGGAAAGTCCAGAGGTCCCTCTCCACCTCGTTCGTTTAAGTACTACTTCAGAAAATAGCATTGTTTTACAGCTTTCCTCTTAATGTAAAGTCAACATGGCATGGCAAGGTGTCCAAAACGCTCAGGTACACGCATGCCTTTCAGGAAAGGACCAATCATTTGTGGCTGTGGTAGGTGAATAGTGCATCTCATAAATATAGCTTGAGGGGAATCTCTCTGTGGAGACTAGATAGATCCTCATTTGGCCTGCTGGGCTGGAGAAGAGCTGGTGTGTCAGGCACACCATGGCAATTGTCATGTGGTTGATTAAAATAGATGGTGGCAGCAATTCAGTTTGGGGTAAACAGGTGTTTGATACACACGTCGGATTGATTATATCCCAAAAATCACCATGGAGAAAGTTGGTGGCTGTCAGGAAATCCTCCCGGTTTGGATTTAATTACTCAAGCTTTATTAGAGTATCTAAGAGAGCGCTGGATCTCTCTCAGGCCAGTTTTAAATCTATGGCAGCTTCACTAAACAAACAGTCCAACAAAATCACAATTTCACTTGCTTTTACATTTAGATTTCCTGAAAACAAAATAAAAAAATAATAATAATAGTGATTTTGAAGCATCAGTATTTTAAATTTAAATATAATTCATCATATATATATATATATATATATATATATATATATATATATATATACTTTTAATAGTTTTAGTTTTACTGTTCTAAACTAATCAAAATTTAGCTTAGCATTTTTTCCATTAACAAAACAATTCTTGTTAGTTTTAGTTTACAATAGCAACCCTGCTCCAAAAAGGGTTTTTTAAAAAAAAGTCTAATAATAGTGGCTAATGTGACTGGGATTGAACATGCAGAAGTGCAAATAAAATGAGGTGCTTTTTTGACAATCTGTCACCACTGTTTTCATTGTAAGGAAAAGAGCAGCGTGAACATTCTGCTAAACACCTTCTTTTGTGCACCACGGGTGAAAGAAAGTCCGTTTGTGAACTACATAAGCGGATGTTCATTTGTGGGTGAACAATTCCTTTCCTTTATTTTTTCTCTTAACTAGCACTAGCTTGCAGCGGAGACAGGAACACGGTAATTAATTGAAGGACATCGTTAGTTGGAGAGATTCAGGGGAAAATATCTCACACTAATTAACATGTGTCTGTGTTTTAATTAACAATGACCTCAATCTCTCAGAAAGCAGAAAAATAAGGGGAAGCTTGTTCGGGGCAGTAGGCTGCATTTCGCGCATTCTGCTCGCTAGGCTAGCACACATGAAACAATACAAGTATTCTCTTTCTATGAAAGCACCGTTCTGTTGGAAATGATTCAGCAGAGGCCTTCATAAATCGACTGAACAATTACACAATCCTCGCTAACTCTAACAGTCGAAGGCAGTAAACCGTGTGCGTCCTTTTATAAAAAAACTACGATGTTCTCTCACTTTTCACGAGCAGGTCAAACGCGTCGCGTTTTCAGCTTTTTGATTGCAACCTTGCCAGCTGGCTTTGATACCGATGGGAACTGGAGAGATAGAAAAGAAGCACGTCTTGATCTAAAAATTCTCAGAGCTCTAAATCGCAACACCTCTCTTCCAAAGAAATATATCAAAGTTGGAAGCGTGACATTGACAGTGGGCGAGGAAGGGGGGTGCTGTTTTGACATTGATGGGGGAAAACTTCGACTGAAGCAGATATGAGTGTCAAACAACATGCACAACGGAGAATCGCTTCTAAGTTTAGACACAGTCTCAAGACAAAAGCAACAACCTTGACGCTATACGTTAGAAGAAATAGTGAGATATGATGTCCGTTTCTAATTAACATTCATTACTTTCCCCCTTTTTGTCAATTTGTCATGCAATCTGAAAGAAGAATGAAAATGACGCCACACTGAAAAAAAAGTAGGATTTACTTTCACTAGTGAATTTTTTTAATAGAATCATTAAAATCGTTTTTTTTTTTTTAAGTCTTTGTTTTATTTGCAACTTCTAAAAATCTATTGATGGAGTGCAGAAAGCAAGATCTAAAATATCAAATAAAGCTTTGTTGTGACAAAAAGAGATACCGATGGCCCAGTCTGTCAAAAATAAAATTCATTGCATTTCCTATAAATGTAGCAGACAGGAAAAACATAATTGTGTACGCTGACAAATGTACTGTAGCTGGAGGAAGTGCTATAGGAGGAACAGTTGTTTCAGCAGCAAACACACTGTGACAGCAAGTTTGGTCTCTTTTTGCATGACTCAATGGATCTAATTTGTTTACTTCATAAGAGAGACGTTAAGCCATTATTATGCTATCAATCTGTCAATACGCTGGTTTCTTTTTACTTAAAGGGACAGTTCACCCAAAACTAAAGTCCTGTCATGATTTATTCACCCTCACTTCATTCCAAACCTGTGTGCTGTATTTTTCTTTCTGTGAAACACAAAAGAAGAGTTTTTGAAGAATCTTCATGCAGCTATTTTCCATATGGCAGAGTTCATGATGATTTAAAAATAAAGAGAAAAAAAAACGAACTACAGGTGCACCAATATTAAAATTCTGTTCGATACTGATAAAAGCCATTAATTATTTTTCATAATTCATGTTATGGTCGATAATCGATAAATAGCTGATATTTTAAATACAATACAAAAATATATTGCATTATATAAATAAAACCTATAAACAAAACATAAAAACAAAAGATGCACTAATATTTACATCTTTGTTGTTGTTGTTGTTCTGACCAATGACTGATAAATGGCTGATACAAAAATTCAAAGCTATTTTGTTCTAAACAAATAAATAGATCCCTTACAAACTCCCTTTTATGTTATGAACAATAATCAATAAATGGCTGATATTAAAATTCAATTCAAATTTGTCTTTATTACTGTACATCCTGAAAGCAAAAAGTATAGATAAAACATGATATAAATAAATTAATACTTTAAATGTAACGAATGAAGTCGGCGCAAGATGATCTAAATGTAAAACTAGTTAGAAAGAAGCACATGCATCATTAAATATTCTAATATTGACCAATACATAGCCAATATGGTCTGAAACAACATTTAAAAAATAAAAATAATATAAAAAGTAATATTGTCTCTCTCTTTTTTTTTTACTTTTTTTAATTATACATATATTGGTCATACATCCCTCAAAAAATCCCTTATTTCTTAAAATACTTGACATGCTAATAATAGGTCACTGAAAATGTATTTTACAGTAGATATAAACAAATGTAAATATTTAGGAATGTAGTAAAATAAAGTGTTTAGTTGAACCGTTAGAAATAAATAAAACTATTATAACAAAAGCTTTGAGTAACTGGAAATAGAAACGGTTTCCTTCAGGATTCATACAATTGTTTTGCAAATAACCAATCTTTTTGTAAGTTTGTAAAGATGTGGTCACTACGTTGCATAGGAAAGAGCTGCAAAATCTCTCCTTTCCTTTTCCACAGACAAAAGAAATTCACATGATTTTTGGAACAACATATAATGACTGAATTTCGTGCCTTAAAAGGCCCCAGCCGTATCAGTTTGGAGTCACATTTCATGCCAAGGGCTATGTTTACTGATGCCAACATATTTGCAAGTGGTCAATATCTTCTCCAATCTGTTTTTAAACACAGAAAGCGTGCATGATCAGCTCTGCCACCACGCGCCCGAGGGCCTCACGATGCACCACGTGCTGCAAACTCACCCCAAACAAACAAACGGCAGAGACAAGGGAGAATTTGCATGAATCACATGCATGTCACGCTGACAAACTTAGCATCCTCACGTAGCGCCAAGAGAGCCTGCTCTCTTATCCTAAATGCTGGATTCCTCACAGGCGCCTGCAGTGTTTTTAGGGGGTTGGGAAACCGCGGTTGTATTGTGAGCCTAAAAATAGTGTCGTAGATCAGAATGTTGAAGAGAAAAGCGCCTCGTGCAGATTAAACCACAGTTAATCGCCTGTCTGCGACGCTGAATGCCATTGTGTGTTAGGTGCTTCAACGAGGAGGTCCGAAGATCTTCCAAGCAAAGCCGCTATTGGTTTTGACTTTGTTTTGAAAGGATGTTTACACTTCATCCTCTTTTTTCCCCCTTCTCAAGTCATTCATCAGTTTTTCTGGCCTCGTCATTTCCTCAGCCAGAGAGGCAATTTGTTTTCCTATGAACTTGCTTTGAGGGAATATCAGTTTGAGTTGACAAGGGACTTAATCAAAGAACCAAAACTAATGTGCTTTGGTGTAGATTTGTCAAAAATGTAATTGCAGCAATTACATGGCCACGTCTTATTTTGTAATAGACATTTTGTAGAAACCGAACGAATGCAAAACGTCCATTTTTTTCCTTTTGTTTTGAAAGAGTAATGTTCTTCGAGCTACGGACACGTCCCTGGACACCCTTTTAATACCCAACGTTAACTTCAAAGCTAGTTTGTACAGCGAGGCAAAAGATCAGCAACAAAGATCTCTATTCAGGGCTTCGGAGAAGAAGAATTAGCGGCTCACATGCCAAACAGTTTAACAGAGAAAATACCAAGAGCACAATGAGGGTTTTATTCTGCATAGATTCAGCTGCAGCAGACACGCTTTTACTTCATTTTTAGGTTATGGAGAATAATTGAAATAACAGCTCAATTCTATTATTCCACAAATGCCTTAATAATATTGGCAAATACATTATATAATGCAGTAACAGTTACAGGGTATGCTTAATATATCAGTAGATCCACCTTTTACATTCAAATATTATATAGATAGATAGATAGATAGATAGATAGATAGATAGATAGATAGATAGATAGATAGATAGATAGATAGATAGATAGATTAGAGAGTGATGGAGTGAAGAATGGTTTGATTATGGATGAAAATGAGTTCCAAACTGAAGCGCTCTCCTGGATCAGTTCAATTACAAAGATGCTCAATCATTCAGTCACTGACCCGAGCTAATTCGTATTTGCACTAATTGCAAGGGTTCGGCTCCCGGTCAACCTGATCAATTAGAGCATCCCAAATCAAACCTGATGTCCAGAAGGAGTGATCACCCGGACCTCTGGGCATCTGGTCACCAATCTATCAACGAACTTCAGTCCAGACCCAAACACGCGTCATCCATGTTTAGAAAGGTACACCAACAAAGACCACAAAGAACTTTTTTGGGTTCTGTATTTAACCTTTATTAAAGAACCTAGAAACCAATATGTTGATATGCATAAACAGCTTAGCCTACACAAACATGCTTATGAAATCCAAACGTTGCGTCATAACCTTGCAGTGCTGGAAAGAGCCAATAAAGAATCTTCAGCTGGAGTGTAGAGATTTGAATTCTAGATCACTAGCCAGGGTTGGATCAGCTCTCACTTTGCATTGGCTTAATCAGATTAACTAGGTTAGAAATCTTAATGTACAAGCCAACTTGGTCTCGGTGAATACTGCGCGTTATCTTAAGTTAAGTTCAAACAGCTGCGGGGTAAACGGTTTCATAACACGTTCATTATGGTGTAAACTTCGCCATTCCGATTCATACTAGTTGTTTAAAGTGTATTAGTGGTGCTGAAGCAGACCCGTTCACATCTGCGTTTGTATTGCTATAACAACAGCAGCAGCAGATCATTGTGATTGTGAACCATCTCTCACTTCTGACCGGAGCAGATTACAAATAGAAGCTATACAAATACTACATGCTTACAGGAAAAAGATAGCTGGCATAATAATACCGTCTTACCTGGTAATAATGAAGTTGAATGCGCTGATAACACGATGCGAATTTAGATGATAGTCTACACTATATATTCCTCGCTGATGTCCACATTGTCAGTGTCAGGCGCTTACTGTAGAAGAGAAACCCCGATGTCAGTGAGAGAGAGAGAGAGAGAGAGAGAGAGAGAGAGAGATGGGAAGAGGGAGGGGGTGGGCAAATGAGATAAGACCATCCTATCCAATTACAAAAGACAAACGAGGGTTAAAAAGAACAACAATGCACTACCATATGCCGAGGACAAAACGCACTGGTGTCTTCTTTTGAGCCACTGTCTTTTCTCGGTTATTTCATAAGAAATGTGTCTGGTATTTTGTTCCAAATATAACGCCATGATATTTGTGGTGCAGTTAAGGTGACGCGGAATGACAGAAAGATTCGATTCGACAGCGCGTGGGTGAAGGAGAAAGAGATTCGAATCCGTGCAAAAGATTCGATTCGACGCGGTCGGGAAATAAATCGCTTTGATAGAAAACAAAACATTCGCTTACATTCAAAAATTGCATTCGATAGTCCTTGAACGAACGAGATGTAAGACTCGACAAGTTCTATTTGACAGCGATTGACTAGGCTACAGGAAAAAAAGAATAAATAATGCTGCATGAACCTTTGATTTGATAGTCATACGATTCGTTTCGATTAATCGTTAATCAAGATCAAGAAAGAAAAGCTAACTGAGGCAAATTTGTTTATTCTTGTTATGATTATGTATTTAGCAGTTTGTATGCCAGACATTATCTCTTCAGTAATGTAAGATGACTCATTAACAAACCTCAAATAGGCTAAGTGTTTCATGATTAATCATATAAAAATGTATGTGCCTATTTGAATGTAGCCTATATTAAGCACTGCTTTATAATAGGCTACAATAACGCGTTTTATAATGAACTTCTGTTCATAACAGTTAGATACCAGTCTCACATTTTCTGATCAAGTTGATCAACCTTTACAGATCATTTTGCTTTCAGAATAGCCCTGATTTTAAGAAATCTATTTGACTGTGCGGACGGACTCTTCAGATGCTTGAAATCCAGATCGAAGACTATCTGCATTATGCATTATATTGATCAACAATTAATAGATGAATGAATAAATAACAGGACAAAACTGACATGTCCTAAGAAACACTGCCACCTTGTGGCAACACAACGTCTGCATATTAACACATGCAGACCTTTTGTCTCCAATTTAGAATTTTATATGCAATGTATATTTTCAAACATATAGGCCTATTCATGTCCAAAGCACATTCATATACATGCAAATAAAATCAGTTAGATGTAGGCCTACCTGTAATTTAGCCTTGTCACATAGCTCCACTTTCTCCCCATAGGTGCATGCACACAGACCGAGGCTGTTATTGGCAGTCTTTCTCCTTCTCTGGATGTTTTAATTAATTTTCCTGCTGTAAGAAATCATATAAAGTCAGCGGGAGCCTGAAGCTGTCTTTCTCAATATTCTGCGGTCTTGTAACAAGCAGCACAGGGCCACACGGGGTCGGAGAAATCTTTCATTTCAGCCAGTGAGAGATGAATGAAGTGACCTCCTGTTGATTACAAAGCATCCCAGAACACTTGTGCCAATAAATTACAAAGAAATGCTACGTACTTCATGCAGTCATACACAGTGCATATTTTAGTAAATGTAGCCTAATCACAATATGTCTTTGTGGTACAGAAATTGTTACACACCATTTGTAACTTAAGTATGAAAAGCTAATCTGTGCTTTGACCCGTCGTTCTCTGAATTAATTACATCAGTGTAATTATCTGTGTATATTTAACCAGGCTGTAACTGATACACTAGTATTGGAGTTCGTGTGGAATGAAGGCAATGGTAAAAGTGCTCATGTGACAGTGAAAAATGGCCACAGGTGATCTGGCATCAGTTGTCGCCTATTTCCATTGTTGTAGAGCTGTTTAGTGAGAGGCACAAGATAGACACACGCTCACTATCAACAAATGCATACAATTCTGTCATCATTTATTCACTCTCATGTTGTTCATCACATGCCTTGCTTTTTCTGCACAACAAAAACATGTTAATGAGAATGTTCGCAATGCACTTTTGCATTTTACTGTATGACATCAGTCTGATTCTCTAATGAATAACTCTAATGACCCAGCTCAACAAATAGAGCGATTGGTGCAGTTCGATTCCTAACTGAATGAGTCATCGAATCAAAACATGACTAGTGTTGTCCAACTCCCTTAAAACCGACTCTTTCAAACAACAGCTTAAGCTATATAATAATTATATAGAATAATCATTCCTCTAAATAATAAATCCTGTAATCCTGTAATAACTCTAATAAAACTCATTCCTTTTAGTGAAGGAATCCAAACAACCCGGCCAGTGTAATCAAACTACTTTCCAAATGAATGACTCTTATGAACCGGTTCTTTTTAGTGAACCAAAAACATACAGGGCGATATGTGTAGGCTAGTCCAATTCATGAACAAATGACTCTTAAGAGCCGATTCAGTTTTTTTGTGAATCAAAAACGTACAGCGTGATTCGTGTAGGAACCGGTTTCAAATTCCGACTAGTCTTTTTAGTGAATCCAAAACATATGATGCGATTGATTGAGTTAGATTCCAGAACTCTTTTTAGTTCATCAAAAACACATAGTGCGATCTGTGTAATCTGATTCCCAAACGATCTGTGACAAAAGAAGTTTGGGGATGAGTGGGGTGGGGGGTCAGATTATGTTTCCTTTTTTACGACAGTATGACTGACATCTTCTTTATGACATGAACTTCAATTGACACGAACATTTGTCTCTGGTAAACCACTATAAACGGTTTTGAAAGGGTTCTCTGAAGTGAATCACTGCAGGCCTACCTGATTTCGGTCACTTATAGCGCACACCTGTATTTGCTTCTCAACGCGTCAATGACGAAATCCCAGTGCTTTGCTGTTCTTTAATTTTAAGAGTCCAGGATATGTTTTGTTTATGTTCTTAAGGCTCAAACGGCTCTTGGGTAAATCAAATGGACTCAGATTTGACAGACAGGCCAACAGGTGCCTCGCGTGCCGACAGCCACGAGAAACACCTGAGATTCGCCGCGCGCGTTGGGAACCGTGTCGAGGCGTGAAGAGCTTCCAGACAGTACACAAGTGCAACATGACAGGCACGCAGTGGTCTAGAGGTTTCTCAAGGACCCAGATAGGAATGATGACAATAGGGATTGTAATTGAATTCTACTTCGGTGATGAAGCAAATGTCATTACTTTTACTGCCGACTTATTTTGGGCCATTTAAAGTCCACTTTAAGGTTTGTTTTATATAGATTTTATAGAGTACTCTGGCGTGGAAGCATATCTCCCTCTAGTGGTAGGTAATGGCAATACAGCTTTTCTGTTTGCACACATTTCAAGTACATAGATAGACCTTAGTTTGGGAAGCACCTTATAGATTGTATTTTGGGTGGCACCGTTTGTATATATATATATATATATATATATATATATATATATATATATATATTTATATAGGTAACAAAGATATATTAACAAAATAATCTTTTAGAAGGGCCTCATCTTTATCTTGGTTCGCCTCTGGCCAGACCACTGCAGCCCCGCAAAAAGACTTGTGTGTGTTTTCTTTTGAAAAATGCTTCCCTATTTAATGCATTTCTTCCCCTTACAAACAGTATTATCAGCATAACAGTTTGAATGTAGCTTTGTAAATGGTAGAGGATGATGCCCCCTTCTCGAACAATGTACATTTATGTTTAACAGAAAAGATCATGTTTAGTGATTCTCATTTCTTTATCACAAAATACTAAAACTGCTATTTATATTGACACGTCCACATGGTTGCTTCGGTGTGTTTCACAGGGGTGCAGAGATATTAGCAATCGATACCAATATTGAAAGTGACCTTTGCTCCGATGCATTGCTATTCTGTGTAATTGCAATATGTGGCGAGCTGCTATTAATTATAGGGCTCACAGTTCAAATAAACTGGCATCCAGTTTTAAATAAATAATTTTTAACGGCAGAAATCCTCCTTTCGGAAATCTTCTGGTCACATGGTTTAATACAAGGGCAATTTGAAATATATTGAGCAGAAGCATAAGCATGGACAGATTCAATCCATTTGCTAGGAATACTTAAAAACGAGTTACGGATAATTGCGCCGCTTTAGAAAGTAAGCCGATTGTAAGGAAGGAATCCGATGTTTTTGAAAAATGAATGGGATTCCTGGAGTCTGTGGACAGGCGAAGTGCCTAAAGAAAGCACCATGTGTTTTGGTTTTCCTCTTTATAGAATAAAGTTGAGCCTTCTCTGTGTTGGAAAGAGGATTTCAGCGAAATAGAACTTCAGCTCTGTAATTTTCAGAGACAGGAATACTGAGAGGAAGAAGGTCCTTTTGGAGCAGATCAAGACCAAAGAGTAGATTTCACTCTCGCTCAAATAAACTGTCAGCGAATAAAACCTTATGGTGAAAGCGTCATATCAAGAGGAGGCCATTGTATCTTTGTGAGCTTTCTGTGATCGGTCTAAGGGTTCACGAGACCCCTGGAATTCAGAAAAAGTTGTCTTCAAATGCTTCTGCTTACTTTCATAAGCCAAAGGATGTATTAGGCCAGCACAAAATCAATGGTTCATTGTTCAAATGCTCTCTCTCTCTCTCTCTCTCTCAGCGGTTATAAATGCAGACCGTGGTTGAAAATGAGTGTATTGATTCATGCTGCTTGTTTTCCGTTGAAGTTTGACTGTCGTGTTGCTCATTATGTTTGCACTTAATCCCAGGATTTCATGGCAGATGTGACAGTCGTGTTAGCTGTGGTGACTTGTGGTGAAAGAGAATGTACTTGATAACCATCCTTAGTCATTTATTAAAAATGAACTTCACAAAACCAAGCTTGTACTGCCGTGGCCCTTAGGAATGAGTAATTTATAATCTGACATTTTCTAAATATTATTTTGTTAAAGAATGAGAGCAGTATTTTGACACTTTGTGGTTGTCCAGAGTATAAAAGAGAATAATTTAAAACACAGGTTTTATATATTAAATAAAATGTGAATGTTATAAATAATATATTTAATTCTATTAATATATAAAATAGTACTACATGACTATGTAAAATTATATATATATATATTTATTTTATATATATATATTTTTTTTTTTTTTTTTTTTTATAAATAATTTATTAAATTATAATGCATAAAACCCCAATGTGTGTGTGGAGGCCATCGTAGGTTCAGTTTAATGAATGAATTAATAGGCCTCCAAGAAATGCTGAGATGTAATTAACTTCATGTCCAGGAGAGGGCGCTTTTGTCACACCTCTCTGGGCTCAGCCTAATGACAACATACCAATTCTTGGGCTACAGCTAAAAATAGTACAGCCATTTCTATAAATACAGGCTATATATCTAAGGTTTAAGATAAGGAGGCATGTTCTATGTCATTAAAGGATGCTATTTTCATCGATATGAAGTCTATTGGAAAGAAAATCGTATACATTTTGAGCTGTAAAATAAAATGTCACAAAAGGCTATTCCATGCATATATATATAGCGTGCATAAAGCTTGATTTCAGTTATTGCTTCGATGAAGTCAGTGTTTCATCCTTTGTAACTTTTAAAACGAGTAAAAAATGAAGAAGCCTTCTCTATTAATCATAGGACGAAGTACGTAACTGTAATACCTTTCCTTTGAAGTTGTATAAGTAATATATAGCTTCACAAGGTGTGCTTTGATGTGTTTAAGCAAGCACTGGATTAATTACAGGCGCACACGCGCTCATCTATGAGCTACTCTTCCTTCAGACAACTTTGAATTCTTATCCAGTTTGAAGTTCAAGAATGCATGTTTAATGAAGACTTGGACAAGCAGAAATCTTACCCAGGATGAACTTTGCAGAGTCTGCACTTAGTGCACTAATCCACAAACCCTTGCATAGTTTAAGGGTGTTTTCTTGGTAACACTTATCTGAGATTTGGTTTCCACATTATAGTTTAAGTGAGAATGATGATGCGCCTGACTTGCCCAGGCCTGTTTTATGATAGCCTACAAACACTCATTATAGGATCCAGACAGACAGAAAACCAGATACCACTTTTGCTGCCAAGGTTCAAATTAGAGGGTATTTTAGGGGACTTTTAGATCTTTATTAAACATATACTGTAAGTACAATACATATCAGCTGCTATTTCAAATGTAACTCAGAGTTAGCATAGGCTACATTAAGTCAGAATGCTTAGCAAACTCTTGTAAACAGAAATTGCATCTAGGCAGCTGTTCTGTGCTGCCTTCCAAGCACTGCTATTTACTTTTATATACTACAGATGTAGTTCTAGTAGTCATTTACCAGACAAAGTAGCAATTTCTTGAATCTTACTTTCACAGTCATCTTTTGCTGGGGAGACTCTTGACTACCTCTCAATGGTTCTCGATGGAACAGCAAATGGAGTTGACATGCCATTTTGTCCTGCAACAAGCATATTGCACCCTACCAGGGATGGTGTTTAGTCCCAAACATCATCATATTGAACTGTGACGTGCCAGCTGTCACAAACCATTACAACACTACATGTATGTAGGAAGAGCGTCCTCTACACTGGCTCCAATGGCAGATGGTCAGGCGGTGTGTGTCCTGCACTCGGGAAGGCTGGGTCCTTTTTTTTTCTTCCAAATATTGGATGCTTTGGTAAAAACGTTGAAGGCAAAATCCTCTGAACTGATGTTAAGTTTTAGTAGTGGGAGTGCAGGAGGCAAGTCGGATAAACCAAAGGAAAATGTCAGCATGCGGGCATAATGTGTTAACCATCCCCAAAGTGGTGCTTTGGTGCATTACAATCTTAAAACAGAAAGGACAGCGGTTCTTGTTTTCTTGTGGGACCAGGTCCAGTACTTTATTAAGCAGTCATCATAGTCCATTATATGATTGTTCTCTGGTAGCTTGTCCACCAGAAGCCCATATCTGAGGACTCATAGCAGCCTTTACACCTGGTAATAACACCCACCTATGGCTGATCTGATTACAAACGGTCAGCCAAGACAGATTGGTGTTTATATCTGGTATTAACATTCGTCCCGGATGTGTCTCCAGTGACTACTTTGAAGAGGGCAGGACAAGGTCCCACTAAGACAAGTCAGTTCTCTTGGAGGCCATTTTGGAAATGACTTCACTGTGATTGGATCATCCCAGAAGGATGTTGATACCAGATGTGACCAGTATTTATCAAGGAATGTTCTTGCATTTGGTCTCCGACTATTCTCTCTTTTCGCTCGACTGTATTTCAAAGAGCTAAAGATATTTTGTACACCTGTTATTCTTCAGTCTGCAGCATCCATTTAGTAAAACAACTCGCAGACTGTCTGGCTTTTCACTGGATTAAACACATTCTTGTGAATAAGGGACATCATCCCAAGTAGAAAGAGTACAATTATTACATGTGGTCATGCCTTTGTGTAACACCTGCACTTTCTGAAAGAGCCAGGCAACGAGGGAGAGCGCTTCACACCTGTGTGAAAATTCGAAAATGATGGTGTCTGCGCCATTCGAATAGAATCACAAGCCGCTGAATAGAAACAATTGAGAAGAGATGATACGCTCCCAAATCTGGCACTTCCGAGCAGCGACAGATTTTAACTGAAAAGTTAAACTTCAGAAACATTACAGGAGCCGCCATCTGGACACACCATAAACAGAGTTACTATAATTACTACCATTAGACGGTGCTTTTCCCACAAACCACCCACAAGAAACTGCTCATCTTTTCCTTCTTCTGAATTTCAAGAAGTTACAACATACCCACATGAGACTCAAACTGTTTTATGACCGGTTTTATGCTGCACCTACACCACCGGCCCACACCTTTTTCTCAAGTCGTCTTGACGTTTGTTTCTTCTTCCATTTCTGCTTCTAGATTCTTGGTTTACCTTGTTCACTTGCAGTTCAGAAATGTCGATAGTTTAAACAATTATCCTCCATTGAAAATGACTGTTCCCACACTTTTGCAAGAGACCTAGAAAGACAGAGTCCTTACTCTGCCTACTTCGGAGCCCATCAGCTCTAGACAGAAATTGCTTCTGACAACTGCAGGGTCTGTCTGATTTGTACATGCATTAATGTATACGCTGGCAGAACGCCATTAAAAAAAGCCACATCAGCTGCCAGACAGGGTTTTGTGGATCTTTTGGAAAAAATACTTTTTGCTGATATTAGGATCGAAGAAGCTAAAATAAATGAATGAAATGGACAATCCCAATGAGGCCAACCAAATTTAATACGCAGCCTTTTGGGGGGGGGGGGGTTCAAGATGGAAAGCCTGAATCAGCACTGGTGAATGAGTGTGATGTATCATCCCACGATCGCAGTGAGGTCTTGGATAGGACATACTGATTGGCCGCAGGCCAAACAAACTGCATTTCCCAATGGGCCACAGGTCAGGCACGATGCAGGCCCGGCTGAGACGTGAATCTAAACATGGTCCCGAACAAAAGCCATTTACAGGATAGATGGGATCTTGTGGGCCTGTATTATGGATAACGGAGCTCATTTTTTAACCTCCAACTGAGATTTATCCACGACTTGTGGAGGGTTGAATTGCTTAGGTAGGAGCCTTGGTCTTTCAGGGCTGATTGGTAATAGATCACCACAAAGTAAATTTTTAAGAGGCTCAAGAAGTAAGCAATGGCAACCCTACTGCTTTTCATGCTAATTCTTCTTCTTTTTCCAATGCAAACATCGCTAATACTACTGTTCATTGTTAAGTGTGTCAACGTTATAGTTAAAAACACTGGCGGATGATTAAACCCTCATTGATTTACACTGAAGGAGAGATCTGAGCCATATATACATACCACAATACTATATATATACCACTTTTGACTAATAAGCAACAACATGGAAAGAACACTTTAGCATGTTGCAATACTGTTTCAGATGTATTGTGGGTGGTGCATATGTTTGCTAGGGTGTTCCGATGAGTTTTAGCATATTGCTATACAGTGTCTATGAACAAGCCAGAGAACCCTAGCACCAGTTTAGCAACATGCTAAAACCCATCAGACGCCTCACCTCTGGTTAATTTATTACCGTCAAACCTCTAAAGCTCCTTGATATAAGACACCTTTTATTACTCTATATTAGTTTTCAAAAATCTGACTATTCTATAGTTCTAAATATTCTATTATATTCTAGTCTATTCTGCATTGTCACTTCAAATCATGTAAAGTTGTAGACACTGAAGTCTAATTTGTTGTTCTTGGCGTCATCATTTGCTGTAGCAATGAGTTCCATGTTCTTTTCCAAATGTGTCGTGTGTCTGCAAAACATTAACTCAAGCGGCCAAGTGTCCTCTCTGGAGAGACATACTTGTGTTATTCTAAACTCTGTCAGACAGAACGAGCCCACACAGAACAAGATCAATAAATGATGTCCTTTGAAACTACTGCATGCATACCTTGCTTTGAATGCAGTAGACAGTCCAAATATTTCATCTGAAAGTGCTGCAGTTACCATCTCATCAGTAGACAATAACCATGATATTTTTTTTTTCCCTGAACAGTAGGCCCGCTTCTGGAGAGAAAAGACTTCCCACTCACTGATGTACTTGCATAACTTCACGTACTGTGTAGAAATTAGGTCCAATATTGTAAAAATAACTCCATTTTCACAATAGTAGAAGAAAATGTCAGCAGCTTTGACCATGCAAAACTCCCTGCCATCGGATGGTTGCAAAGACATTGCTTTGCAGTTGTCATGGAGTTGTAGGTGGTTGCCAGGCTTTATATGCTTCAGTCTGATTGATAGAGGAGTGTAGGAGGTTGTCAGAGTGTTTGTATCTGATTGATATACTGTGCTGGAGAGTGGGTGGTTGCCTGGAAGTTGCTATGCAGTTGCTAGGGTTTCTTTATGTAGTTGATGTGGGGTTGTGGGTGGTTGCCAGGGTGTTGTGCATGGTTGCCAGAGTGTTTCTGTCTGACCGATAAATGGGAGTTTGGGTGTTTTCCAGAGTGGTTCCGATTGACTGGAGTGTGGATGGTTGCCAGGGAGTTTCTATGCGGTTGCTACTGTGTTTCTATGTGGTTGCCAGGGCATTTGTAAATGGTTACTAGTGTGCTGTGTATGGTTGCGAGAGTGTTTCTGTCTGACTGATAAATGGGAGTGTAGCTGGTCTATTTTTTGCAATAGAGTTGTGGGTGGTAGCCAGGGAGTTACTATGTGTTTGCTGTGAGATTGTGGTTGTTTCTAGGGTCTTTATATGCGGTTGCTAGTGGGCTTTGCAATGGTTGCCAGAGTGTTTCTATCTGACTGACATATGGGAGTGTGAGTGGTTGCTATGGTGTTTCTGTGCAGTTTCCAGGGTTTTTCTTCTATAGGCTTTTGGGTGGTTGCCAGAATGTTGTAATTTGTGGTTGCTACTGAGCTTTGCGTACTTCCCAGAGTGTTTCTGTCTGATTGCTGAGATACTGGGAGTGTGGGTGGTTGCCAGGGAGTTTCTATGCAGTCGTTAGAGTTTTTATATGTGGTTGCTACTGGGTTGTGTGCGGTTGCCAGGGTCTGTACATGCAGCTGCGATGGGGTTGTGGGTGTTTGCCAGGCTCTGTGTATGTGGTGGCTGTGGGGTTTTGGGTGGTTTACAGGTTGTTTATATCCGATTGCTCTGAGAGTGTGGGTGGTTGCCAGAGAGTTGCTATGGGGTTGTGAGTGGCTGCCAGGAAGTTTCTATGGGGTTGTTAGGGGGTTGTGGCTGATTGTCAGAGTGTTTCTGTCTGATTGATATGGGAATGTGGGTGGATGCCAGGGAGTTGCCATGCAGTTTCTAGGGATGTGAATGAGTGCCAGATTGTTTCTAAGGTGTTGCTAGAAGTTTGTGGGTGGTTGCCAGGACATTGCTGTGGGATTGCTATGTGGCTTCTATGGGCTTATGGGTGGTTTCCAATTTATTTTTATTTTTATCTAGTTGATATGGGAGTGTGGGTGGTTGCCAGGGAGTTGTTATGCAGTTTCAAAGGGGTTGTGAGTGGCTGCCAGGGTGTTTCTTTGTGGTCACTATAGGGCTGTGATTGCCAGGGTGGGGTGGTTGTCAGGGTCTTTATATTTATTTTCTATGCAGCAGTGTGTGATTGCAAGGGTGTTTACATGCGGTCTCTAGTGAGTTGTGGGTGGTTTTCCTCTTTGGCCATATTTATACTGCAGGTGCCCAACTCCGATGCCCAACTACGTTTTGTTGATTATATTGATGTATATTATGTTGAATATATGTATATGTAAATATTTTATTTTTTGATGACTAGCTTACATCTTCTTTTAAAAATGACCTATATCAGATATCTGCATTTATACTAGGGTTCACTTGGCAAACCAACCCAAGGTAGATATACTGACCCAAAAACAGGGTTTCCAGGTATACAAAACAAAACCAGTCTAATTGTTTACAACTCTAACTCTTTATGGAGTTGTGAACAGTTGTTTTGGCTGTACTGTAGATTTACATTAGTATCCATCTTAAAATGCACTTCTGCATTCATCAGTTCTCACCTTAGCTTCCGCTACGCTTACATCACACATCATAATTTAACTCTTGACTGTACACGTGTCAGCGCATTTAAAACATTTGCCTGAAGCCAGTGAGAGTAGTTTCTTTAGCTTAACTTCAGAAAGCATTCATCAACCCATTGGAGTCGTATGGATTACTTTCGTGATGGATGGATGTTTCTATAGCACAAACCTTGCAAGAGTTACATACGTTTTGTTAAAATTCTTAACTCTACCTATGATGTCCTTTCTTGGCCAAAAACACGATAGAGACAGTAATAATAAGATGACTAATAGAATGAAAATACATTCATATATTTTCTTGGGTTTCGGATGTACCAGATGATGGAAGGTAATGTTAATTTGCTGGATCAATATATCAATGTGTGCTTTACAGATACGGCTGAGGTTCTTCAATGCAAAATCATTAAACTCAATGTTCATTTTTAGGTTACAATGTGTGATGTGGTGCCACAGGGCCCAGTGATCTTCTTGCTTATACAGGAAGCCCGTTTTCACCAAGGGAAGTGAGGTCTGTTTAGAAGCGATTCATGTCCTCAGTCATTAGCGTAATGGAAGAATGCCCCACTGTGAAGACCTACAAAGGCAGGTAGGTAGATGCATAGCACTTGGGGAGACTTTTCCACTTCATTTGAGATGAATAGTCCAACTTGCACAAAAACACACACACATATGCTTGAAGATCATAATTAAACCCCAAGACCTGAAATGGTACTCACTTATCCTTTTGAAAGCAGAGTCTAATTATCAGTACTAATGTTCCTATGAGTTGCCAGGTTTGATCTATTCATACGTGTGTGTTTATGTGCATGTGTGTGTGCTTATGACGCACGGCTGCTTTTAATATGTGATGAACCCTTTCGTATAGGCAATTAAAAGTACTCTTGTGCCACCTTATTTCTCCTATTTAAGTCCGTTGAGGCCACAAACACGGAGCAGAGGATAAATCTGTAAGCATTTTTTAATTATCGGCAGCACATGCGACCCTGTGCCCTGACAGTGTAATTATGAACTCTATTTAGCAAAGTAGGGGTTTCAATGGAAAGATAATCTTCCTCATTATTTTTATTTCTGTTTTCAACTCACAGATGTTCCCCCGACAATGAATTCAGCAATACGCAGGTGGCTTACGAATGCTCCCCTAAAGCTCCTTTTCAGTTAAGCACTCCATATATCCAGATGCAATTATGAGCCGATAACAAACATCTTAATAATTGCACTCTGAAGATGAATTTTTCTCATGTTAGTATACCTAAGTATTTAATTCACTGTATTATCAACTGAACAATACTGTAGTTAGTTCCTGTTTTTTAAATGAATTGGTTGGGAGTGCTGATATTTAGCACTGGGATTTGCTAACATTCCAGTCGAGTTGTGAAACGTTATTTATAAATGCTTTCTAAACATTCAAAATGTCTATTTTGTTTCCTCCGTTATTGTGAGCATTACAGAAAACATTAAAGCCAAACATTATGTGAACGTTACTTTTGAATGTTCTCTGAACGTTAAACAAGCAATAAGTCGTAGGGCCCTATCACACACCCGGCGCAATGTGATGCAAGGCACAGCGCAAGTGTGTTTGCTAGTTTCAGTCCGGCGCCGTTCACATTTTCCCGTCCAGCGCTACGTCGTTTAATTAGTAAATGCATTTGCGCGAACCGTTTTTCTGCCGTTAAAATGGCAAAAGTGGATTTGGACACGCTTACGAAATGCAGCTTACGATGCCAGACGAGGAATAAGGGCTTGTCTAGTGAAACGATCAGTCAATATGTAATTACGTCGAAAAGGTCACGTGTGACGTACAGTAGGCGGAAGTCGCAATCACATCACATTTTTTTTTTTAAATGCCCGATTGTTTCGCTATATAAGACCCTTATTCTTCATCTGGTATCATGTAAAGCCCTTTGAAGCTGCACTGGAAATTTAATTTTGACTTTCAACTGTTAAACTTTAATTAAATAGGCTTGTTCTAAAATAATGAACAGGTTCATATATATGCTTACTAATACTGCTGAGGGACAGTAAAACTAAATAAAAATAAAAATGGTTTCTTTTGTGGGAAGATGAACTGCTCACCATTCCCACTTTACAAATAGATTGACACATCTCTGGCCATTCTCCTGACACACATAGATACAGCTTAGGTATGATTTCTGTCTGCCTCATAATACAAAAGCATTGATGTGCAAAATCAGCTTCATCTTTGCTGCAAAATGCATTTTAGGCTACACAATAATATTTCATGTTGAATCATTGAATCAACAACCTTTGTATGTATTATATTTATATATATATAATAATAAAAAAAAAAAGATTCATAAGGACACAGAGTTGGTTGAATAGGAAAGTGAAGTGGTTAACTGGTAAATGTAGAGGACTGAAACCAGCTAACCATTTCACTTTCCTATTCAACCAACTCTGTGTCCTTATGAATCTTTTTATTTTATTTTATTGAAATGAACATTGCTTTATAGCAATTTTGCTCTTTTGTTGGATCGCCACATGACATTCAGTGTAAAATCTGGCTTATGAAGTAAAACCGAATGTGAACCGCTGCTCTGCATGCCCATGCCGTGAGGTTTTACATTAAAAATCACTCTTTATAATTCTTTGTAAGCGATTTCTCGTCTTTTTGAGAGCTGGTTGTATTTAATTTATTGCGTATTACATATTACATTCTGGCGCAGCACTGCTTCACTTCTCAAGGCGTTTAACATGCTGCGACTTTGAGCGACATTGAGCTCTTTTACAGTACAGTGTGGCTTTCTACTGAGCGCTTCCCAGTACCACAGCACTCGGTGCTTTCAATAATTCACTGTTTACTTAATCTAAGGTGTTAAATAGTTAATTAGAAAGGAGGGCTGGGGTCCTATGTGTCTCCTCTTGGTCCACTGCTCCAAAAGCCTGCTTGGCAGCTCTGAAAGCCATCCGTTCGCCGTCATGACATTTTCCACCCCCAGCATTTGAAGCGAAACCCTTCTGCAGAACTAATTATGTTGCAGCCTGCCCAATGACCTGCTTTATATCTGAGTCAAAGACGCTGGCTTTTCAGGAGCTAATGCTAAATCCGCACAGACAGACAGAGAGAGCGATGCAAAAGGATGTGCAATACTAAACCGTCTCTTACTGAAACGCAATGACAAGATTGTAGAAACTGACAATGCCTACTGTACATTCCATTTTGAAAAGATTGATCAATAAAATACCACCACCAGTGTAGTTGCATTTTATCTGTTTGTTTGTATAAAAAACTGCCATCATAACAACCTGAGCATCCTCAGAGAATAATTCAATACTCCAATACCATAAAAAAATGATAAATAAAAAAGTTAAATATTAATATTAAATCATTCTTCATCCTGAAGGTCAATTTAATTGAATTTAATTTAATTTTGTGTTGTGTTGCTGTTTTTCTTTTCATTTTGTTTTTCATAGTTTTTCTTTTGTTTTGTATATTTTTGTTGTTTTTTATTTGTTTTGTATTGTTCTGTCTTATTTATTGTTTGTTTTTTTGTTGTTTTTATTTCCTTTCTATTGTTGTTTTGTTTTGCATTGTTTTTGCTTTTATTCTTTTGTTTTATATGTTAAGTTTTTGTTTGTCTGTTGTTTTTCATTTTGTTTTCTTTTCTTTTCAAAAACTCATCTTTTCTTTTCTTTTCGTGTCTAAATACTAGTGTCACTAAAAAAGAAAATGCCATCACCATCAGCTGTAAACGTCATCAGATTTTCTGTCTATAAAACAGATTAAAAACATCATGTTTTCTCATGGTTGTTATAACTCATATCCAATGTCTTGTAGACATATTCAAATAATTGCAGACATATGTGGTGGTTTTATATCACTTTTCTATTTTTGAAGGAAGTATTTTGGTATATTTTTTTTCATATACAGTGGAAGTGGAATTTAAGAATCTCAAGGAAATTTAGATTAAGAGGGTTACAGTCTCCCCATAACAATATTGTTTGCCTTTAAATGGATATTTCTTATTGATACTGTATTTCCAATTCACCATGGATATTTGCGACGCAGTGTAATAGTCCGTTGGTTTCCATGCCACATACAAGGTTCAGAGGGACTTAACTCTGTCTGCTCCCAGATTTTATTCGATATTTCCAGCTTTATAATGCAAACATTAAACTTACAAAGCAATAAAAAGATGCCATTGACCTCATGAGTGCATCATTTCAGCGGAAAGCTTGTCATGGATGTTTATGAGCCAGATATCAACCTGAGAAAACTTTAATGCATCCTGGGCATCAGTGAATGAAGGTTGCACTTTATTGGAGTGCTTAGTGTCACCGTTGATGGCTGGGATGGCAAACCGCTGAGTTCAGATCATTTCAACATCCACAGCCGTCATGAATAATAAATAACAATTAAGAGAATTAAGATTAATATTTTACATGTGGTAGCAACTCATAGTGATAAAAAACAAATAAATAAAATAAAAATAAATACATAAAAAAGATACAGTTCATCACAGAACAGGGGAATTTATTTTACTTTATGTATGAAGTTCATACATAAAATAAAATAAATTCACCTCTTCTGTGATCAACAATTGTATTATCAGAATTTTCAATAATTTTGATTTTATTAATAATAATAATAATAATAATAATAATAATACTTTATTTAAAATAAATTATCAATGTTAATAAAAAATGTAAATACAAGATTTATTAACAAATAAAGTTAATCATCAATATTTTTAGTTTTTAGATATTATAGTTATATTACTCATATTTTCCTATTTATCCTAAAATATTCATTCATTAATTCACTCAGTCATTTATTTATGCATTTAATTATATACAGGTAGTTTATACGATTTTTAAAGCCATTTGAAACTAACATGAATGTAAATAATACATTTCAAAGAATTTTCCACCTAATTAAGAATTTTGATAATGAAAACAAAAATAGTTGTATATACACACATAAGTGTAAGGAAAATGTTATTTTTTTGATGGTTGCACAATAATAAATTACTCTATTTTATTTTATGTTAATATTAAGTTAATAATATCTTGACATTTGGATGCCATTTTCTCTTCATTTTAGGCCAAAGGGACAAAAATGTATTTAAATGTATGTTTGTTTGTTTATACATTTTAAGGAGATATGAATAGATTTATTATGATATCTATTATTATGAATATAATTATTATTATGAAATTATTAATTAATTAATTAAACAAACTATAGTACAAATGGTTCAAAGCCGTTGAGCAGCAATAAGAAACTAACATGACTATGTGGCACATCTGTTTTTATTATTATTTTTTTTAAAGACACTTCTTTGTCACCAGCTAAAACCCATGAAGAAATATGTCAGGATGCAGGTTTTCTTAGCAGTGCGACTCACTCCCACATTTCCGCCCATAAGTGGTGAATCAGGGGGCGTCTGTATATATCGATCCCCAGATGAGAGCAGGGCATTGTCTGGTCGTCCCTCGTGTTAAATCCTGTTGTTCCTAAAGGCCTGTTGGGTTTATACAGCCATCCTCAGTGGAGCGAGTGAACTCCGAGTCTATCTGTCAGCTCGACACGACAGTAATCAGGCAAAGTCTGAGCTCCGGGTTTCAAATTTAGCCTTTGCAGCGAAATGAATGTCTGTCTTCCATTCTGTAATAAAACCGCGAGGAAGGCTGCTTAGTGAGATTGTGATTATGCACTGACAAGACTGCTTAGAGCTTTTCCATGGCACAGAGAGAGGAGGGGAGGAGGATGGATCACCCGAAATGGATTTATTTCCGTTATTCCTGACTGTTCCTCTAGGGGGAGCTATGCTATCGACAAACAGATCAGTTTACCTTATTTATAAATAAATACATGAAATTCTTCCTGGAGATTTTTTCCCACTTCCTTCATTACCTTGTCTTTTGTTATATCAAAATGCCTTTTTTTAACGAGAAGGAGGACAGATTAACAAACGGCCCTGAAGTGTTTAACAGCGAACGAGGCCCTTATTTCCACAGTCTAACAGCCGTGTGTTTGTGAGCGTATTACTATCACACCCCAATGACCCGCTGCCCTTTACTCTCCCTGTGCTTTTGGCAGCTGTGCGGACACATTTCAGCCCCCCATCACGAGTAATTTGTCAAATGAAAGGAGCTGGCATTGGTTTTGATATAAGATCGATATTCTGCTTGAGAATCTGTTTAATTAATTAGTTAAACGCACACTTCCAGTAAAACTAAAACGTCTGTCGTTTTGGTCGATTTTTTGTTTCTTTTGTAGATTCGTTCATTCATTCATTCTCCACCTTCATTTATACATTTATATACAGATATTTTGAGAAATGTCATGGCTGCTCTTTTACATAAGTTATGTAATTGATTTTTATTTTAATTACATTATTTATTTATTTTGTTTGTTTGTTTAAAAAAAATACAGAATAAATCACCTGCATTTATAAATATGTATGTCACACACCTGGACTCATTTTGTGTGTTTTTGCCCCTGTGACCCAGTTTCTGTCTCTATGTGGTTTGATTAGTTCCCAGGTGTGTCTAGTCATTTCCGCATGTGTTCCATGTCCCTGTTAATTTAGTCATTCCATCCACCTGTGTTTTCCCTATTATCCCTTGTATAAAAGCCTTGTCCTTTCAGTTCTGTTTTGTCGGGTCTACTCGTCTACTCGTCTACTTGTCAACTCGTCTACTTGTCAACTTGTCAACTCGTCTTCTTGTTACTTGTCAACTTGTCTACTTGTCCACTTGTTACTTGCTACTTACCTTGCCTATGTTTGATTTAATAAATCCTTGTTTCGTTTATCCCTTGGCTCCGTGTTCCTTCCAGCAGCGTAAGCCGTGACAGAAGACCCGACCCAAAAAGTTAAAAAAACTGCGTGTTTTCCCTCCATTTTGTTTTCCGTTTTTTCACAGTCTTTTTCTTTCCGGAGTGTGTCATGGATCCCCTCTATCGCCCTGAATACCTCCTCCTCCTGCTGGAGCAGGAGGGACTGTCTCTCGAGGACCATACCAGACGGTTTCTCTTGATAGCTAATGCCACCAGCTACCCGGACCACGCGCTCTGCACCTTTTATCACGCCAGCCTGAACTCCAGGTGCAGAGCGTTGTCGCCCGAAGATGGTCCTCGGGAGGATTTCGCCGCATTCATAGAGTGGAATCTGGTGAGAAATGGGTCACCTCTCACGGTCGGCCCAATGGAGGATCTCGCCAGGTCCACTCTGGACCCAGAGCCCAGCCTACAATCTCCCCACGGTACGAGGCATAAGCCCGAGCCCACCGATGACGGAGAGCCAGAGAGCAACCCGTCAGACCAGGTGCGAGAGCCGGCGACACTACCCACCACGAGGGAGCAAAATGTGGAGCGCCAAATGGGTCAAATTGAGGGGGTTTCCAATTCACCTATGCCAGATCGTCTGTTAAGCCCAGGAAGGGCTCCTGATTCCCCGTTAAGCCCAGGACGGGCTCCTGTTCCCCCGTTAAGCCCAGGACGGGCTCCTGATCCTCTGTTAAGCCCAGGACGGGCTCCTGATCTTCCGTTAAGCCCAGGACGGGCTCCTGATCTTCCGTTAAGCCCAGGACGGGCTCCTGATCTTCCGTTAAGCCCAGGAAGGGCTCCTGATCTTCCGTTAAGCCCAGTACGGGCTCCTGATCCTCCTTTAAGCCCAAGACGGGCTCCTGAACCCCCGTTAAGCCCAAGACTGGCTCCTGTTCCCCCGTTAAGCCCAGGACGGGCTCCTGATCTTCCGTTAAGCCCAGGAAGGGCTCCTGATCTTCCGTTAAGCCCAGGACGGGCTCCTGATCCTCCTTTAAGCCCAGGACGGGCTCCTGAACCCCCGTTAAGCCCAGGACGGGCTCCTGAACCCCCGTTAAGCCCAGGACGGGCTCCTGAACCCCCGTTAAGCCCAGGAAGGGCTCCTGATCTTCCGTTAAGCCCAGGACGGGCTCCTGATCCCCCGTTAAGCCGAGGACGGGCTCCTGATCCCCCGTTAAGCCGAGGACGGGCTCCTGAACCCCCGTTAAGCCCAGGACGGGCTCCTGATCCTCCGTTAAGCCCAGGACGGGCTCCTGATCCTCCGTTAAGCCCAGGAAGGGCTCCAGCCCCAGAGCTTACTCCAATGCCTGCTCCTCCAAAATTCCCACCCTCCCACCCACTCCTGCCTCCTCCTCCGCTGTCGTCTGGCTGCCCCTCTGCTCGCCCTCAGCCTACCATCATTGTGGTGCGAGCTCAGCGGGACCGCCATCCTCCAGCGACGCCTTGGTCGGTGTCTCCCTCACCTCCGCCTCCAGCCTCTGAGGCCTGGACTCCGCCTCGGCCCGTTGACCCGTCGGCTCCACCATGGCTCCTAGCTCCTTCCTCTCCGCCGTGGCCCGGCAGTCCGCAGGCTCTGCCTGGCTCCCTCGTCCCTCTGGCTCCGCCTTGGTCTGGCGTCGTCCATCCTATGCCTCGGGACTCCACTCCTCCGGCTTCGCCTCATCCCTCCGTCCCTCCGGCTCCGTCAGGCTCCTTCATCCCCTGGGCTACACCTCAGTACTCGGTCACTCTGGCCTCACTGCGGCCTTCCGGATCCACGTCGCCGCGTCAGTCACCAGAGCCATCAGTTCCGCCTAGGACCTCCGGTTCCTCCCCGTCACCCTGGCTCTTCGGCTCTCCGTCTCCGCCTCGGGCTCCTCCTCCACTTGCTCCGTTGCCGTGGGTCGAGTCCCTGGAGTCGGTGACCATTCCTCCTCCATGGCTCCTTCCACCGTCGGCCCCACCTTGGGCCGTTATGGCTGTGGCCTGGGTCCTGCTGGGTACCTCCTGCTTCAGATCCTTCCTGTCTCCTCCCTGGCTCCTCCCTCCGTCATCTCCTCCCTGGCTCCTTCCTCTGTAGTCCCTGTCTGCTGGCCCCCTCCTGGGAGGCTGTCCTCCACCGGAACCTCCTCCCAAGTTCCCACCCACGCCTCCCTTTGTTGTTTCTACGGTGCGAGGACGCACCTACCGGGATGGGGGAGTACTGTCACACACCTGGACTCATTTTGTGTGTTTTTGCCCCTGTGACCCAGTTTCTGTCTCTATGTGGTTTGATTAGTTCCCAGGTGTGTCTAGTCATTTCCGCATGTGTTCCATGTCCCTGTTAATTTAGTAATTCCATCCACCTGTGTTTTCCCTATTATCCCTTGTATAAAAGCCTTGTCCTTTCAGTTCTGTTTTTTTCGGGTCTACTCGTCTACTCGTCTACTTGTCAACTCGTCAACTTGTCAACTCGTCTTCTTGTTACTTGTCAACTTGTCTACTTGTCCACTTGTTACTTGCTACTTACCTTGCCTATGTTTGATTTAATAAATCCTTGTTTCGTTTATCCCTCGGCTCCGTGTTCCTTTCAGCAGCGTAAGCCGTGACAATGTACAGTTTATTAATATTTTTTGGAAAACATCGTGGCTGCTTATTTTCATACATTGTTTTATTTATGTTACATATTTTTGTTATTTATTTATTACTATATAAATACATTTTAAAAGATAGATTGCATTGCAAAATGCATTTATACATTTCTCTGCAGATATTTAGAAAAATGTCAAAGCTGTTCTTTTCCATAAATTGTTTTATTGATTTTTTCAAATCATAATTACGTCACCTGCATTTATGTACTTGAAAGAGTTTAATACTTTAAATATTAAATAATATATTAGAATTACCTCCCCTGCAATTACCTGCTTCTTTCCATGCATTTTTTTTTATTGTTATTGCTTATTATAATTACCTCATCTGCATTTTTATACAGCAATTTTATGTCCTAGCTACTCTTGCATAAATATGACCCAAAACGTAATCAGACTGAAAAAGATAAAAGTCATGAAAGTTGGCATAGAGAACCCAATCAAACAAATGATACAAAAAATATGTTCTTTGTCATTTATTTATTTAGGGAATTACACAATAGTACATATCTGTGAGTGGCAAAAGTATGTGAATCTCTAGGATTGGCAGTTAATTTGAAGATGAAATCCATCAGTCCATCAGTTTTTCAGAGTTGTTTTCAATCAGTGAAATTACTGATTACTAAATTACTTAATTATTAGGTGTCAGTGCGTGCCCTGTTTAATTTAAAGAACAGGGATCTATTAAAGTCTGAACATGTTAGTGGAGATCTCTGAGTACCTCAGAAAAAAAAGAGCTTGCTTTGCTCATCAAGCTAGAAAAGGTTACAAAACCATCTATAAAGAGTCTTGACTCCACTAATCCACAGTCAGACAGACTGTGTACAAATGGAGGAAATTCGAGACCACCGTTTCCCTCCCAAGGAGTGATTGACCAACAAATATCACTCATTGTCTGCAAGGCTGCAAAGGAACCCTTGGTAACCTTTAAGCAACTAAAGGCCTTTCTCACATTGGCTAATGTTAATGTTAATGAGTCCACCATCAGGAGAACACTGAACAACCACAGTGTGCATGGTGCATCCAACAAGAACATTCCCGCCAGTCTGCAGTTTGCTAAAGATCATGCGGACATACAGTACCAGACGGCAACTGGAGAAATGTTTTGTGGAGTGATGAGACCAAAATAGAACATTTTGGTTTAAATGAGAAGCGTTATGTTTGAAGAAAAGCACACACTGCATTCAAGCATAAGAACCTCATCCCATCTGTGAAACATGGTAGTATCATAGTTTGGGCCTGTTTTGCTGCATCTGGACCAGGACGGCTTGTAATCATCTATGAAGTTGTTCTACCAAAGAATGGTTAAAGAAGAACCAAGTCAATGTATCGTAATAAGGCAAAGTCCAGGCCTTAATCCAACTGAAATTTTGTGGAAGGAGCTGAAGCAAGCAATAAGTGGAAACCCATCAACATCACAGAGCTGAAGCGATTCTGTAAATTGGTTTGCTCTTTGTCTACTTTCAGGACGTGAAATTTTGATTATGTTTTCAGTCATATTTATGCAAAAATATAGACAGTTCTAAAGGGTTCATAAACTTTAAGCAGCTCTCTCTCTCTCTAAACATATATATTATAATTACCTAACCTGCATTATACATTGATACACAGATATTTTTACAAACATTCTGGTTGCTCTTTTCCTCGCTGGTAAATTTAATGGGGACTAGCGCTTTCAATCTTCCAGAAGGACAGGGTGAGGATGTGTAAATAAAAACCACATTTTCTGTTTCGGCCAAACTGTTCCTCTTCAGGTGGGTTTGGTATCTTTATGTTGACTCTGTGAGGCACGTGCCATCTTGGTTCCCGGGAGAACATGAATAAATAGAACCTCAGTTCACAGCATTTAATGTCTACAAAAGCACAGCACGTTAAGGGCTAAATCAAACTGATTGCATGTTTTGCTCCCATGTCAAGGCTGAACTGAACTGTCTCTAGCAGCTCAGATGATGTGTATGAGAGAGAGAATAAGAGGTGTAGTAACAGTTCTGTATAGCAATAATAGCAATAATATATATATATATATATATATATATATATATATATATATGTGTATATGTGTATATGTGTATATGTGTGTGTGTGTGTGTGTGTGTGTGTATGTGTGTGTGAATCTGAATATACAAATGGAAATCTGAATATATAGAAGTACATCTAAATATATAAATCAAAATCTGAATATATAAATGTAAATTTCAATAAACAAATGTAAATCAAAACGTATAAATGTAAATCTGAACATATAGAAGTCCTGAATATATAAACATAAATCATGAATATACAGTTATAACCCTGCATATATAGATACAAATCTAAATATATACACATACATCTGGTTCCATTTCAGTCGGTTACTCTCGACGTCACAATGGTAGTGACCGACAAATTGGGATCTCGCTTAGATAGACCAATCCACTTAAAGTGTAAACTAAACGAGCCAATGCATACGGGCATGTGATGATTGCACCTAGCTGCTGCTGATCACAGGGTGAACATAAAAAGGCAGCAGGTGCAACGCACATCAGCTTTTTGCTTCGGAGCCGAGCAATCACACCGCTTTGCTTCTGACTATTCTACTGATAGAAGAAAACTAAACGAGTTAAGCATGGTCTTTGGATTTCTTAGTATTGGCTGTATGGCGATTCATCATGGAGGCAGTCAGGCAGTAGCACTGGCGATCTGAGGGTAACCGTGATGTACAGTAAAAACCCTCCAGGGAACCAACCCTCAGGGGACCATCGCTCCTTAGGCATTCCTCAAACAGTTGAGCAGCCAAAGGAGTGTGTTTGGGTCCTTTACAAGGAGTGTACCAGCAGTATCCTTTGGCCATCCTCTTGAAGATCGGATGTTGATCGCGGCATCGGTGGGTGAGCCAGAGCTTTCTAGATAGGACGATTCGGCTATGCTGCTGCCTGCTCAAGTTGCATGTTCACTCTACTAGAAGTGTTGCATCCTCCTGGGCACTAGCTCGTGGCACCTCACTAATAAGTTATTTGTAGTGCTGCAGGCTGGGTGACCCCCTAGATGCTGTAGGCTCCTCCATCCCCTCGGCAGCCAGACATGGCGTAACGTCCGGTGCCAGGCCCTCACCCGATGAATCTGTGAGAACCAGTAGAGGACTTGGTTCCAAAAGTAGAGACCAAAGTGGATCGCATATGTGTAAAATCCACTGTATAGCCTCAGAGATTGTGTTTCCATGGTAGTCTTCTGCCATTTCAAAGAGGGTTACAATCACCTGTAATCTTCCATATGTACCTAAACGGTTGTTCATGTGTGTAAGTGCTTCCAAAACTTCCTTCAGGAAGGATGGAGCTTCCACAATTTTCCTGTTCCAAGTGGAACAGGGCGTTTTCCCAGTGTTATCCAATCTCATTGAGTGGGTAGTGCTACGACAACAGTGACTGGCCTTCTTGTTGCGAGCCCCAGCCTACACGGAAAATGGGGCACAGGACACTGGAAGTGGCAGCATCCATGGCATTTTGGTAGGGATCCCAATTCGTCGGTCATTACGGACGTAACTTCTCTGTTCCCTCCTTCAGGGAACGAGGGTTACATACGTAAACGAGACAATATATATAAATACAGGTACATTTGGATAAATAAATGTATATCTAAATATTAA
This sequence comes from Carassius carassius, assembly GCF_963082965.1. Taxonomy (NCBI): domain Eukaryota; kingdom Metazoa; phylum Chordata; class Actinopteri; order Cypriniformes; family Cyprinidae; genus Carassius; species Carassius carassius. The sequence goes on from NC_081802.1 coordinate 17,282,382, forward strand.
ATACATCTTAATCATCAGTCATGTCAAAAGACAGATGTTCTTATTTATTATTTTTATTAAAACAGTAGGTCTATATCCTGAATGCATCAATGGAGATATTGTATTACATTAATTACTGTACGTTCATATAATTTATCTAAACCAAGAGGAGTATTTATACTGTATTTTACAGTATAAAGGTTGACTGTAGTGCCAAAAAGCTCCTCACAATTCAACATGGCTACAAATTTTGCATGCTCTTGACCAGTGTTAAACAGTGTTTCTGTTTTTGGTATTCCAATATAAATAAATGCATTATATATAGTGGTATTTTTTTTCCCTTTACGAGGTACAGTATTTCAAGGAATCAGAAAATTTGTGTGATATTTAAAAAAGTTGAACCACTATATGTCACAATCTATGTATGAGCATCAGGACTTTATTTAATCACAGAAAGGAACTATGACTGCAAGAGAATGGGGGATTTACACCTTCATCTGATATGAAGCTTGATCACCATATAATCAACGTCCTTAAATCCATACCTTATTCTGGGGAAACATACATTCAAGACAGCTTGTTTGGGAGCATGTAATTGTATATATTAAGATATATATACAGATATGCATCTATATATTCATGATCGTAACTGTATATTCACATTTTAAGGGGAAACGCTGCAGGCAAAAAACTGTTTTTTCATGCACCTGTCAATTTTTTTTTTTTTTTTTTTTCATACTAATGGAAAGAAGAAATCCAAAAGAAAGTGTTAAGTGTTTCTTTTATAGCACTTTATCTATTTGTGTCAATAGATTTCAATTACAATGGATACGTTTTTTAAGGCCATTTTCTATTTCTATTTCTACATATTTATTCCTGACTACATTCTAAAGAGGGAACTGTTCATTTATCATTTTCTTGATTATATACAACATTTTATCCCCCCACAAATTGTGAAAATATATTGTTTTCTGGCTGTTCAAAGAATTTTCTGAATTATGGAGTGACAAAAAGAGATACCCAGAATTCCCTCTGTAAAAACATTTTAGTCTAATATGTCCAAAACAATTAATAAATAAATAAAATAAACAAGAATTTTGAAACTGACTTCATCCAGTGTTTAGATTTTTGTACTAGAAATGTATGCAAATGAGTGCATATTTCATTAAATAATGCCTCATTTGCATATTTAAACATAACATTTAGTACCCATGCAAACATAATCAACATGCACGAGAGCAGCAGCACTACAGTAGTGAATAGAGCACTTTCCCCAAAACACAGACTTAATTTTTCTTACAGTTAAACCTGTGGCTGATGTGGAATCCCCTTGATGACACTTGATGTGCCTCTTTCTTTGTAATTTCAAACAAATTGAATTTATCATCAGCGCGTTTGTTCCTCTGCTCCACATCTCTGAGATATGGAAAGAAGCACAAGAAGCAGTGAGCAGAGGAAATGAAGAAAAGAAGAGACACAATTATTCCTGCAGCTCTTATTTTAATGAAATGCAAGTGTAATTCCCCGGTGAAAGAGGCCGTAATTGCCAAACAGTGTTTTATTTGTGACAATCGTGGTAAGAACAAAGTATGAAATTGCAGGGGATTTTAATCACGGCTAATTCTCGCAAGAAGCTTGACAAGTTTAGATAATTAAAAAAATGAAATAAATAAAAAAAATGTCTGAAATAGGGTTTTGTTAGCATGTCAGGGATCGTGTTCCTGCTCTCATCCCGCTTTGAATCCTTAGAGTTTGATAGCGACATTTAACAGGCAATAAACTGGAGGAAATTTGAATGAGTCATTTTAATCCGCACTTTATTCACTGCAGAGAAACAAGAAACACTACATGTGAATAATTATGAATCATACGGATTGAAAGCCAAGGAATATTATTCGCAAGGACGGGGATGAAATTGGTTCTAAACCAAGCCCTTTCATTATTCATAAATTCTCAAAAACATTTTAAGCAGAAATTTTCATCTACTTTTGGTCAAACCTTCTTTTAAACTCTCATATTTTGAATATTTCTACTTAAATCGCACAGCTGACTGTTCCCACTGTGAGTTTGGTGGAGAAAAACTGTTAAAATGGTTGTTTAATGCCAGTGGACCGTTTGGCATTTTGGTGCCTGCAACATATGCGACACAAAATGTTCAGCTAAAAGGTTATAGAAGGCAAATTTAATTAGATTTGCCATGAGTATCACTCTCTTTTAACCAAACGGTAAAAACCTGTGGTTATATAGCATAAAAACCAATCAGTTCTGAGGCTCATTAAACAGTATTGTTAAACTGAACTCAATTTTCCAGTCCAAACAAGCTGCGGGAAAAATAAAGCATATGCCACACGACAATACAGCTAATAATGCTAGTGATGGCTACAAAGCCTAAGGCTAGTATAACATTTTAATATGGACTACAATAATAAAACGCAGTGATGATGGAAACTGGAAACACTTGTACTTTGAACATACTTTCAAAAAGGGTTTGCAGCAGATGAGATAATTATATATATAAATATATGTATACTTGTTCATATGAATAGTCAATACATAAATGTACAAAATATATTTGAAGTTAATTGTTTTTAAGAAATCATTAATATTATCAGAAAATGTACATATTCTGTATACAAAAATCAGATGAGAGTTAAGTTTACATCTTTACATCTTACCCCAAATCATGGTTTATGGATTTGGGCCATTACAAAATTAGCAGATGTTTCCATTTATTTCCTGTAGTAATATATTGGATGATGCATTATCATCATCCTGCACATGCTAAATCTGTAAATATGTAAAAAAAAAAAAAAAAAAAAAAGTGTCGAATGTTATGGCCATAGGATCAAAGGACATAACAAAAACGTCTCCCTAGGTTTAATATTTAATAGTAGCTTTCAGTGTTTTCAGTGGCTTTTTTCTTCTTTTCCCGCTGCCAGAGATCAGGTGGCGTCTTGTTTGTCATTCATGAATGTATTAAGTTTCCATTAGAGTTGAATCAAAACCATCACCATGTGTTTTCCCCAGATTGAGCCTGATATATGTCTGATTTAAGCCATGCATAGAGGCAGAGCCATCAATATCACATGACGACACTGCAAAGAAAGAAGGAAAGAGAAGAAAATATGTGGTAATTGCTATGTAAAAATGTCAAGCCAAATCATACCCAGCAGGGGCCGAGCATTACTCATAATGGATCCAAAGTTACCCTCATTTTCCCCTTTCATTTTGTCTTCTAGCCAATTCTGGCTAGGTGACTGTTTCAAGTTTTTGCCAGCAGTTATGAGCAGGTGTCTGGAGGGAACAGTTTTTATTTTTCTAATCGGAGACATGCAGGACAGGTTCGAGCGGAGTACCTCGCTTACTATGGTCCTCCAGATCCTTTTGAACATAAACACAGAGTCGTTTTTCAGTAGACGCGGTGCATTTGTAACACTCACAGACGGGGTTTGGGGTTGTCACAATTCCTCACAGATGCGTTCTCTCTCCCAAGGCTTAACCACTTCCCCTCATTCTTTTGCGTCTTTCCTCCAGCGTCTCTGAGAGGCGCAGCTTGATGTTGTGGAAGAGAGTAGCTAGTGCCGTTATTATCGACCTACGTCTGTCTGTCTGGCTCGCCTCAGCTGGGAGGCTGCAGGCAGGAGACGGCAGCCCACAACTGCCTCGAAGTCCGCTGGGAGGTGACATTACTGTCACGAGGAGGAAAAACATCCCTCTTTCTATCTCTTTACCTCTCCCTGTCCTCTCACCCTCGCCATCTACGGGTTCTATAATTAGATGGCCTCCAGACTTGAGGAATGAATCTATCATTTTGGAATGGCAGGTTCTTAAAGGAATAGTTCATCCAAAAATGAAAATTTGCTGAACATTTACTCACCCTCGGGCCATTCAGGATGTTTCTTTGTGTCAAGAAGTGTCAAGAAGCCAGACAGCCAATATCATAGTCATTGACAATGACACTTGAAAAACGTGTAATGGAAGCTTTGCAGATGCATCTAGTGGTAAATAATGGTTTGTGTTTCTTTAAAATCAAGTTAACTCTTGCTGCGTGTCACATTGTTTATTACTTATCAGAGCAAAGGGCTCTTGAAATGCGAGATTCATCCCAAACACCATTCAGCATGCTTCTGCTTTTCAAATAATCCTCACAAAAGATGAAGTCAACAGATGCAGTATCTCGGATGAAGTCTCTTTGAATTTAATGTGCAGATGTTCGGTCTGATTGAAGATTTACAGAGAAAATAAACCAAATACCCTGCTTAGTTTCTCTGACTTTGAACACATATTCCCATATAGAACTCCACGTAATCCTCTAAATTGGATCTAAATGCGATGTTAATGAAAATTGCCCAAACATTTTATTTGTTTGGTCTTTTTTATGGACAATGTATTACAGAAATATCACAAAGAGGGACAGTGTCAAAATGAGTGACAGGTCTGATTCAAAGCTTGCATTTCTCAATATTACTAACTGGTTTCACAAAGAAAACTTGATTAACTAGCCACTCAAAATTTCTAGTATTCAAATGACGTGCACCATAACAACGCCTTGTACCTTAATTCAATAAAATAAAAATAAAAAAGTTTATGTGTCTGCCAGTTCATTAAGCTTTAGAGCTTGACAGACAAAATGGCGGATAGCAACAAAGCAGTGCAGTGATTTGATTGGCTATTTGGGCTGTCAGTTGTTTATCTCTTGGGGCGCTGGTGAAATCCTTGGATTTGTTTGGAGGGAGATACAGCAGTGGGAGGGTGCTTATATAATCTGTGATGGTTGTGTCATTGCTTAAAATAATAGAGGAAATATATCAGCCGTTCTAAAAATAGCATTGCCGCAATATGGCACAAAGCTTTGCCTGTCTAAGTGGGTTTGAGTGTGGAAAATTATCTCATGAAAGAGACCAGGCTACTTTAAACACTCACCATGGATTCTGTTAGGAGTGTCAAACTGCCCCTTGACTGGTGGATTTTTTTGCATGTCAGAATGCATTTTTGGTGAAGGCCATCCGTGGGGTTAGGCTGAGGTCTGAGTTAAGAAGTGCAGGAATCATCACATTCTAAAGCAATAGGTCACCAATAGTTTGTTTACTCACTTTCTTTTGTTTAAACTTGACTTATAAAGCCATACAAAAACTCTTTAAGTGGATCAACCGATTAAAAAACAAAATGTTCTTATAAGCTTGTTCTTTTCTGTGAATTGGTTAATAAAGTTCAAAACACTGGGAAGCAAGTTTTCACATCAGAATTATAATAAAAGATGGCTATCTCAGATTTGAATTAACATATAAAGTCACGATCATGAAAAATAAATTATGTAGCATTTTATAGAAATAGTCAAATTTGTGATGCAAATTTGTGTGTGCAAATAGTTGCAGTTGCAGTAAGAAATTAATTCAGTAGTGACAGTTTTTCGTAATTGTGATAATTATTTGCAGTTGTGAGAGTTATAATTTATATATAAAGGCACAATTATGTCTTAGATTTCGTAATTGCCAAATTGCCATTTCATTTCTCACAAATGTGACAGCATTTCTCTCAACTGCGATTGTTGATTGTAACTGTGACTATTTCCCAAAAGTATGACTTCTCACAACTGTGGCTATTGCTTATAATTACGACTTTTTATTTCAATTGTTTTTTTTTCAGAATTACGTTTTCATTTCACACAATTGCTGCTGTATTTTATCAGAAATGTGACTTAATTTCTACCAACTGTTACAATTGCACATAATTACAACTATTTCTCACAATGGTATTGCTATATCCCACAATTGTGAATTCTCGTAATTGCGAATTTAAGACAATTATAAACATAAGTCTCAATTGTGAGAAAGTTATTATTCTGAAAAGTATATATTGTTAGATAAAAAGTAAAAATTACAATAAAAAATGCAAAATCATGATAAATACTCACAATTGCCTTTTTATAAATACTTTTTAACCGTTCTCTCTTTCTGAAGAAAAGGCAGTCATAGAGGTGCAGAACAACATGGGGGTTAATGATCTCAGAATTTTCAGTTTTGCCTGAACAATTCTTTAAAATTCACTTCCCAGACACCTCGAAGCACTCACAACGTAGTGTATTTGGAGCATCAAATCACACTTTGACTAGAGGTTTTATTTGCATGTCAGAATGCATTTTCAAGGCCGTCCTTGGGGTTAGGCTAAGGTCTGGGCTGGGCAAAGAAAGGGTGGAAACATTTCCCTTTAAAACTCACTTCCCAGGCCCCTCCAGCTCTTGATTAAAATTGAATGGCTCAAGACAGTTTTATTAATTCTTTGTGACATGTCCTCTTAGATATGCTCCTGAAGGACTTTACATGTCGCTGTTTGCGGAGGTCCTCAGCTCAAGAGTTTTGTCCCCGCAGAGTGATATATTTAAAGCTCAGGCTATTTCTCCCTTTAGCTATTGTGCTCTGAGCTTAATCCTCCATCACCCTTATTTTTAAAGAGGTATGCAGTGGGAGGGTGTAATACAACAGGCTGCAATGGTTTTTGGGGATTTTCGCAGCTTTCAGCATTGTAAATTTGACACCACCCCCCAAGTGTCCAAGGCCCTGTATCCAGCTGCCAACTTTGAAGGCTGCCAACTGCATCAACGTAAATATCGATCTCCTTTTCTCTTTCTCCATCTTTCTTTAACACCAGACGTTCATAAGTCAAGCACTCTTTTATGGCTTAAAGGCGAAAGACCTGGCGCCCTACCAGGAGCAGCCAGGCTGTCCTCGGTTCAAGCATTGCTTATAGAGCTTAAAGAACAACAGGGGCTCTGTTTCACTTCTCTAATGTTCCCTAACCGGCAAAAATATGGATGGCAATAAAATTTAAGTGGCAGCGCATTGTACGTTTGATACTTTCAATGCTTCCTCGGCCTCCAGCTGAATGCAGCTTCACTGTGCTTGTGTTCTGGTGCCCGCATGCTTAAGTAGGCTCTCAAGATAAATCAAAGCCTATGTAGCTCTCTCTGTCACAGGGGCGTATTTTTCTCAAAGTAGCCCATACTTGTTTTGGTGGGCGACCCCTTTCCTGATGAGCTGTGCTACATGGCCAAATATAAGATATGGATGAAAACCCTCTTAGTTCGGCTTTTCCTGTAATGAAAGTGAAGCCAAATCTTAAGGTGACATTCTAGAGAATCATGTGCTTCCAATTTTGTGGTCCATGTTGTAGTTAGATGTGTTTCTGAATTAATCTTTTGAATCATGAAAAAGTGTTTTGAAATCTGTGATTTGCTCTTTGGAAGCAGATAAATGAAAATTTCAACTAATGAGTTTGAAGTTATTGTAAAATATACAGTTATATTGCACAATACATGATCGCAATTTTAAGACCTAAAGTCACAATTGTGATATTCACAATTGTCGCATTACAAAAAAATAGTCACAGTCGCAAGAGAGAGTCATACTGTGAGAAATAAAGTCACAATGAGAACAATATCTGAAATAATCAGTTGCAAATGCAATAAAAAAGTTGCAAATACATAAACCCACATTCTTTGAAATAAACATGTAATTACAAGAAATAGTCAGAATTGTGAGATACAAAGAAAAAAAAAAGAAATATAGATGGTCACAAATACTAAACATAAAAATAATGGGATTTAAAACGTACTCGGTTACTTACGTAACCTCGGTTCTCTCTAGAAGAGGGAACGAGTACTGCGTCTTAGCTAAGACGCTACGGGAAAAGTCTCTTTTCACGAAATACTGAAGCAAAAAATTATCCTTAATTTTGAATTTTTGTAAAGCGCATTTGCAGCAGTACACAGCCATAGGCGAGACGGCTCGCTCGCTCATTGGCTGCTCTGCAGCAAGTGCACAGCCTATCGAGCACAGGCTGATGCAATATCAGACCAATTAGGATGCTTCGCGCCCATCACGCCACTTCCCGCCGAAACGGGTGTGGCCCAACCCTATAAAAGGAGCTCGAAAAGGCTGACTCACCTAATTTATTTAATCGCCGAAGCGAACCAGAGTGAATCGTACGCACGGTAGAGAACGCAGTACTCGTTCCCTCTTCTAGAGAGAACCGAGGTTACGTAAGTAACCGAGTACGTTCTCTTACGAGAGTTCTCTCGTACTGCGTCTTAGCTAAGACGCTACGGGAACCCCATGTCACACACCAATAAACCTGAAGCAACGCCCAGGATTTACAGTGCACAGTCACCCGAGGGACTCACAGAGAGCCCAGGACAGGAGAGGGGGGGAAAGCCTTCCGTCCCATATCTAGCGGCACCCGTAGATGCGGCAATACAATCATCACACAGTCGAGGCAAGGCCTGACCAATGTGGCAATACGGGTCTTACACAATACTGCCCATATAACAGTCGGTAGCGCATAACGCTCACGAACTCAGAATTCCCATCAGGGCCCTGATTCGGCTACACCGACAGCAGCCTTGCTTGCAAGGCGGGAACCTCCAGGTTATAAAACCTGATAAATGTAGACGGCGAGGCCCAACCTGCCGCCATACAAATATCCTGCAAGGAGACCCCAGTAGACCGCGCCCACGATGAGGCGACGCCTCTTGTGGAGTGTGCTCTGATGCCCAGTGGGCACTGAAGGCCCTTGGAAGCGTAAGCTAACGCTATGGCGTCGACTATCCATCTGGATAGAGTCTGTCTCGAAACAGCCATTCCCTTGGAACGTCCACTGAACGAGACAAACAGCTGCTCAGTCAGGAGAGCAACACATAAGCTCTTAAAAGAAGGAGAGCAACACATAAGCTCTTAAAACCCTAACAGGGCAAAGAAGACTCGAAGACTCTCCTGACACCGACAGGGCAGACAGGGCAATAACCTGGGCCCGAAATGGCGTGTTGAGGGACTTTGGCACATAACCGTGCCTAGGTTTGAGTATGACCTTAGAGTCATTAGGCCCAAACTCCAAGCACGACTGGCTCACCGAGAGCGCGTGCAGGTCACCCACATGCTTCACTGAAGCGAGAGCCAACAAGAATACCGTCTTGAACGACAGATGCTGGAGGCCAATCGATTGGATAGGCTCAAAGGGGGAACCCTTCATGGCCTCCAAAACCGTCGCAAGGTCCCATACAGGGACTGACGGAGGTCTGGGAGGATTCAGCCTCCTAGCTCCTCTAAGGAAGCGGATGACCAAATCGTTCCTTCATATTGACTGACCCAGCGCAGTTTCAGAAAACGCTACGATGGCCGCCACATAGACTTTGAGCGTGGATGGGGCTCTGCCCTTATCCAACAGCTCCTGCAGGAAGGAGAGAACCTCCGTCACCTCACAACTAAGGGGTGAACATCCCCGAGCTGTACACCAGCTGGAGAACACAGACCACTTCGAGGCATAGAGCCGTTGGTCGACGGAGCCCTAGCCTGAGTGATAGTATTTAGCACTCCCACTGAGAGATCAGCGGGTAACCGTTGAGCGCCCACACATGGAGGGACCACAACTCCGGTTGGCCCTCGAAGGCGAATCTCAAATATCGCCTGTGATTTTGACTCTATCTGTATTTGAAAATACGCGTCCTTCAGATTTATTGACATGAACCAGTCTCCTCTGGGAATATGCGCGAGGAGCTTCCTGGTCGTAAGCATTCTGAAACTGCGTTTCATCAATGCCCTGTTCAGCTGTCTTAGATCCAGTATGGGCCTGAGACCCCCGTTTCTCTTGGGCACCAGAAAATATCTGCTGTACAGCCCCCCCTCGCTTTGAGCTTGAGACACAGGCTCTATAGCCCCTTTGCTCAACAGTTTTGATATTTCGGCCAGAAGTAGGTGTGCTACTTCTGTTTTTACCGTTTTTTCGACGCGCGCTAAAAAGCGCGGAGGGCGTCGAGAAAACTGTTGCGAGTAGCCTCTCTTTATAATGCCTGGGCAACGGCGGCGCTTCGGTGTGCTGCAACATGGGCGTCACGCCTGTGGCATTTGAGGCGGGGAGCGCGCTGATCACAGCGGGCAGATCGCTCCTCCTCGACCCCGTTTCGGCGCTTAACCGATCGAGGGAGGGCTGAGCGGGTCCCATGGGACTCATGATGTCTGCGAGTAACTGTGGGCTGCAAATGTGCACATTTACTGCTTTTGACTCGCTGCCTGCCTGGGCAGATCGTACGAGCACGGGCTTCGTTTTTACAGAAACCACGCGCCGTGTGTGACATAGTGTTTGTGGGCACTGAGGAGTGGGCACGTTTACTATGTGGTGCGCGTGACCGATCTGAGTCGATCTTATAGGCGCGAGCCCTGTGTGCAGGGCTGTGCTTATATGCGGAGATGGGCACTGAGGAGTGGGCATCGTCACAACATTTATAGCACCATCGGCCGTGGCCGGAACATCAGAAATAACACTCTTTTCGGGAAATATCTGGGTAGCCGTGATAACGGCTTTTGTGTGCAGGCAAGTGGGCACTCGTGCAGGCTTGCGCATTGCAGAAGACGCTGAGACAGTCACAATTCTTGGAACTGCAACAGTGGCGCGCTTGGGTGAGAGCTCGGCCGCAGCGGAACTCATACACCGGCGCTTTCCTAGCGGTGCTAGGATGCTTTCGGGGCCTCTGGCTTCACCGCAATCCTCTGCCGCGGCTCCCGCGGTGCGGGGCGACGGCTGGAAGAGCGAGAACGGGGTCCCGTGCTGCGTTGCTGACGCTGTCGCGATGACGCAGTTGGCGGTGGGCGTAACTGAGAGCTCTGTGGGGCCGGTCTATCGCGGCCAGCTGCAGGACCGGAGCGCTTCGGCAAGAAGTGCTTGAACGCCTGCGATGCTTTCTGGTCCTCGACGAATCTCTCCACAAACTCGCTGACAGATGATCTGAAGAGGCCAGCAGGAGTCAGCGGCGCATCGAGGAACGCAGCACGCTCAGACTCCTTGATATCAGAGAGCGTCAGCCACATATGCCTCTCAGCTACCGTAGCGGAAGCCATAACCCGTCCCATGGCCTGTGCAGCGTGGAGGGAGAGATCCGAAGTGCTCCTCAGATCCGCAAGACAGATCGCTTCAGGCCCCATCTCATCCAGCTTGCGGAGGAGATCGCCCTGGAAGATCTGCAGAGTGGCCATGGTGTGCAGCGCAGACGCAGCCTGCCCAGCAGCAGAGAAGATCCGTGCGAGCAGCGATGACGTCATGTGGCAGGCTTTGGATGGCAATGCCGCCTTAGTCCGCCGTCCAGCAGAGGGCGGGCAAAGGTGCGCTGCAATAGCCTGTTCCACCGGCGGAAGTGACAGGTAGCCTCTGTTCTTAGCATCGTCCAGTGTGGAGAATGCTGGCGAAACAGATGAACGAACTCTCGCCGAGAAAGGAGCGTTCCAAGCTTTTGCCACTTCTTTGTGAAGCTCAGGAAGAAAGGGGGCGTGCTTTGAGCTGGGAGAAAAACGCTCATCCGGGAGAAAGCTACCATCCAGCCGGGAATGAGAAGGGGGCGCTGGAGCAGACCACTCGAGGCCGAGGCTCGCCGCGGCCAACGTGAGCACTCGCATCAGCTCCTTATCGATATCCACCCCTTAGTCTTCATCCTTCGCTGAGCGGGGCTCTGCACGAGCCGCACGAGGGCATCTTTAAAAAGACGCAGCTCTTTTAGAGTGTATGTCGCAGAGCGAACTCACACAAGGATATAAGGATATTAAAGGATATAGGCGCCGGACAGCGCAGCAGGAACGGCAGTAGAAGGCGGCGAGGCCAGCAGCTTCCGAATGGCTCGTCCCGCTGATATGCCTCTCAGACGGCGCTTGCTTCCTCCGTGATCCAGCGATGCTTGAGCTTCGCCGAAGAGATGAAAAATCAGGTGAGTCAGCCTTTTCGAGCTCCTTTTATAGGGTTGGGCCACACCCGTTTCGGCGAGAAGTGGCGTGATGGGAGCGAAGCGTCCTAATTGGTCTGATATTGCATCAGCCTGTGCTCGATAGGCTGTGCACTTGCTGCAGAGCAGCCAATGAGTGAGCGAGCCGTCTCGCCTATGGCTGCGTACTGCTGCAAATGCGCTTTACAAAAATTCAAAATTAAGGATAATTTTTTGCTTCAGTATTTCGTGAAAAGAGACTTTTCCCGTAGCGTCTTAGCTAAGACGCAGTACGAGAGAACTCTCGTAAGAGAACTACAATTACAAGAAAAAAAGGAAAAATTATGAGATAGTAGGTCACGAATATGAAAAGTTCTAATAATGATATATAAAACCATATTTTAACAAATATTTGCAGTTAATTTTATATGGAAAAGAGTGACATAGGCAGAGGAGTGGATAATTAGGGAAATTAAGTTCTCTTTTAGATGTTATTTTACACTAATCATGAACCAGTGTTCCTGTCTCATCTACAAATCGTAACCTTTGTAAGAGAAAGTGAAACAAATGGTCACAGATCTGCATGGATGGACAGTTGCGATGAGAGTCTGCTATTTCTATAGACGGTCACCTAGATTTTTGAAATGAAATAAATGAACATTTTAACTGTTTCATTGGAGCTTAACTTAGAGTTATGTTGAGTTAAAAAAAGGATATTTCTTGAAAAAAAATATGACAGGCAAGACTATATTCATACTATTGACCAGTGCACAAACACATGTCCGATTAACACTAATGAATGCTTTCCCTCAGCAAAATAAGACAAGAAAATCTGAGATAAAGCAGCACAATTTAGAATAATTGGTCTGAGCTTGAGGTGTGGAGGGATAATTGGAAATGAATGAGGAGAGTTCTGCGTATAATTACTTGTCAGTTCTTGTTATTTTAGACCATTTCATGACAGGGTAGGTTAAAAGAAGGAGAGCAACAACAACAAAACCCAACGAGAACAGAGATGTCGCTGTACTCCAGAGCCACTTGCACAAGAAGAATGTGGAAGTATTAAGCTGAGCATAGTGACAGACATGTAATCACAAAGTCATTAAATCAAGTGTCTAAACATATTATGGTCGTCCAGACTCGTAATATATTTGAACAATTACATTTATGAATGCAAGTGTCTTATTTTGTTTAATAAAATATTAAGGCCTCAGAATGTGATTTAGATCTGTATTGCATCATAGTTTTGATGACTTTTTGAGATCTAAACCAATGTGGGTGAGCTCAAGTCTATCCCAAGCACATCTCCAGAGACTTGAATGTTCCTGTTTCAGTTGTTCATAATGTTATCATGAAATTTAATGCCAATGTACTATAGCCAGCCTTACTGGATGTGGCATGAAGACAAAATGTTATGTAAGACTGCAGAAAAATATTGTTACGCTGGTGGAGAATGCGGGCACAAGATATGACAAGGTTTTTTGTACTGGGATTCATCCATTTCTACAAAATTAATATGTCAGCAAATATCCTGTTTATGTATCCAGGTGGTTTACTTATTAACTGTTTCCATGTTAAAGCAATTCAATGTGCTGAGGCATGTTCTCCACTGACTTTTATTTAAACAGATTTCCATTTTAACTATAGACAGCGTTTTTTTTTTTTTTTTTTCAGCCAAAACCCAGAAACAAGTTCGCATTTTAGCACTTCTGGTTCCATCATCTTGAAGTGAATTTTTTATTTAAAAAAAAAAAAAAGGTTTTTCAGTGGTTTTTCAGGTCAGTGGAGAGCACAAGATCAAGATAACGGCATTAAACATCATTACAAACGTTACTTTCACAGCCTTGTTGTGTTTGCAAAATATTGAAAGTCTAACTTTAAGGGAAAAGGTTTAAAACAACAACACATTGTTCATTTTGAAAGCCTATTGATGGTGACGTTGAAGTCATGTGACCTTGGGGTAGTTCATTTATAACCTACTGTCACACTTCCCTAATGCGATGAACGAGGAGACAAGGCATAAACTCACAAAACTAGGACAGGAACACGAACAAATAAGGGAAAAAAAGAACATAAACAAGGTCAAAACATGACACAACAGTCCAGAATCCTGACACCTACATTAAGCTTTTTGGATTTCTTGGTTTTCATTTTGCATTTCTGGTAACTGTATTTAGAGTTTAACATTCATAACAGTTGTGTTTATCTGTGAAGATAAACAAAACAAATCATAAAGAATCCAACTTTTGTTGGTCACAGAGCTTATTTTCTACAATAATACAAAGGCCAATGGAAAAAATCCTATTGTATTTTTTTTTTCAAGGGAACCAGATTATGGGTTAAATACATCAATACGGTTGATTTATCCAGACTTCCATGACTCCCCGCAGTTATGTTTCACTTGACTGTTACTATATTGTATATTTTACACAGCATTGACCAATCATCATCCAGGACTGGCTACTACAGGATGCACATAATCAGGGAGTATTTGTTTTCATTTTTAATTGGTTCGTTTAAAAGTAGACATTTCAAGGTTTCTGTAGATATATTTCTCATGTATGTAAGGCACCCCAATTGTAAGCTATTTCATTATAAGTAAAAATGCATGCACATTAATAATTTTCCCTGTCAGGTTTAAGTTTCAGTATGGGATCCACATTAAAAATAAATCTTCAGAAGCCGATACATATGCAGTTATAACCTGTAAATTGAAGACTATTTGACGTTTTAAAATGATCTAAAGGTCTTATGTCGCTCCAGTTCGTTGATTTTGATTATTTTGATAAATCTCTTTTACATTATATAATAAATATACAAAACCGGTTAAGTTAGATCTTATTATTATTATAAAAATAATTATAAAATACTATAGACTTCAAATAAGATTGCAGTTTCACATTTTGCATATGCATTACAAAGATAATTATTTTTACATGTAATGATACAAAATACACCCCCCCCCCCACAAAAAAAAAGATTTGTACTGAAGAAAAAATATGTAGACAGATAAGAATAAATGTTGTGCGTCGCACTCAGCATCATGTGTGGCATGCAAATCTTGCACTCTGATATTTTAAGGAATAGAATACACTCATTTAAATGTGGCTGCAATTTTTTTTTTTTTACTTAAATTGTATAAAATAATTTAAAAACGGCTCCATTTAAAATCACTGAAGTTGTCAATTAATGAAGCTATTTTTTACATCGTATGCACTTTGTTGATTATTGATGCGCTTGTTTGATAACTTGTGGTTGTCACTCAGCGGTCAAAAGCTGCAAATGCACTTTGCAGTCGCGGCGACGCTTGCGGGTCGGTAGAAAGCACACTTCATCAGCTGAAAGTCATGATCATCAGCTGGAGTGCCCATGACCTCCAATAGAGGGCATTCCACTCAGGACTCTGGAATTCTTGTATTGCCATTCCCAACTCCATTTCCCATAATCCCGTGCTTAGGGCTAATAACCACTCAGCGGTCAAAAGCTGCAAATGCACTTTGCAGACGCAGCGGCGGAAAGCACACTCTGGTTGGCCACCTACTGTATCTATTTAGCACTTCCATTATGCTACTCTGTTACTTCTGTAAAATTTGGAGTGGCCCAACTTAGCTTCCAAGCGTAACATTGGAATTGCTGCCCAATTAAACAGCAGATACTGCAGTGAAATGGACCAGGTGTTATGTTTTTTTTTTTACTTTCCTGGAGAGCCTACTCTTAATCATATCTCTTATTAGTTTGTAATGGTTCACTTGTTAGGGCACATACTGCAGATTGTATTGTGGGAAAATACATGTGTGTCGACTGATTAATACTTCACCCATTAATGTAACAACAAAATCCATGTTTATATGTAAAATCACGAACCATATTTTAATTAGGGAAATAGTTTTCATCACCTCAGATCTGCTTAAAACAGGAGCTTTTTAGCTAAATTAACACATTTCAGGTGCGATGACCGAACAATCCTATCGTGAGCATCAGAGCTTTTGCTGACAGCACATGCAGATTATCGCAGACACTAGTGCCACTTCTGGGCTAATTATTGGGTGTCACGGACATGCGGGCTGTTGTCTCCTTCTGTAAATCTAAACAAATCGCTCTTTTGCACATGACAGCCACTTCCAATTAGTACACAAAGGATGAAACCAGCTATGAAATGAGCTTAAGTGATCATGGCACAGTGATCTAGTAATGATGCAGTAGCTTTTAATATCTCCTGGTGTTTTTGAATCAGTATACGTGAAGGAAGAGATTTTATTGGTGGCAAGGGAGAGGGGGGTTCCTGTACTGGCAGTGGCACCGTATTTTTCAGTACTATATTTTTCAGCATGACCAAAAGTTCAAAGCATATTTTCATATTAGACTGAGGAAGGAAGCACAGGGTTTTAAGAAGTGGGAAAAATCCTTTGCTTATATCAGCAAGCCTTCGTCAACTGGCACAGTTTTCTCAGGCAGGTTTTAATGAAATCTCTCTTCTTTCTGAAACAGAAAAAATATTCTGAAAGAGAGCGAAATAAAAGTGGTGTATATCATTTTTAACTGAAATCCAAATTAATGACATTCTTAGAGTCGTACACTGTTAAACGTGTACAATTCTTTGAGTATAAAAGGAAGTTGTAGTCAACTTGAAATTGGTTCTATTGAAGCTGAAAATTGACTACTTTTACATGTTTTTCTGGTTTTAGTGAATGATTAGTTTGGTTGTGTTATTTCTAAGAAAGTAATATTATCCTTGTTATCTTTAATCAGTCTTTAAAATAAAGGTTCCAAAAGGTGGTTTTCATAGTGATGCCACAGAATAAGTATTTCTGGGTCCACAAAATAATCTTTCAGCGAACACTTCTTAAATAATAATAATTATAATAATAATACATTTCACTATAAAGAACCTTTTTATGGAATGGAAAGATTCTATGGATGTTATAGGTTCTATGGAGGTTCTCATATCAAGAGATATGAGAGTATTTTTAAATGTAATAAATTGTGCTTCCGCTGAAATGCTGTTCATTTCCATTGACAATGATATGCAGTGTGCTGGATAATGTTAATCAGTAGCCAAATACCATATAGACTTTGTTTTCTTGAAAACTTTCTTCCGGCGTGACTCCATTTTGGAATCTCATATCCACTTTTCACAATCCAGTCAATTCCAGATTGGCAAAAAGAAGTCTTCTAACCCTACTCAAGGACAAATGAGATTTTAACATTTTACTTCCAATTCTGTTACATGTCCCTTGTGGAGAAAGATTATATGAAGGTTATAGCAAGAAAGTGCCACGATTGGTCAGCGAAATGTGGCTGTTATCTGATTGGCTTGAGTAGACAGTGGGTGGAGCCATGCATTTGTGGATTGTCTGCGTCTTGACGCTAGAAATGTTTCAAAATCCACAAATGCACGCAACGATCTACAAGGTCACGATTCAAAATAAATGGCAGACAAAGTTGTGTTCGTGACATAAAAATATATTTGTGGACATGTCTTTTTATTTGCAAATCTCATTTTATTTATTTGTGAATTGAATTAATGTTTGTGAAACACTGAGATTTATTTGTGGATCTCATTCTATTTATTTGTCAAAATGTTATTATTATTTTTTTTTCTCTTTACATTTATTTGCATAATATATTTATTTGGAATAATACAACAATTCTACCCCCATACTTGCTGGTCCCCACTGAGTTCCATAGCAAGGAGAAAAAAAAATATGTATCACAAATGAGTGTTTAGATATTTATTTAGCTTCCTGAGCAGGTTTCGTTCTCCACTGATCTTCATGAAGTTACCGGCATTGAATGTTTCATGCTGGCCATCAAAAAATGGTAATCACCTCATTGCTTTTGCATTTAAGGCTGTGAGATATGTAGTCCCTCCCTGACAGTTTCACCTTAATTAAATGAACCTCGCCAATGAGTTCATGAGAGACCAATGACCGTTCAGAGTCTCGGTAAATCACAAACCAGTTCACGCAAACAACCGATCGCTCATCAACTGAATACATCTGTTCCTCTGGCCTCTTTAGCATGGACAATATTTGTCTATTCTCTTGGCAGTCTTTAATGTGAGGCTGAGATTTATACGGCCAGACTTCATTATTCGCGTGGCCAGTATTTATGTTCATTAGTCCCTGTGATGGGTTTTTCTGCGTAATATATCGCCACCGTTTATGTGCGTTGTGGGTGAGCAACTGGAATGCCCATTGATTTCTGAAGTGATTTAATGCTGATTTTCAACAAGCGTGGAAAATGGCTTTGCCTCTTCTCAAGAGATCATTTCACTTTAGTGGGTGAATTTGGTCAGGGAAGGTTAATTATTAATTACGTTGTTTATTTATAGACAACAATATGCTTTACAAGTTGTTTGGAAAATGCTAAAGTAATCAGCAGTCTCTTGGCCAATAGAATTTTCATCCCTCAGCAGATTTGCGGCATCTCATTGTTTCCCCTGGAAGCTGTTTGTGTCAGATACATCCAGGGATTTGATTGCAGTAGCTCCACAAACCCACACACAGAAACACACACACACCTTCACACTCCCCTCCAGCGAAGACAATTTAGCTCTGGCATTTCGTGGTGTCACAGATGGTCAGGTTAGCCTGAGATACATCACAATATATCACTCCATCTTCTCCCCTGAAGTAAGTGGGATAGAAACAGACAACTGTCAGTAAGTGAGCAGACGCGCGCCACCCTGACGGATTCATCTTGTTTCCTCGTGAACAAATACATGTTTTGTCTTGCTTCATTTTCCTCCTGGTTTTTGTGACCACGTGGTCTCTAATGCCGTCCTTCTATGATGATCCACCTGGTTTCAGTTGCTATATAACATAACTAAAGGAAATCAATTATTATGTGCATTATCTAAATCAGGGGTTTCAAACTTGTTTCATGCCAAGGACCCCAAAAATATGACGATCATGTTGATTTATTATATTGATTTATGTTTTAAGTTATATATAATTTTTATATAAGAATTTGTTTTATAACACTACTGCAACAATTAAAATGTAAAAATGTATACGTAAATTGGGTCCCACTTTATATTGTGTCCCTAATACATGTGTACTTACATGGTAACTAAATGTCTATGTAGTATGTAACCACAGTGTTAGTACACATTGGTACATAGTATTTACAACTGTAATATTTCTGTAACTACACAAATGTAACAACCCTCTGAATGGTTTGTGTACATACAAATGTGTAACAGGACATATTTAACTACATTTTGTTACAACAATATGTATAAGAGTAATTGGAACCATTTGATCCAGAGGTGGGGATGTGTAGGTTTAGGGGTGAAGTAGGATCCAGAGGCTGGAGATGGGTAGGTTTAGGGGTAATGAAGGATCCAGGGGGTGGCAATGGGTAGGTTTAGGGGTGAAGTAGGATCCAGGGGGTTGGAGATGGGTAGGTTTAGGGGTGAAGTAGGATCCAGGGGTGGGCGATGGGTAGGTTAAGGGATGAAGTAGGATCCAGGGGGTGGCGATGGGTAGGTTTAGGGGTGAAGTAGGATCCAGAGGGTGGAGATGGATAGGTTTAGGGGTGAAGTAGGATCCAGGGGGTGGTGATTGGTAGGTTTAGGGGTGAAGTAGGATCCAGGGGGTGGAGATGGGTAGGTTTAGGGGTGAAGTAGGATCCAGGGGGTGGCGATGGGTAGGTTTAGGGGTGAAGTAGGATCCAGGGGTTGGCGATGGGTAGGTTTAGGGGTGAAGTAGGATCCAGGGGGTGGCGATGGGTAGGTTTAGGGGTGAAGTAGGATCCAAGGGGGTGGCGATGGGTAGGTTTAGGGGTGAAGTAGGATCCAGGGGGTGGAGATGGGTAGGTTTAGGGGTGAAGTAGGATCCAGGGGTTGGCGATGGGTAGGTTTAGGGGTGAAGTAGGATCCAGAGGGTGGAGATGGGTAGGTTTAGGGGTGAAGTAGGATCCAGGGGGTGGTGATGGGTAGGTTTAGGGGTGAAGTAGGATCCAGAGGGTGGAGATGGTTAGGTTTAGGGGTGAAGTAGGATCCAGGGGGTGGAGATGGGTAGGTTTAGGCGTGAAGTAGGATCCAGGGGGTGGCGATGGGTAGGTTTAGGGGTGAAGTAGGATCCAGAGGGTGGAGATGGGTAGGTTTAGGGGTGAAGTAGGATCCAGAGGGTGGAGATGGGTAGGTTTAGGGGTGAAGTAGGATCCAGGGGGTGGAGATGGGTAGGTTTAGGGGTGAAGTAGGATCCAGGGGGTGGCGATGGGTAGGTTTAGGGGTGAAGTAGGATCCAGGGGGTGGCGATGGGTAGGTTTAGGGGTGAAGTAGGATCCAGGGGGTGGAGATGGGTAGGTTTAGGGGTGAAGTAGGATTCAGGGGTTGGCGATGGGTAGGTTTAGGGGTGAAGTAACATCCTATATTGTACTATCCTGTAACATCCTATATTAGTTTCTGTGAGGATATATGCATTCCTACCAGGACTTATTTAACATTCAACAATGATAAGCCATGGTTTACAGTAAAACTCAGATACCTTCGTCAGGCCAAAGAGGATGCCTACAGAAATGGGGACAGGGTCTTGTAAAATCAGGCCAGGAACACACTGAACAAAGAGATTAGAGCAGCTAAAAAGACCTACGCTAAAAAGTTGGAAGACCAGTTTACTTCCAACGACTCTACTTCAGTTTGGAGAGGACTGAGAGCCATCACAAACTACAAGACACCATCCCCTTGCACTGAGGCTAATCAACGACTTGCTAACGACCTGAATGAGTTTTATTGTAGATTTGAAACCCCCAACACCCACTCTGACCATCTCCCTACACAACCATTAACACCTCCTGCAATCCCCCTCTCCATACCTCCTGCTCTTCAAATCTGTGAAGATGATGTGCGCCAGATCTTCAAGAAGAACAAAAGAAGAAAAGCACCAGGCCCAGATGGCGTTACACCAGCCTGTCTGAAAATCTGTGCTGACCAGCTGGCCCCCATCTTTTCACAGATCTTCAACAGATCTCTGGAGTTGTGTGAAGTGCCTTCCTGCTTCAAACGCTCCACCATAATCCCCATTCCAAAGAAACCCGAGATAACAGGACTTAACGACTACAGACCTGTGGCTCTAACGTCTGTCGTCATTAAGTCATTTGAAAAACTGGTTCTGGCTTATCTGAAGGACATCACTGGACCCTTACTGGACCCCCTGCAGTTTGCGTACCGAGCAAACAGGTCTGTGGATGATGCAATCAACATTGGATTGCACTTCATCCTGCAACATCTGGACAAAACAGGGACTTATGTGAGGATCCTGTTTGTGGACTTTAGTTCGGCTTTCAACACCATCATCCCAACACCCCTCCAGACCAAACTGACCCAGCTCTGTTCCTAGCTCTATCTGTCAGTGGATCACCAGCTTTCTGACAGATAGGCAACAGTTAGTGAGACTGGGGAAATTCATGTCAAACAGCTGCTCCACCAACACTGGTGCCCCTCAGGGATGTGTTCTCTCCCCTCTGCTCTTCTCCCTGTACACCAACGACTGCACCTCTAAAGACCCCTCTGTCAAGCTCCTGAAGTTTGCAGACGACACTACAGTCATCGGCCTCATCCAGGACGGTGACGAGTCTGCTTACAGACAGGAGGTTGAGCAGCTGGCTGTCTGGTGCAGTCTTAACAACCTGGAGCTGAACACGCTCAAAACAGTGGAGATGACTGTGGACTTTAGGAGAAACCCCCCTGCACTTTCCCCACTCACCATCATGAACAGCACTGTGGCTGCAGTGGAGTCATTCAGATTCCTGGGAACCACCATCTCTCAGGACCTGAAGTGGGACAATCACATTGGCTCCATTGTGAAAAAAGCTCAACAAAGGTTGTACTTCCTTCGCCAGCTGAGGAAGTTTAACCTGCCACAGGAGCTGCTGAAACAGTTCTACTCAGCCGTCATTGAGTCAGTCCTGTGTACTTCAATTACTGTCTGGTTTGGTTCAGCTACAAAATCAGATATCAGAAGACTACAGAGAACTGTTCGGACTGCTGAAAGGATTATTGGTGCTACCCTGCCCACCCTCCAAGAACTGTACACATCCAGAGTGAGGAAAAGGACTCAGAAAATCACTCTGGATCCCTCACATCCAAGTCACCCCATCTTTGAACTTTTGCCATCTGGCCGGCGCCTCAGAGCCGCAAATACAAGAACAGCAAGGCACAAGAATAGTTTCTTCCCCCAGGCAATCTACCTCATGAACAGTTAAATGTTTCCCACTTAAACTTATGCTTATGCAAAAATGTGCAATATCCTTATATTTATTTGTTACCCCTCCATCCTAGAACATTCCTGCATCTCACTCAATCCTATTCCATTATCATTTATAGCACAATTGTTTATACACTTATTTATTTGCCAATTTGTAATTCTCCTGTAATTTTTTTTTTTTTTTTCTTTCTGTGTGTTGTTGTCTCTGTTTACTGGAAGCTTATGTCACTAAAACAAATTCCTTGTATGCGCAAGCATACTTGGCAATAAAGCTCTTTCTGATTCTGATTCTGATTCTGATTCTGAAGTAGGATCCAGGGGGTGGAGATGGGTAGGTTTAGGGGTGAAGTAGGATCCAGGGGGTGGTAATGGGTAGGTTTAGGGGTGAAGTAGGATCCAGGGGCTGGAGATGGGTAGGTGTAGGGGTGGAAATGGAATATAAGGGGTGTAGATTGGTAGGTTTAGGGATTTGTGAAGTGGGAGGAGTTGGATTTTGAGTTGGAGTTGGTGCACCACTGTAATACCAGTAATACAGTAATACAGTGTAAATGGTACATGTACATGGTAACTCCTCAGGAAATGTCCACTTAATATAAAGTGTAACATTCTGGACACCAACCACAATTTCTATGTAATTCCTAATTTTCTGGCCACTTCTGTGTAACATCAGAGTATTTACATGATAAATCTAATATAAAGTGTAACACATTCGTTACACATTTGTACTTTCATTACCTAAATATGTTGTTACCAATGTCCTGTTACACAATTGTACTTACACATACCATTCAGTGGGTTGTTACATATGTGTATTTACACATTAGAGCTGTAGATACTATGTACCGATGTGTATTTACACTGTGGATACATACTATGTACAGTATACATCTAGTTACTATGTAAGTACACAGGTATGAGGGACACTTAATATAAAGTGGGACCGTAAAGGGTAAAAATGTAAAAACGTGTGTGTGTATGTACACTGAACAAAATTATAAACACAAAACTTTTGTTTTTGCCCCCATTTTTCATGAGCTGAACTAAAAAATCCAATAATTTTTCTATGTACATAAAAGGCCTATTTCTCTCAAATATTGTTCACAAATCTGTTTAAATATGTGTTAGTGAGCACTTCTTCTTTGTATTCTATGCATAAATAAAAAAGTCTTAGTACTTTGAGTTCAGCTCATGAAAAATGAGGGACTAAAACAAAAGTGTTGTGTATCACTTTGTTCAGTGTATATATATATATATATATATATATATATATATTACAAACATTTATATAAACATGTAGTATATATTTAATATTTATATATAATACAGTTAATAATACATTATCTATAATACTATATATGTTTGTTTGTGTGTGTGTGTGTGTGTATATATATATATATATATATATATATATATATATATATATATATATATATATATATATATATATATATATATATATAATTATTATTATTTTTATTATTTTTACATTTTATTTATAATCATATAATGCACTGTATTATTTAAAATATTTTTAATACATAACATTTTTACAACAAATAAATAAAGTTTTATAAGACACATCAAAATTGTTCCACACAATTATTTGCTTTTCCGCTAAAATACAAATTTTTCATCTATTTTTTAACAGGAAATGTTAAGTTACAGCATGATGTAAAAAAAATAAAAATAAAAAAAGGAAATAAAATGAAATAAAAGAAAAACAGGTTTCACGGTCTGGTGTGCAAAACAAAGAGCACAGAGACAGAATATAATCAAAAGAGTTATTTTAATAATCCACAGGAGAGAATAAGCACAACCAAACACAAATCATGAAAAACGAATAAACATCGATAGCGGACAAAGTAACATGGGTAACACATACTTAAATAACAGAAACTTAATTAGGAGAACTGAAACAGGTGTGGATTTAATTAATCAAAGACCATGGAAACAAAAAGGGCAGGAGAAAGAAAACGCATGTGACAAGGAGCATTTCCCACTATTATAAACATACACAAAAACCACTAACATAAACTCATACAGCAATTACAAGAAAAAACAATTAAACATTTTTATTGCAAACATGTAGTCAATTATTTTAAAAGCATGCTTAATATTATGTGGGTGCATTTGTTTCAATTAATTACACTCAGTCCATTATTAAAAAATCCAATATTTTGTAAACAAATGAGTGCTGAGACACAAATAATCAAATGATAACTTAAGTGAAGTGACATTCAGCCAAGTATGGTGACCCATACTCGGAATTTGTGCTCTGCGTTTAACCCATCCAAAGTGCACACACACAGAGCAGTGAACACACACACACACTGTGAGCACACACCCCGAGCAGTGGGCAGCCATTTATGCTGCGGCGCCCGGGGAGCAGTTGGGGGTTCAATGCCTTGCTCAAGGGCACCTAAGTCGTGTTATTGAAGGTGGAGAGAGAACTGTACATGCACTCCCCCCACCCACAATTCCTGCCGGCCCGGGACTCGAACTCACAACCTTTCGATTGGGAGTCCGACTCTCTAACCATTAGGCCACGACTTCCCCTTAAACATGTACAGATAATTATTCAGAAAAATGTAAAATTAGAAATCCTTGAATGCAAACTGATGGTAGAGAATTAATCAGTCTGACACTTGTGAACTGCAGACTTTTAATTTCATGCATGTTAATGACCCTGTCACACAGCTTCACCAAGCTTTTTTAAACTCATAGCTCCTGGTTCATTATATGGAAAAGAGTAGCATGAACACTGTTCAAAATATCTCATTTTGTGTTCTACAGAAAATTAAAGTCCTACAAGCTTCGAACGGTATGAGGGTGAGTACATTTTGAGTGAACTTTTCCAGGATGTAAACCCTTGTTTAACTTTTCAGAGGTCAGTCTGAAGTGTTTTTTTCTTGTTAACTTCTCAGATCCACCCTGTTGAGATGCTCAATGTCTTCGGCAAGAGCTGTACCACATCAACACACACATATATATACAGAGAGCAAATGTAGCTCTTTAATCTGAAAAGAGTATGAGAAAGAAGTGGGGAAAAGAGAGGCACAGGATGAAGAACAGGTGTTATTGGAGAATCCCTGCGGCTTTCTTTTACAAGGCCATAATGGATTTTTACTAACAGTGCAGAATGATATGCTCAGGGTCCATCAGGGTGAGGGGTGTTAGGTGCTGTTGATTGTGTCTGCAGGCGTTCTGTTTGATCATCACACACACACTGTTTTACCGTAATGTTTCTTCACTTTCATATACTTGTGTACATATATATATATATATATATATATATATATATATATATATATATATATATATATATATATATATATATATGTAAGCCTGATAAGCCATGGCTATGGCATCCACAATTCAGTGGGCCATCCTCTGCTTAGATACGTCACTCCCCTTCTGCCGGCCTCCGTAACAGACAAAGTTTTGTGTCCAGTCTACGTAGCACCTCAATGCTTGGACGGGACAGAGCAAAGCCAGGGCTGGGTCTGCCTCCTCCAGGGGCAGTGCTTGCAGGTTCACCACTTGGTCTTTGAAGGGTGTAGTGGGAAACTTGGCCACGTAGACAGGCCGGGGCCTCAGAATTACCTGGGAGTCAGCCGGCCCAAACTCTAGACATGAATCGTCGACCAGAAATGCATGCAGGTCCCCTACCCTCTTGATGGAGGGCAGTGCAAGCAGGAGCAGAGTTTTCAATGAAATAAACTTTAGCTTAACTGAATGCAAAGGCTTGAATGGGACCTGCTGTAGTGATTTAAGCACTAGAGTCGGCTCCCAAGAGGGTATAGAGGGGGGCCGGGAAGGATTTAACCTCCTGGCCCCGTTAAGGAACCTGACGATGAGGTCATGCTTACCCAAAGACTTCCCATTCAAGGGGTCATGGTATGCAGCAATAGCGGCAACCTGGACTTTGAGGGTGGAGGGGGACAGCCTTCGCTCCAGCCCTTGCTGCAGAAAGGAAAGCACGACCGCAATCGAGAAGAACATGACTCGACGAACAGGTTCCATTTCAAGGCGTAAGCATGTCTCGTAGACGGTGCTCTTGCCTAAGTGATGGTGTTCACTACCTCTTGGGGTAGGTCACCTAGAACCTCTGCGTCCCGTCAAGGGACCAGACATGGAGTTTCCAAAGGTCTGGACGCGGGTGCCAAATGGTGCCCCGTCTCTGAGTCAGTAGATCCTTCCTCAGAGGAATTGGCCAAGGAGGGGCTGTAGCGAGGAGCACTAGTTCAGGGGAACCAGGTCCGAGTGGGCCAATACGGCTCCTTGTCCTCCTGGACTTTGAACAGTGTCTGTGCGAGAAGGCTCACTGGGGAAAACGCATACTTGCATAGGCCCCGCGGCCAGCTGTCTGCCAGTGCGTCCGTTCATAGAGTTCCTTCGGTCAGGGAGTAGAACAACTGGCAGTGAGAGGTCTCTGGAGAAGCAAACAGGTCTATCTGAGCGGCTCCGAATTGTCTCCAAATCAGCTGGACCATCAGGGAATGGAGTCGCCATTCTCCCGGGAGCATTGCTCGAGACAGCTTTTCGGTTGTACGGTTGAGCAGGCCCAGAATGTGAACGGCACGTGACATGTGACGGGAGCGCAGACCACCTTGTCGGTTGATTAACGCAACGGATACGCGTTATGAGTCATTTTCTCCTGATAACCCCGAAAAGAACTTAAATTACACTTTCAGTTTTAATCATACAGATAAGAGCAATACATCAATCGAATCTGTAAAGGGTCTACTTTTTTTGGATACAGATATAATAACAACAAAACTTTGTGCACTTATAAAATAAAGATAACAAACAAGGTGTGCTATCTGCAGCCTTTGTCTGAGCTGATCTTCATTTACAAACACATGATTAAAATGAACTGTAACTCCGTGAATACTCAACGGAGAGACATGAGAGAGATATCTATAGAAAGCTTGACATGTCTACTTTTAAACTAAACAAGTGCCACCGAAAGTAATCCATATGAAAACAACGCAATGTTCGTTTTTCACGTCTCCCTTAATTATATCTAATGTGACCACGCCCCCGCGCTGAACGCGCTATTCAGATTCAAACTGAAGCGCGCGGCTTGAATACGCCCACACAGAAGAAAAAGCAGCGAGACTGTTCTTCAAGTTCTTTTATTTTACTGTTTGCTTCGGGATGAGAGGAATAAGACATAAATCACCCCAAAAAGATGTGATGTGGTTGACGATTTGAGAAATGGATTTCCTCAGAAAAAAAAGAATAAAGCACTTTATTCAGCAGAGATCATAAACATGAGTAAGTCTCTTTTATTTATTTAAATACTTGGACTAGTTTTCACATAACGTGTAAACATTTTATTAGTTAGACTTTTTCCAAAGACTTTTTCCAAACTATAATTCCTGACTAAATGTATAATCAAGTGAAACATTATGAAGTTTCAATAACAATATACAATACTATACCATTCAAAAGCTTGATGTAAATAATATAAATGTAACAAATAGATAACTGTAAGAAATGTAAAAACAATGCTGTTCTGTCAATTTATTCCCCCTAAAAACCCTGAAAAATATTCTCAGCTCTTTTCAACATTAATGATAATGATAATAATAATAACAATAAATGTTTTTTTGTAGAAAATAAGATTGTTAAAAGGATTTCTGAAGGATTGTGTGACTGGAGTAATGATGCCAAAAAATTAGTTTGAAAGTCAGCTTTGATTGTTCCTAATAAACTGTTTAACTGTTCCCCCAAGTGGATATTAAATTATGTTGTCGGATAATCAAATATATTCTTAATAAACTACAAACATAAAATTATGTAGATTTATTTTGTCTTCACATTCTTTCTTGTAACTCCTCACTCACAGTGGCACAGCTGACTGAATGGCTCATTATGCAGCTCATTATGCAGCTCATTATGCAGGCCTTTGTCTTCTCAGGTGTAAATCACAATGATATTCATGGTAGTTGACGCCTACTCGCATATGACTTTTACCAACAAAAAATGTCTTAGAAAATTTAAATCAATATATTGTTTTCTGTAAGTGAGTAAACAAGATGATTTTCACATAATTTAGAAAGAAAAATTCTAGGCTACAAGCTCCAGTTCTCAAAAATCCCGGGAACCATTGTTTTATATGTGTTTTATGGCCTTTTTCAAGTGTTTTAACATTTTTAGTTTTTCACTAAGCACACATAATATTTTTTTCTCAAAAACACAATCATGTACATACATGCATTTCACATATTATTACAGCCCAGTTTGTGCTGATTACAGTGAGATTAGTCTTTACCCATTTAGATATTTATAAGAAACTGAAAAAAGCACAAATGTCAGGGCATGACAAAACTTTTCCAGGCCCCAAAAATACCCTTAGACTCCAGAGGGTTAATGTTGCCTTGTAAATGTTTTATAAATGCGTAAAATCACTGTGTTTGCGTCTCATGCTGCTTCTCACTGACGTGGCACATTGTTTATTCCGTGTTCATTCACTTCTAGTCAACTCCACAAACCAGAGGAGTGTATTTGTGGACAACAAACCTGTTGTGAAAGGTCAACCAACGCCTCATATTGAGCGCAGACTGTTAGCAAAATCTTTAAAAACACTCGTTTTTTCAAAAGGGAAACCTGCTTCTTCATGGGCCTACATTGTTGTCAAAATGGCTCTCAAAGGTCAGCAATTTGACTGTCTGTATTTGTTCCTGGGCGCATCGCTGTGACCCGCTACACCTTCATACACCTCTATCGATTCCCTGAGAGCCAACCAGACAAAGATGTCACAGGAACCCGCAAAACACAGCACAGGCTTTTAAAAGGGAGGCTGACAAAAAGTGATAATCAGATATAAAGGATGAATACGAATGAAAAGACTACTGTAAAGAGAAAGAACTGCATTCTGGGAAGATGAATGCCTGGTGTTTTTGTGAGGGCATTGGGTGTCAGAGCAACAGAAACAAAAAAGATACTCGTCCAAATTTTTGAAGGTGTTCAATTTGTCGTATTAGAAACATCAGCTCGTACACTTCCTTTATCATCATTTGTTATACTGTGTATTGCTATTATTATTATTATTATTTTACAATTAATATGTATTTATTTATAATTGATAGCAAAACTATCTAAAAAAACTTAATTATTTATTTAGTGTTTATTTGACAGGCTAAAAATGCAATACTTGAATATATATATATATATATATAATGGTGTGAAAAAATGTAGATTCTAACTAAAATCATAACGATTTCTGACATTTTTAACATTGCAAATATGTTAAAATCATATTTTAACGTGTATAAAATAGAATTAATTGACTATTAATTTGTTTTCCCAACATTGTATCCTAAGTGAAACATAGCAGAAACATATTTTAAATAGCTACATATTACTTAAATATGATTATGATATTGTAAACAACCATACACGGTCATGACCCTTTGAATAAAAGCATATCTGAACTTATTTATTTTACATTAACATTTAGTGGCATTCAATTACTGTAATAACTACTTTTAGAAAGGCTGAATTACCTTCAACAGTAGTTAAAGACATTGACTAAACTGCAAACATTCTGGCTTAGGGAGCGTAGTAAACTGTTACAAGTTATTACATTTTGATGAAATATAATGAAGACAAGCTGTTTATTTCTTTGAATTTGCGTTGGACTGATGAATCATTCACAGTAAGAGTTTTTAAGAAAGTATATAAGGGACAATTTTCTGAACTAACACTGGATTCACATGCTTATCAAAACTAATCAATTCTCAGTATTGGATTTAAAGTTATTTCAGTCAGCAATGCTTTGTTTTCACTTTACTACAGAGAGCAATAGCAATGGATTTTTATTTGACGCTTTGTTCTGCCATTCCCATTCGATAACTTTTTGTTAACATGGCAAACCAAAGAGTGTTTTAACTTCAACTGTTGATATGAATCATGGGGTGAAATAGGGAGGAATGGAAGGTGTGAAAATAATAAGAAATTGCAAAAACACTTCAGTATATGCAAGCTTGTTTGTAATGTATGTTTATTTATGTCTGTCTTATCTGTCTTTATGTCGTTCTTTTTGTCTGTCGTTCTTGCTTTCAGTCATTCTATTAATTGCTCTGTCCCATTTGTACGTCATTCCATTTGCTAATCAATATGTTGAGGGGAAGTCGTGGCCTAATGGTTAGAGAGTCGGACTCCCAATCGAAAGGTTTTGAGTTCGAGTCCCGGGCCGGCAGGAATTGTGGGTGGGGGGAGTGCATGTACAGTTCTCTCTCCACCTTCAATACCACGACTTAGGTGCCCTTGAGCAAGGCATTGAACCCCCAACTGCTCCCCGGGCGCCGCAGCATAAATGGCTGCCCACTGCTCCGGGTGTGTGCTCACAGTGTGTGTGTGTGTTCACTGCTCTGTGTGTGTGCATTTCGGATGGGTTAAATGCAGAGCACAAATTCTGAGTATGGGTCACCATACTTGGCTGAATGTCACGTCACTTTCACTTTTGTTCTATCTGTCCGTCTGTTGTTCTGTCTATTAGTTATTCTTTGTTTGTCTGTCTGTCTTTCTGTAATTTTGTCTGTCTGTTTTTTGTCTGTCTCTGTCTCTGTCGATTGTTCTACAGTATCTGTCAGTTATTTTGACTGTCTTTGTTCTATTTGTCTGTCTGTTGTTCTTTGTCTGACTCTGTTTATCTGGTGTTATTTTTGTCCTTCTGTTGCTCTATCTGTCTGTCTCTGTCTGTTGTTTTATCTGTCTGTTTGTCTCTGTTTGTTGTTCTGTCTGTCTGCTGTTTTTTTGTCTGTCTCTGTTTGTTGTTCTGTCTGTCTGCTGTTTTGTCTGTCCATCTCTGTTTGCTTGTTTTTGTTCTGTCTGTCTGTCTCTGTTTACTTGTTGTTCTGTCTGTCTGCTGTTTTTGTCTGTCTGTCTCTGTTTGCTTGTTTTTGTTCTGTCTGTCTGTCTGTCTCTGTTTACTTGTTGTTCTGTCTGTCTGCTGTTTTTTTGTCTGTCTCTGTTTGTTGTTCTGTCTGTCTGCTGTTTTGTCTGTCCATCTCTGTTTGCTTGTTTTTGTTCTGTCTGTCCATCTCTGTTTGCTTGTTTTTGTTCTGTCTGTCTGTCTCTGTTTGCTTGTTTTTGTTCTGTCTGTCTGTCTGTCTCTGTTTACTTGTTGTTCTGTCTGTCTGCTGTTTTTTGTCTGTCTCTGTTTGTTGTTCTGTCTGTCTGCTGTTTTTGTCTGTCTGTCTCTGTTTGCTTGTTGTTCTCTCTGTCCATCTCTGTTTGCTTGTTTTTGTTCTGTCTGTCCATCTCTGTTTGCTTGTTTTTGTTCTGTCTGTCTGTCTGTCTCTGTTTACTTGTTGTTCTGTCTGTCTGCTGTTTTTGTCTGTCTGTCTCTGTTTGCTTATTGTTCTGTCTGTCTATTATTTGTACATTTGTGTTTTTCTTTGTCTGTCTGTTTATCCCTTTTGTTCTTTCTATTTGTTGTTCTTTGTCTGTGTGTTTGTCTCTGTTTTTTTGTCTGTCAGTTTTTTTCTTTGTCTGTCTGTTGTTCTTTGTGTGTGTGTGTCTGTGTGTTTGTTAGTTGTTCTGTCTGTTGGTTTTTCTTTGCCTGATGCTCTATTAATCTGTCTGTTGTTTTACCTGTCTATGTCTGTTGTTCTGTCTGTCTACTGTTTTTGTCTGTTTGTCTGTCTCTGTTTCCTTGTTGTTTTATCCGTCTGTCATTTTGTCTGTCGAGCCTGTCCTCCAACAAAAAAACGACCATATAGGTCGTTTGTGCAAGCACCTTGTTACAACCTATATTTAAGTTTCAAAGGTAAGCGCCTTTTAGTGGGCAAAAAAAAAAAAAAAATGACAGTATCGTGTTGCATTTGTTGTCATGAAATGACGTATAACTGTCATTACCAATCAAAATGCGCGTTTATTTAAATACAATGTGAGGACTTTTTACACAATCTCACAGTAATTCGTACATATTTTAAAAGGTGGCTTATTTGTTCGCAAAATTATGATTTATAGAGCATACACATTTTATGAGCACGTGCTTTCTCTGGGATCAAACCCATGATCTTATGATTACATTTCATCATATAACACAATGCTCTACCAACTGAGCTACACGAAATCCGAATTACAGCGCAAATAAAAGAGTACAAAACATTAATATGAAAACGTTCTGTTGCCGATAGGGGTGCATTTGTAGTGTACGCTCTGATGAGTCGCATTTCAGGGATTTGGACAAACTACCTATACGGACATATTGGTTGGAGGACAGGTTGGTCTGTCGGTTGTTCTTTGTCTTGCTGTCTGTCTATATGCATTTCTGCCTCAGAATCAGAATCAGAATGAGCTTTATTGCCAGCTATGTTTACACATACGAGGAATTTGTTTTCATGACAGAAGCTTCCGCAGTGCAACAGAATGACAGAGACACAAAAAAAAAACACATAATAAATGAATAAAAAATACAAATAAGTAGGTAAGGAATAACAATATACAAATTGACAATTGTATGTGCAGGAATATAACAATAGGCAGTTTTGTATGTAGAGGTATATTATGTGCAAATTTGAAGTGTAGACTAAGTATGTGTGTTAGATAAATAAATGTATGTGTATATAAATATAAATAGTGTTGTGTGTTCCACAGTTATTGTCAAGTGTTCATGAGATGGATTGTCTGAGGGAAGAAACTGTTCCTGTGTCTGGTCGTTCTGGTGTTCAGAGCTCTGTAGCGTTGATCAGATGGCAACAGTTCAAAGAGGGAGTGTGCTGGATGTGAGGAGTCCAGAGTGATTTTAACAGCCCTTTTGCTCACTCTGGATAAGTGCAGTTCTTGAATAGAAGGGAGGGTTGAACCAGTGATTCGCTCAGCAGTCCGGACTACCCTCTGTAGTCTTCTGAGGTCAGATTTGGTTTGAGCTGAACCAGACAGTTACTGAAGTGCAGAGGATGGATTCGATGATGGTGGAGTAGAACTGTTTCAGCAGATCCTGTGGCAGGATAAACTTCCTCAGCTGGCGAAAGAAGTACAACCTCTGCTGGGCCTATTTCACAATGGAGTCAATGTGAATGTCCCACTTCAGGTCCTGAGAGATGGTGGTTCCCAGGAATCTGAATGTGTTTGTTGTTCTGTCTGTCTATTGTTATATTACTTTCATTCAGTAGTTATAACTATCTGTCTGTCTATCTGCCTGCCTATACAGTATTCTGTAAAAGTGAACTTGGCAGATATGAAGTAAACAAAACCCTTCATGACAGAATGCAAGGAATCACTCATTGCCAAATTGCTGACAGATTTGGGAAATAATCCAAATCAATTTCACAGCGTTTGATCTGTGATTTATATAAAATTGATGTCGACAAAGTGAAGTCATTTTATACGCCAGG
Source organism: Carassius carassius (assembly GCF_963082965.1). Classification (NCBI taxonomy): domain Eukaryota; kingdom Metazoa; phylum Chordata; class Actinopteri; order Cypriniformes; family Cyprinidae; genus Carassius; species Carassius carassius. Next base: position 17,315,666 of record NC_081802.1, read on the forward strand.
GCCATTTGATCTCAATGCTGCTCTGTGGTCTTGAGGGACTCATCACATAAACATTGGCCGATTATCATTATCTTTTCTTTGAAGCATTTGCACTTTTGTATAAGTGTTTTCTTCATATATTGTTGTATCTGTTATTGAGAAGGACCACACATTCACCTCTGGATACCCATGTATTAACAACGCAACAAGTGATTAAGTTGAAAAGCCTTGATCAAAATGAAACTTGTAAAGAGATCTTGTGATGAAATGTTTAATATGAAATCAAAGAATTCTTACGTTAGGTTACGGCATGTTTAAAAGGGTACATTTCATTTTTGCTTCAGCAAAACATGATCTACGGATGGCAGTCGTGAGAGAGAGTTTTGTTGTGATACTCTGCAAATGGGCTTCTAGAAGCAGAGCTGATGATATTAATCAGTCTGATTCTTCAGACCGTCATAGGTGATTCATCTCTGAGCTTGGCTTGTTTTTCTTCTTAAGGGCACTTGGGCTCAAGTTTAGCTAATGACTTGTTTCGAGGAGGATTCAGTGGCACTCTCTTTCCTCTGGTGCTCATATCAAACCTTAGAATCTGAACATCTGTTAGTATAGTTTAGGAAGTGGACACAAGTGAAAAATAATCATGTTTTCCCAGTGCTGGAAAGAAAATTTCCCAAATTATTCCAAACATTAATTTCAGTACTTCATCTTACTGTAGGATTAATAATGGATTTCAATTAGATTAATGAGTTAAATAATGAGAATTCTCCTTGAGTCACATACAGTATCATTCAGTTATACATTTTCAAATGTGTAAAAATTATTTTATATATAATTTTTTTTTCTAGTTTTTATTATTTGTTTTTTTATTAAGTTTTAGTTATCTTAATAACTCTAATAAACCTGGCTTTGGCAACTAGCTGATCTTGTTTGTTATTTTTTTTATGTTAATGTTCACTTTATATAAAAAAAACAAAGGTTTAATCATTTTTTTATATAGTTTGTTAACTATTTTTTCCTTTTTTTTACAACTTTTTAAAAAATATTTTAAAACTAACCTCATAACAAATACAACAAAAACATTTGTTTAAATTTCAATATTTATTATTATTATTTTTATTTATTTGATTTTTTTTTTTGCATAAAGTTTGAAAAGCATTGATTTAACGTTGTGTGTTATGTACAAAATCCAACTGATGTATTCACAATGTTTATGATTTTGAATATATACAAATGTGCTATTTTGTGATGTTTAAATGACACTTAAACTACAACGTGATTCTTTCCAGATGATGCTTTTTTTTTCATGTGTATTTAGACTATAGATTTTATTTCCTTCCCAACAAACAGTTTCAGAAAACTCCATTTCCTAAAAACCTTTTAAATTGTTTACCTTCACCACAGCATGGAGAAGAATTACCAAGCTTGTTATGTCCAAATGCTTGACTGAAGCCTGTTTTACAGGGTTTATGTAAAACACACTGCCTGTTTTCAGTACAATCCTTCTGCTAATAGGTCCATTTGGATGCATGTGTGCTGAATCCATCAAACTGTTTCCTGTGCTGTTCAAAACATGAGGCAGCCTCTGGATAGAAAGAGGCTATGTTTGGAATCCCATACTAATATTCCAGTTAATATTTCTGCTGTGTATAATGTGCAATGTATGCTAATTTCATGTATGTAGAACAATGTTATTTTAGCATCATTGACAGACTACTGAAATTATTATTATTAATTTATCTGTATAGTTTTTTTTATTATGCTTTAGTTTTTAGTTGTTTTCATATAGTTTCAATTATGCCAGTACTTGAACTTTATCTAAATGATAATAGGAAATATTGCCTTTGGCAGCTGAAATAAGCTGAAATGTATTTTATTTCAGTTAATGTTTATTCTGTTTACGGTAATGTGGGGTAAAAATGTACCTGATTTTTATCATTATATGGTTTATACCATGAAATATTCAGTATGCAGTAGACTAAGCTATCTTTCCTTTTCAAACACAGATTCAATCCTGAGATTTCCAGGCCGCGGGACGTCACCAGTGATGCAGGAACCCTTCATCTTGTCGTCCCACACCTCCTTTAGTCTTATCTTTCCAAAAACCTGGACACAGGATCAGATCCTTAAATAGTTTATGATAATCCAGCGATGACGACAACAACTGACCTGAGATTGTTGTTTAGGGTCCAATCTCGCACCGTCGACCCTTGTTTTCACCCACGGCGGTTATTACAATAATGGAAAGCGATGGTGGAGAGAGAATAGTCAAGACAGAGAAGCGAGCGCTGCAGAGATTAGTGTCACTGTAAATCTATGCTAGCTGACTAGCGTGTGTGTGAGTGATAGTGGATCAGTGAGGCTGTTAATGTGGAAGCATGTGGAGGCATTAATAGAGCTCTGATGTGAAAATAACGAATAACCCTGAGCACAGCTCTGAGACGGAGCCATTAGCCCGAGGCTGTTGCGTTGGCCAGAGAGTCACACAACACATCACACGCTGCCATTAACACGAGTCCACAGTAAAACTAGCAGATACTGTTCAGAGTGGTGCTTAAAGCTGCAAACTGGCTTTTCAGCAGTGATTTAAGGTGCCGTATTGTGCATTTTGGTCACATTTCAGGTTTTATTTTTCATTACAAGTGCATTGTGCGTCTTGTGCTAAAATAAAATCTAATTTAGGTTTACTTTCTACCAGATGAATATTAAAATTAAATGACTGTTTACTGAAATGCATGTCGTATATTTTAAGATGGGCTGTTGGTGCATAATGCAGAATATATAATTCATACACAAATAAGTATATTTTTATGATTAATATAAATTATTATACTGTTCAAAAGTTCTGGATTTGTATGATTTTTTTTTACTCTTTTTTTTAAAGAAATTTGTTGCTTAAGAAATTTCTGATCATTATCCGTGTTAAAAACAGCTGTGCGTAATATTTTTGTGGAAAACATTTTCCCAGCATTCTTTGACAAATAGAAAGTACAATGTTCAGAATTTATTTGAAATAGAAAACCTTTGTAAAATTACAATGTTTAATTGCTATTGTTGCTTTTGAATCAATTTAATACATTCTTGTTAATAAAAAAGAAAAGAAAGAAAACAAATTCATTGTATTTCAATTTTATTATTTTTCTAACCATATTTTTTCCCCTTTCACTAGTTCATTTTAAATGGTTATACATTTTGAGATTATTATTATTATTATTATTATTATTATAGTTGTTTTGTTGTTGTTATAAGTACTCAGTAGTCTCCCATTTAATACAAGCTCATAAAAGTTGTTTGTAAAAATAAACAATTACAATTTGTCCTGATTAACCTTTAAATTCTAGCATTATCCACACTGTTATTCCATACCTTGACCAGTTTAAATGACCTACTTTTGCTCACTAATCTTTGTTTTTACTAGATTTTTAACATCTTCTAATGGTGTCCAAAAATTACTTCCAGGCTCAAGAGTTTTGCAGTTGCTAGGGTGATCTAGACGGTTGCTAGGGTGATCTATATGGTTGCTAGGGTGTTCTGGGTGGTTAAAAGGCTCAGATCAAAAAGAACCCATTTCCTCAGTGATATTCTTGTCTCTATATATGTCTCAGCTCCTTCCTTTAGGGTGCGTCATATCAGTGGAATTTTGGTCACATTTTCACGCAAAACTCAATTTTATGTGATTTCCTACTGAAATGACTGGATGTCGATAAATTTGACTGCACCTTAAATCAATGGGTTTCTTTTTTGCCAGATTATTTTGAAAAAGGCAAGAATTGTATGTTCATTTGTTTGGAAAAGAAATAGCACACCATTCAGAGCCATCATTCTTGTTCATAGCACAATAGTGCGTACCGAGTTCCACATCTCGCTTAATACTCAGAGTTGAGAGTTTATTCGATAAATGTAATGTCATATTTCCATTTGGCGTGACTAGAAATAAAGCACCGTTCAGCTCCAGTTTCTCATTTCTGAGGTATTTTTCTTCTTGACATCTTCCGTCATTTATCATCTTAATGCATTACTACACCTTGAGATTACCACATCTTCCCTCAGGAGTCCTTCTCCATTAGAAAGATCCAGAATTCTCTTGGGCAAAGGTGCATTTGGCCCAATGAGACTCCCAGGAACGCGACTCAAACGGATGTGCAACCACGATCTGAAGCCGCCAGCAGCTCTTAGGCCGTTACATCCATCACTCAGGCCGGGGAAGGTCAGGCACCACCTCTGATGTATGTCACAAAGCCCCAACCCTTCACTTCCCCTCCGGGCAGCACACCTGCTTTTAAAATTCATGAAATCATCACTCCTAAGGTGCTCGTTTGTCACCTCCACACTCTTTCACTCTCTTTTTCTGTCTGTCGTTCTATTGTCAGGAAACATATTAGGGGAACTTTAGCCACCATTGGGGTGGCGGGTAACTTGAGCGTATTTTGGCTGTAGGGGTTCATCCCGCGACCACGAGGATGTGTGGCGACCCTCCGATGTTTTAACAAATGTAGATGAAATCAAGAAACGTGAAAACTGCAAATTGAGTTAATAACGGTTGCTCGAGGCTAGGCAGAAGCAAAGTTTATCGTATTGCATTACTAAAAACGAGTACTCTTCATGCGGATCCCCTGATGCATCAGGAGCGCATGAAGATAAATTTGCTTCTTCAGAAAGCACACATGGTCACTGGAGGCTTCATTAGCCAATTTAATGAAAGAAAGGAATACAGTGCCTCTCTCATTTTCTTCTCTCCGGCTAGATGCTCCTCAGTAACTTGTGATTGTACTGCTGGTGTTGACTCTGCTCCAAAACCTAGTGATGATTAGATGTTTTCACTGGGAAATGGAATAAATTCACTCATTAAAAAGCACATTCATGTTGTTGTTGTTGTTTTTTTGGATGCACTTTTTTGTCTTATTTTAAATATATATTTATAAAAAATGAATTCGAAACTTGAAAATGCACTTTTTATGATGGACAGTTTTTTTTTCTCCAACTTTAAATACATTTTTATTTAGATTTTGCTCAAATATGATAACAACTCATCAAAGAGTCTCGCTGATGCGTTGCCGATGCCTCACATATGGCAAACAGATATCTACGTAGCATGCTAAATATCTGGACCGATCGGCCATCACATGGTGTCAGGTGTCGTGATGAGCAACAGCCAATGAAAATCAAGGCAAGGGCTGAGGTCATTGGAAGAAAAACGGCAGCACAGCTTTAAGAAAAGTTTGGACACGAGAAATGGAGCGAATTTTTTCATCACGCAAACAGCTTACAACTCTAATTTCTTCCTGATGTTTATTTTAAAATAAATAACTCCTGTTTCACTTGTTGTCATTCCCGTTCATCTTCTCGCCTGTACGTGTTTTCGTGACAAAACGTGGTTTGGGGATTGTGTAGAGTTGTTGGATGATAGAGTTGGAGTCAGCTCGTGTAGTGTGTGACTCCCTGTTGCGGATCATTTACTTGTCGCGTAGTGTTCACACCACAATGGCTTCAATCAAGTCATGTAGTCTGAACAACACAGCGATCTGCTGCCGTTTATAGTCCTGTAGTGGAAACTTAGCTTAAGCTGGTCTCCCAGCCTAACAAGATGACAAATGCAGAAAAGAAGACCAAAGCAAACCAGTTTAGTCTGTTTATTTTCTGCCAGGTAAACTCTATTTCATCAGTTGTGGTTGTATTGCCCAATGAATTAATCGTCAAGGGAGTCATCTTGCTGTTATTGAGTTGTTTCCTATGTAAAGTGCTTCAAACCAGTCATTCAGTATGGTTGGCATGCTTCCTTAGAAGGTGGCATTGGTGTACCCAAGCAAGGCAGTTCACTAAGCTGAAGAAATGTCTTCCAAGCTGAATCATTCTTTATATATGAATAGAAAATCATCTGAGAATAGATGCACTGTAGCCTTAAGTGTGCCTCTTTCTTTTGTGACTCATTTCACCCACAATGCAGTCAAGCAACTTCTTTTCGGGATCGGCACTATTATTAAGATGCTGGATAAGTAACTTACATTATGCAGAGACATTTATAAATACACATATTGTCTCTCCCTGCCTCTTTGTTTACCTGGTTGTATTCCCATGTACAAGAGACAAAACCTGCCAAATCCCGCATTGTAGTCTTTAAGTGGAGCTTATTGTTATTGTCTGCTTGTGTGTCATTTCTGACTAACGTCACCTAATGCATTTGCTGAAATAATGATTGTTTTGTTACCTGCTGGGTTAGGTGTTTTTTTTTTTTTTTTTTTTTTTTTTATAGCTTTTAAGTTCAGTGAAATTTCTTCCTTGATTTCTTTGGGTTTTTCTTGCCTTTAAAGACTATAGCACATTACACATCAGCCCGTTCAACAGCATATCATTGAGTGAATGAGTGAGTGTAGTGAGTCAGAATGAATGCTGTGATAATACGTTAAAAGAATCAGTGAAGTTAATCTGAATCAATTTATATGTAGTTGGTGTTTTGAATGGATCAAAATGAATCAGTGACTGAAACTGAACCAGTTTATAGAAATGTAATAGGTGTTTTGAGTCTGAGTGAATACTGCGATTATGCATTAAATGAGTCAGAGAATTAATCTGGACTAGTTTATAAAATATAATTGGTGTTCTGAGTCTGAACAAATGCTGCAATGATGCGCTAAATAGATCAGTGAATGCATCTGAACCAGTTTATAAAAATATAGTTGGTGTGTAGAGTCTGAGCGAATACTGCAATGATACATTGTTAGTGTTGTGTGTCTGGACGTACACTTCGATAATGTGCTAAACAAACCAGTTAATGAATCTGTAAGAATTTATATCGTTGCTGTTTTGAGTCTGAACAGATGTTGCGATCAGGCGCTAAACGAATCAGTGAATAAATCTGAACCAATTTATAAAAATATAGTTGGTGTTGTGAGTCTGAGTCATATCAGCAATAACATAAATTAATAAATAACAAACATAAATTGTTGGTGTATTGCGTCTGAATGAATGCTGTGATAATGAGCTAAATTAAACAGAGAATGAATGTGAAATGCCTCAAATCTTTTGAACCACAAGAAAACACATACTGTACAACACACACACACACACACACACACACACACAAACTGAACAAACTAAGGCATTATTATACTGTATTACATCCCAATTACATTACATTTAGATTCAAAGTTTGGAGGAAATGCAAAATGTTACTTCTTTTGCTCTTGCAGTTTTCCAAACTTTGTTAGGCTAGCATCCTCAATAAATTATTACTCAACTTGATCATTTTCTTTGCCAGCACTTGCTTGAAATTTCTTAGAAGAAACCTAGCACTAACTTCTACCATTGAGACCAATGCATTTCCCTCATTTAGATGCTTTGACATAAAATCCATGTCCGTTCTTCACTTATTGTGCAAAGATTGAAATTCATTTTTCCCGGAAAATTGCTTTTCACTTTTCTCATATGCGTCTTTCAATCGCTGTCCTCTGTATATAGTGGGCTTTTTCGAAATATAGGGTCACATGACAAAAACGGTGCAGAGTTTGCTAGATTAATACAACACGGTTCACCCAGTGACACATTTTGCCCCACTTTCCAAGCGTATAAATAGGCCCACAAAAATATGCCCACTTCACATATTTTTTCCCACTGATTGTAGGTGAAAATCTGCTGAATGGCTCTAAAGGCACTAATGGATATAAATATGTTTAATAAATGAATAGTGCAAGGGATGCAAAGGCCTTCAATGACTGCCATTAGAAATTTCCATAACATTTCAAGCGATTCATGCTGCTTCAATGCAGTCCTACTTAAAAGGAACAGCATGGTAGGATCTAGATGAACAAGCAATGTCAGTGTGTCTGAAGACTATTACAGGCAAAGAGTCTGTGCCACTCTGCAGCTCATAGCAGAAGACCAAATCACCTCTCCCGAGCCGAACCTGACGACACTTCCTCAAATGGGACAAGACAGATGGGGTGAATTGCTTCCCTCTCTTTGCAGTTTCGCCCTGCCTGGCAATTCTCCATCTCATTGGACGCGTATAAGACACACAACCGACAGCAATATTGCCTTGTGGTTTAGAGTGGCTGTTTGGCCGTCATAAGAAACTAAAACTCTTTATTTTGTTTATTTGTTTGATATGGCTGTCTGTGTTCATGTCGGCCCAGATTTTCCACTCTGCCATGGCAGATCAAAGCAGAATCCCTGGCACGCTGCTTCATGTTAAGACTGATACTTTTGAAAAGATGCTTGCGATGGCAGGCATGATGATGTTTGGTTTTAAATCGAGCAATTTGAGGCCAAACACGGACCACATGAAAAAGAAATATTTATTATCTGAATATCCTTGAAATAAGATAGATTCACTGTTTTAATTATTAGTACTACTATTTTTACTAAGATGATTTTTAACTGAAACTGTTATCATTGGTGATTCATAAAATGTTAGTCAATGGCTACCGTCACTTTTAGAGTAAAAAAAAGCATATTAAGGAACATACAATTAATACCTGTGGCTCCTGACAATATATTGAGGTCTTATGAAGCGAAACGATTGGTTTGAGCAAGAAACGTACCATTATTTACAACATTAATACCTGTAACCCAGAGCCTCAGGTAAATGCTCTGGAGTAAAGTCTGATTCGCGTACAATTCATTCATTTGAACCGGTTCTTTTTGGTAAACTATTTGAACCAAAACTGGTTGAACCAACTGGAAATGAGACAAAATACCAGCATATATGATCCTACGATGAATGAACTCATTCAGTGCTCCGGTTCCTCCAACAGTCACCAAACTATGTAAACAGTTTAGACTCAGACTGAAGACCGATGAGCCAGGATTTGGGCATGCGTGAAACGAGCACTTGAATGAAGGGCTGAAATTAAAGTTTTATTAAAGGTAATAATATTCAGTTTCTTGCATAGGGACGATCCTTTCGTTTCATAAGACCTCAACATATCGTCAGAAGCCAGTATGCCTGTATGTGCGTTTTTAGACTCTCAAAGTGACGGTAGCCTCTGACATGTATTTTATGAATCACTAAGGATCACAGATTCAGCTAAAAATCTTCTTTACTGTCCTACTGGAGAAAAAAAGAAGAAGAAAAAATGTCACCTACATCTTGGATGGCCTTTTTGTGAAGGGTGAGATGTGAAGGTGGTGACTTCTGCAGTGTTTCTCAGCTGCTTGCATGAATCTTTCATTCTGTCAGCATCCATCGTGGTGAGTGAGTGACACACCGCTGTGTTTGTGTGTGCAGGAGCTGTATAGCAGGTCTTTGATTTAAGGAGGAAGTCATGCTTACAGGAGTTCAAACATATCAGTGGCATGGGGTGGATTTCTGAGCTCATGAAATGAGGAAGCAAAGACCACTTTCTTTGTTGTTGTTTGTGTGTGTGTGTGTGTGTGTGTGTGTGTGTGTGTGATTGTGTGTATATTCACGTATCAGTTCCTTTTGATGTTTGCATGGTTTCTGGGTTAAAGACAATGTGATAGGAAAAAAAATAAAAATCCTGATATTCAAGCGACAATCTGTGATATCCAAGAAGCAACATGATTTGCACACCTTGAGTAAATAATTTATCCCATTTTTATGTCATTATACAATGTGGTTTTAACCCCATGGCAAACAGTTACTCATCAAAATAATGATATACATTATTCAGTGATGGTTATTAGAATATAAAGGTAGAACAGACTTGAACATTATTCATAGAAGTATTTGATCTATCTAAAATGACTGGGCATTGAAATGCTTTTTGGAAGATAATTTTGTACTTAAATCCATTTTCTATTGTCTTTTATCATTTTTCTTTACTACAAGGGTAAAGCAGGTATATATTTATGATAAATGTCAAGTTGTATTTATGTAAAGATTTTTTGCAAATAAAATGTAGATGAATTTGTTTCTTCATCAGATTTGGAAAAATTTAGCTTCTCATCACATGCTCAGCAATGGATCCTCTGCAGTGAATGGGTGCCGTCAGAATGAGAGTCCAAACAGCTGATAAAAACATTACAACAATCCACAAGTATCATCAATTAATGTCTTGTGAAGCTAAAAGCTGGATGTTTGTAAGAAACAAATCTTTCATTAGGACACTTTTAATATGAATTACTTTTAGACTATAATGATGTTTTTATCAGCTGTTTGGACTCTTATTATGACGGCACCCATTCAATGCAGAGGATCCATTGGTGAGCAAGTGATATAATGCTAAATCTCTCCAAATTTGACAAAGAAATAAACTCATCTATATCTTGGATAACCTGAAGGTGAGTAAATTGTCAGCAAATATTATTATTATTATTATCATTATTATTTTTTTTAACTATTCCTTTAATTGTTATGTAATTTATAAACATTTTAATTTATAACTGCATCTCTACATACAACTATAAAACTAAAACAGTAGACCTACATACAGTTAAACCTCATAATTGTACAAATTTTCTACAAATTAATTAGTTTTCCTAATTCAATTCTAAAATGGCTGATTTACTCAGCAAAGCTGAAATCATGAAGTCCAAATCTCAGTTCTTATGAGAAGAGAACTACTTAACCTAGCATGAAAAATAGAAGTACCCTTTAATAAGACATCATTATCTCCAACAAAGCTCACGGTACGGCATCAACTCATCATGAATGGAAGCAAAAGAAGAATATGTGAGGTATGGAATAAAGGCTTTTTCCACAAGCGCAAACTCCAACACGTCATTTCAAGGCCTTAACGATTCCTCCCTTTGTGTTTTCTGTGGAAGAGGGCTGGCATTCAAAAGCACAAATGCACTTCCAGCTCTCAAATTAAACACCTGAGGATTAGATTTGACTCACAATGGTGAGTTAACGCCTCATATTCCTCCATTTTCAGATAATTGTCTTTTGTGGTCAACCTCTTCTATTTTTTCTGTTATGCTTGCCTGCTGAGGTTGGTTCGTAATGAATCCACTGCCGTTAAACATCCTCCATCATGCCCTTCTGACATCTGTGGAGACGGAATGTGGAATATATTGTCTCTCAGTCTCCTCTTGTAGACTTCCATGTTCCAGAGTCGCTGATGTAACTAGTGACCTTTCGGGTGTGTACGCATTTACATTTCGTAGTGTATAAATTCATCTTAGAAGACCGTAATTTGCTGTTAGGGCAGGAAGAGCAGAAAAAAATAGTGAAATGGAGGGCAAACTTGAGCTGGCTGTTGTTGTTTTTTAGTGTTTTTTTGTTTTTTGCTGTTGATCAGTGCATGTCAATCAAGGCTCAGCCTAAAGCGACAATGTCAACGTGTCACACAAGAGTCTCTCCTGAGGTTCACTGTAGTCAGGAGCAGCAAAGGCCTAGTATTGCTGACAGTTTTGCATTTGTTATGAATTGTGAAGAAAGTTAAGGTGACAGAGTTCATTTACTATAAACACTTTTTGAGCATGTAATTTTATCAACAATTATACATTTTCGCCTACGCCAGCTTAACATTGTAATACTGCATGTAGTATCGAAGCCTGTATGATATTTACCAATTTTTCTGTGAAGCTCTATTTGTATCGTGAAAAGTGCTATACAAATAAATGAGAATTGAGTTGAATTTCAAGATGAGCATTTTGACTATTTAACCAATTTATTCTTACTAATATACATGTTTAGAGAATAACTGTTACAGTAAGTACTACATTTATAACAGTAAAATATATATTTTAAAAACATTTTGTACAAAAAAATAATTTTGTCATTAAATTAAATGTAATTATATATTCCCCCTAATATATCTACGTATAGGGCAATTATGATACTCTGTCATTATTAAAAGCTCATAGTCCGTCCCCCTCCCATGCCGGAGACCAGGGTTCGAGCCCCGCTCAGAGTGAGTGCGAGGAGCGGTGGAGAGGACCCGGAAGAGAGGGGTTACATTGGTGCCGTGACCCGGATGGGAGTGAGGTTTAGGGGGGTGAGTGTAACGGAGGCCAGCGAGTAGTGCTGTGCAGGTAAACCTCACTCCCCGATCTCAAGAGACGCACTAGTGACAGATGCTAGTGGCTGTAGTCATTTAGCCTCCTTGTTAGTGCGTCCGCCTCCCATGCCAGAGCCCCACTCGGAGCGAGTGCGAGGAGCGTCAGAGAGGACCCAGGAGAGAGGGGTTATATTGGTGCCGTGACCCGGATGGGAGTGAGGTTTAGGGGGGTGAGTGTAACGGAGGCCAGCTAGTAGTGCTGTGCAGGTAAACCTCACTCCCCAATCTCAAGAGACGCACTAGCGACAGATGCTAGTGGCTGTAGTCATTTAGCCTCCTTGTTAGTGCGTCCGCCTTCCATGCCAGAGACCCGGGTTCGAGCCCTGCTCAGAGTGAGTGCGAGGAGCGGTAGAGAGGACCCGGAAGAGAGGGGTTACACACACATATATATATATATATTGCTTGCATTACATGACAACTAGGAGCTCCCAGTACCAGGCCCTGATTCAAGAACAAAAATTTTCTTCCACATGTCTAAGCAAAGATTGCTATCAAATAGCACACCTAAGTTCCTAACTGATAACGAAGAATTGACAGAGCATCTATCAAGTCTTAGACAGCAATCTAGGTTATTACATGCAGAGTTTTTAGGTCCTGTAGTTAACACCTATGTCTTTTCAGAATTTAGCAGTAAGAAATTACTCGTCATCCAGTTTTTTATATCGACTATGCATTCCGTTAGTTTTTCAAATTGGTATGTTACACCGGGCCACAAAGAAATATAGAGCTGAGTATCAACAGCATAACAGTGAAAGCTAACACCGTGTTCCCTGATGATATCTCCTGCTGATATCTCTATTTTTTTAAAGTTTAACAAAAATTTTATGTTTAGAGGCCTATAAAATGTTTTATTTTTTCTCACCATATTTTTATTGTTACCAAATTCTGTGTTTTAGCATGCCTTATTATTTGAACGCATAAAACTTATGAAAATGCTCAGAATACAGTACAATTTATTATGTACATTAACAACGATTCAGGCCAATATAATGTAATTTAACGGAAAACTATGTGAATGGCGCTCTGTGGCATGGCAGGATTTTCTGTCAGCTGCATTTAAACCTGGGTCTGTTTCTCTCTCTGTTCAGCATGCAGCATCACATGTTTAAAAAAATAGCACATGCTGTCAGTGATTTGAACCACTAGAGACCGCTCTCGCACTGTAAAATGAAAACAGAGCCTTCTTAGCCGCTCCAGCAATGGACGCAACCTTGAAAACTATCGGAATGTATTTTTGCAGATAACCGATTGTTCCAGCAATCAACTATCGGTGCCGATTAATCTGCAAAAACGATACATATCGGTCTATCTCTAAATGACTTTATGAACTTCTTTACTTCCAAGATCAATACTATTAGAGATAAAATTATAACCATGCAGCCGTCAGTGACAGTATCACATCAGATAAATCACTATAGATCCCCTGAGGACAATTCCACTCATTATCTGTATAAAATTGTCAAATCATCAAAACCCACAACATGTATGATAGGACCCTATTCCATCTAAGCTACTAAAAGAGGTGCTTCCAGAAGATAAATCCTCTTCAGAATATTATTAATTCATACATTTCTTTAGAATATGTCCCTAAAACCTTGGCAAATGGGCTGTTATTAAGCCTTTCATTAAAAAACCACAGCCTGATCCTAGATAATTAATTAATTACAGACCAATCTCAAATCTCCATTTTCTGTCAAAAATACTAGAAAAGGCAATATTCTCTCAGCTATGTTCCTTTTTGGAGACAGATGGTATCTCTGAGGATTTCTGTCAGGATTTAGACATAGTACTGAAACCGCTCTCATCTGAGTTACAAATGACCTGATCATCCAATCGTGTTTGTATTTCTCTATTAGTTCTGCTGGATTTTATCACTGCGTTTGACACTATCGCCCACAACATTCTTTTGAGTAGACTACAAAATTATGTTGGCATTAGTGGAATTGCATTGTCATGGTTCAAATCTTACTTATCTGACCATTATCAATTCGTAGCAGTAAATGACAAGACATCTTATTGATCACAAGTACAGTACGGAGTGCGACAAGGCTCAGTACTAGGACCGTTGCTTTCACAATTTACATGTTACCTTTGCAAGATATCATGAAGAAACAAGGTGTTAGCTTTTACTGTTATGCTAATGAAGCTCCGTTCTATTTCCTCATAGCGCCAAATGAAACATACAAGTTTTCAAAACTAACGGAATGCATAGTTAATATAAAAAAGCTGGATGACTACACTCTCAGAAAAAAAGGGTACAAAAGATGTCACTGGGGCGATATCGTTTAGGTACTAATATGTACACTTTAGGTACTAATATGTACCTTTAAGGTACCAATATGTAGCTTTAAGGTACCAATTTGGACTCTTTAGGTACAAAGGTGTGCCGCCCCAGTGACAGCTTTTGTACCTTTTTTTCTGAGAGTGTGGTAATCTCCTACTGCTAAATTCTTGATAGCAACCTTTCCTTTGAAAACCATGCTTCTAGCATTTGTGAAACTATTTTTTTCCATCTTAAAATATATCTAAATTATGACCTAAACTAAAACTCCAGCTAGTCCAAAATGCAGCAGTTAGAGTTCTTACTAGAACCAGGAAGTACAACCATATTAGCCAGGTCCTATCAACTCTGCACTGGCTCCTTATTGAACAACAAATACATTTTAAAATATTGCTTACTACTTATAAAGGCCTGAATGATTTAGCTCCTAAGTACTTGAATGAGCTCATGTCACATTATAGACCTTCACATTCGCTGCGATCTCAAAACTCTGGTTATTTGATAATATCTAGAATATCAAAATCAACTGCGGGTGCAGATCCTTTTCCTATTTAGCGCTCAAACTCTGGAACAATCTACCTAGTGTTGTTCGGGAGGCAGACACAGTCTGTCAGGTTAAATCTAGATTAAAGACCCATATCTCTTTAACCTGGCATACACATAACACACTATCCCATTTCCATGATTCAGATCCTTTAAAGTATTGTTAGGCTGCATTATTTAGGTCAGCCGGAACCTACATAACTTCAGATGTACTCGTTACATCGTATCAAAAATGGCATCTATGCTAATATTAGTCTCTTTCATTCTAATTCCGAGGGCACCGTAGCCACCCAGATCCAGTCCATATCCAGTCCAGATAGTGGTTTAGCACTTAGAGACGACCTCTACAGCCCTGAATGTCAGCGGAGACTACGTCAACTAGATGAGCCCCAGAAACATATCCCTTGTTAAGACCTCATCACCTCAACGACCACCCAGCACAAGACCACAGGAACCAGACAAGACCTCTGCACCTGTGCTGCAGCCTGGGATTAAAACACGTCATACTGGTTTCATCTGGACAGAGGAGAACTGACCCTCCGACTGATCCTGGTTTCTTCCAAGGTTTTTTTTCTAATTTCTTCTGGTTTCTTGCCACTGTCACCTTTGGCTGGCTTAGTTGGTGACACTTGACTGCTTGCACAGACACTATTGGAAAATAAGTGGGTGGTGTTGGCGCAGTGGATAAGACACATGCCTTTGGTGTGAGAGGCCCGGGTACCACTGTTAGACACCAATGTATCCCTGAGCAAGACACTTAACCCCAAGTTGCTCCAGAGGCGTGAGACCTCTGACATATATAGCAATTGTAAGTCGCTTTGGATAAAAGCATCAGATAAATGTAAACATCACTCAGTCATCAATAAACTGACATTAGCTGAAAAATAATAGTTATTGTCTTCTTGCATCATTGACAAACTATGTTCCTGTTTGACTCTGTAAAGCTGCTTTGACACAACCAGTATTGTATAAAGCGCTATGCAAATAAAGGTGATTTGAGTTGACCTTTGCATTATGATGTACAGTAGAGAATACATTTTTGCAAAAATAATGGATTTGGAAAATGTTGCGAGCCAGACTCGATCCCGTGTTTCCCACGAGCACAACTGTTTCATAACATATGCAGCAGGCCAAGGCTGCAATGATCTTTCCACTGTCTGTTACTGCCACCCATGTGAGAGGATAGTACATTAATACAATATTAATATCGGATGATTTGACATGATTTATACTGCATGACTCACTGAAATTATTACCTCCTATTTATACGGTATGTTTTCATAAATGAGTCGTCTAACATACTTTACCTATATACAGTCCCTCACCTGTATGAATGAAGAATTATTCTCTACATATTGGGCCACACTTTGTATAGTTTTTCAATTAACATCCAAAATTATATTCCGGGTTTGTACGCTTGGGCACCTGGCAAGACGACCTCGTTCCCTTTTTCGTGTTGTTGGTTTGTCGTCCCCTGATAGCATCTATCAAATTTCAGCTCTAATAATAAATGCATGAAATCTGCAGGTGCCAGCAGATGGGGAATTGTGCTTTTTGAGGCATAAAATCTGGTTAGGTTTCACAGTTGCCTTCGTGTTTTCCAATAACACAATTTAAGGGAATATGTGTCCATGTTCAGGAAGAAATCACATGCTTGAAGTTGTCGAGTGAAGCATGAGACATCTAAAGGCTTAATTGAATTACATGTTATCATAGTATAAAAAGGGAGACAGAATCTGACAGCAGGAGATTCAACAGACCTGCACAATTTGACACAGTAATAAGAGGTTTTTAAATCATTCACCATGTACTTTCTTCTATTCCAGTATTATGTGTAGAAAAAAATAAATAAATAATTGATACACTTTTATTTATTGCCTAAAACATATATCCATTGTATATCCAAGTTTTTGGGGGGAGAAAACATAAATAGTTTTATTCCGCAAAGATCAAAAGTGACAGTAAAGACTTTTATATTGTTACAAAAAAGTTATATTTCAAATAAATGGTTTATATTTCTATTCATCTGAGAATCCTGAAAAATAAAATGTGTCATGGTTTTTACAAAAATTTGAAGGAGCACAATTGTTTTTAACATTGATAAGTGTCGAAATTGGAAATGATTATTGAGTAGCAAATCAGTATAATTATTTCTGAAGGATCATGTGACACTAAAGACTGGAGTAATTATGCTGAAATTTCAGCTTTGATCACAGGAATAAATTACATTTTAAAATATATTAAAATAGAAAAATTTATTTAAAATTTTAATAAAAATCCACAATATTACTATATTTTGATTTAAATAAACAGATTGTGGTGAGTATAAGATGTAAAAAAAAAAATAATTAATAAAAAAAAAAAAAAATTATATATATATATATATATATATATATATATATATATATAAATTGAACAGTAGTGTATTTTAATTCACTTTAACCTCCAAAACTCAGCTAACAAAAATATGTTATGAGAACGTTTGGCTAATGTTCCGATTAAAGGGATAGTTCACCCAGAAATTATATATATATATATATATATATATACTCATGGCCTTCCAGACAGGGACTCCGGGCTTTACAGCCGCTACTTCTTAGTTCCCAAGAAGGATGGGGGGTTGCGTCCAATAATAGATCTCAGGCACTTGAATCGGTCTCTGAGGAGGTTCAGGTTCAAGATGCTCACTATTCCCATCATCGTGAACCAAATTCAATCCGAGGATTGGTTTGTCACGATAGATCTGAAGGACGCATACTTCCACATTTCCATCCTTCCGTCTCACAGGAAGTTCTTGAGGTTCGCCTTCGGGGGCGAGACGTACCAATATCGGGTTCTTCCGTTTGGCCTAGCTCTCTCCCCTAGCACATTTACAAAATGTATGGATGCAGCTCTAGCACCACTGAGGCTTCAGGGTCTCAGGGTTCTCAATTATATCGACGACTGGCTGATTCTAGCCCAGTCACAAGAGCTGGCAGTTCGGCATCGAGATGTTGTCCTTGCCCACATCCAGAGCCTGGGATTGAGACTCAACACGAAAAAGAGCGTGTTGGCACCAGCCCAGAGAACCACGTTCCTGGAAGTGGTGTGGGATTCGGTCTCGATGCGAGCACAATTGTCTCCTGCACGGATCGAAACCATCCTGGCCACGGTGACCAGGATAAAGCTAGGCCAGGCCATCACTGTAAAACATTTCCAGAGAGTGTTAGGTCTCATGGCAGCAGCATCCAATATCATTCCATTCGGTCTCCTGCACATGAGGCCCTTGCAGTGGTGGTTGAAAACCAATGGGTTCTCCCCGAGGGGAAACCCATTTTGCATGATCAGGGTCGCGCGCAGATGCCTTCGTTGCCTATCTATGTGGAAGAAAGCTTGGTTTCTGTCCCAAGGTCCCGTGTTGGGAGCGTCATGTCGCCGGAAAACCGTCTTGACGGACGCCTCCCTCACGGGCTGGGGCGCGGTCATGGACGGCCGCTTTTCGAGAGGTCCATGGCAGGACCATCATTCCTCCTGGCATATAAACTGCCTGGAAATGTTGGCGGTGTTCCGAGCTCTGAGGAGCTTCCTGCCGGATCTCAAGGGTCATCACATCCTTGTGAGGTACAGACAATATGTCTGTTGTGGCTTACATAAACCATCAAGGGGGTCTGAGGTCTCGCCCTCTATGCAGACTGGCGCATCGGATCCTATTGTGGTCCCAGGGGAAATTGTTGTCTCTCAGAGCAACATACATCCCAGGGAATCAGAATCAGGGAGAGGACATCCTGTCGAGACAAGGGCTGAGGCCCGGGGAATGGAGACTCCATCCCGAGGTGGTGGAGTCCATATGTCAGAGGTTCGGCCCAGTGGAAGTGGATTTATTCGCGTCTCGAGAGACAACTCACTGTCCACTGTGGTTCTCTCTCACACATCCAGCCCCACTGGGGTTGGATGCCATGGTACACACGTGGCCGAGGCTGCGTCTGTATGCCTTTCCCCCGATCGCTCTGCTCCCGGGAGTTCTAGAGAGGGTTCGTCGCAACGGCATCAGTTTATTATTGGTAGCCCCATTGTGGCCGGCCCGAGTATGGCTCTCAGACATAATATTACTCCTGGATGGCCCTCCGTGGGAGCTTCCCATCAGGAGGGACCTGCTGTCACAGGCAGAGGGCTCAATTCTTCACCCTCGGCCCGAACTATGGAAACTATGGGTCTGGCCCCTGAGGGGGCACAGTACCGAGTAGTGGAGACCATACTCAACTCTAGAGCTCCCTCCACGAGGAAATTGTACGGCCTAAAATGGAATGTTTTCACCGTTTGGTGCAGCGAGCGGGAGGTGGACCCAGTTAACTGCCCGGTGGCTTCAGTGCTGGAGTTTTACCCCGTCCACTCTCAAGGTGTACGTGGCTGCCATTTCGGCTTTCCATGCTCCTCTGAGTGATGGGCCTCTGGGGAGACAGCCGTTGGTCGTACGTTTCCTCCGTGGGGCTTGGAGGATGAGACCTGCGGCTCGTACCAGGGTTCCCACTTGGGACCTAGCGGTGGTTCTCGGAAGGTTGGTTGAGGCCCCCTTCGAACCGCTGGAGTCGGCTGAGGCCAAGGACCTTTCCCTTAAGGTGGCTTTCTTGTTGGCCATTACTTCTCTGAGGAGGGTAGGAGATCTCCAGGCGCTCTCTATATCTCATGGGTGCCTGGAGTTTGCTCCAGGCGACATCAGGGCCATCCTACTTCCTAGGCCAGGCTATTTGCCCAAGGTGCCGTCTAATGTGGCACGGCCTACGGTTCTGCAGGCTTTTCATCCTCCACCTCACGTGACGGTGGATGAGGAGAGACTTCACTTGCTCTGCCCTGTCAGAGCTTTGAAAATATATATCCAGAGGTCCTCCTCATGGCGGAAGTCAGACCAGTTGTTAGTCTGTTTCGGGTTGCCCAAGAAGGGGCTTCCTGCTTCCAAACAGACCATTAGCAACTGGATTGTCTAAGCTATATCTATGGCCAACCAGGTGCGCAATTTGCCTTCACCTCTGGCCGTGAGGGCTCATTCTACTAGAGGCATGGCGTCCTCTAGAGCCCACCTCTCAGGGGCCACCCCTCACACTTTTATTAGATTTTACAGCCTGGACATTCCATCGACTCCTGGCACCCTTGTGCTCTCGTCCTAAGTGTGCCTGTGCGCAGCTTCACACTAGGACAGGCAGGGCTCGTTGTGACATAGTGGGTACTCGTTCCCCCAAAGTGTCGTTCGACGCAGTTCGATGTTCCCTCGAAGGGGAACGTCTCGGGTTACGACTGTAACCCTTGTTCCCCGAGAAGGGGAACGAGAACTGCGTCTCGTCGCCACACCTCCCCCTGCCTGGGAGCGCTTCCTTCATCACATAAGCTATCTCTGTTGTGTGCCGGTGTCCTTTTTATAGCTTCCGCGTATGCCGTCACACATTACGTCATGACGCAACACCAATCAAGATTGGCTCAGTTTCATTCATACTTCAGAGGCGCTACGCTGAGGGGCTTCCCCCCAAAGTGTCGTTCGACGCAGTTCTCGTTCCCCTTCTCAGGGAACAAGGGTTACAGTCGTAACCCGAGACGTTTTCTATTTGAATATACTTAAAAAAAAATTATTCCTGTGATGCAAAGCTGAATTTTCAGCCTCATTACTCCAGCCTTTACTGTCACATGTAACATCCAGTCTATCACATGATCATTTAGAAATCATTCTAATATTCTGATTTATTATGAGTGTTGGAAACAGTTCTGCTGTCTAATATATTTGACGAATAAAAGGTTAAAAAGATCTGCATTTATTCAAAATATATATTCTAATAATATATTTTCTTTACTATCACTTTTTATCAATTTAACACATCCTTGCTGAATAAAAGTATTGATTTTATTTAAAAAAAAAAAGAAAGAAAAAAAAATTACTGACCCCATATTACTGACCAGTAGTGTATATTATTACAAAATATTTATATTTTAAAAACATAGATTTTTTTTTTTTTTTTTTTTTTTTTTTTTTACATTTTATTCATCAAAGTATCCTAAAAAAGTATCATATGTTCTGAAAAAAATGTTAAGCAGCAGAATTGTTTCCAACTTTGATAATGAATCATCATATTAGAATGATTTCTAAAGGATCATGTGATAATGATCCTAAAAATTCAGCTTTGCATCACAGAAATAAATGATAATTTAAAGTATAATAAATTTAAAAACAATTATTTTAAATTGTAATAATATATCACAATATTAAAAAAAAATTCTGTATTTTTGATCAAATAAATGCAGGCTTGATGAGCAGAAGAAACTTCTTTCAAAAACATTAAAAATAGTAATGTTTCCAAACTTTTGGTCTGTACTGTATATATATATTAGTGGTGAGCCGTTATCGGAGTTAACGTGCTGCGTTAACGGGAGACTCTTAAAAAAATATCGCCCTTAATCTATTCTTGGGTTGAGAGCTATGATGACTTTCACCTTGATATTTTAGCGTGGCTGTATGCCTAACCGAATTGCACTGTAGGGGGCGATAATGAGTCTTCGAACCTGTGTGTATGCTTACTGTGAAATTACCCCATCAAATGTGATGTGCTAACATGGATGCAGCTGAAGCCGCCGGGTTTGCTTCAGGGATTGTTTTTTTTTTTTTTTTTTTTTAAGAAGCTTCCCATTGGAAACCTTGACAAGACGCACGCCTTTTTCCAGAGCCGGACAGTAACAGAGTACATTTACTTGAGTACAGTACTTAAGTACAATTTTGAGGGATCTGGGGTCTCATTTATAAAACTATGCGTAGGATCTTTACTAAAAGTTTACGTGCGCCCAAAAGCCAAAAATGGCGTACGCCAAAAAATATTCCGATTTATAAAACCGTGCGTACGCACACCTGTAAGCAATGTTCCCTTTATAAATCACAGATCATCCGCAGATGTGCGTACGTGAACCAGCCTCATATCCCGCCCTGTACACGCCCATTTTTAACCATAAATAGTCAATGCAAATCACCTCATGATTGCTGATCAGCATGTAAATGAGAGTGGAATCCCATATATACCTGGAAAACTGGCATGCGACCCGCCAATTAATTAATCCAAGAAAGTGAAAACGTGCATTTCTGTTAGCCTAATTTTAATAATGGCGACAGGTGAGAAAAGAGGAAAAAAACGTAATTTCTCAGATACTGAGATTGAAACACTTGTAGGGGAGGTGGAGGCTCGGAAAACTGTGTTATTTGGTGGCCACAGCAGTGGGGTCACTAATAAAAAGAAGCAGTGCGAGTGGCAAAGTATTGCTTCTGCCGTCAATTGTGTCAGTGGGACAGAACGGACAGTTGCAGAATTAAAGAAAAAATGGTCCGACCTGAAGGTATACAAATTTTTTTTTTACCAACATATTACATTTGTGTTTTATTAGGCTATATACCTATATAAATAGCAATATTGATTTTCAAAAAGTTTTATTTACATGTGCTTACAGTATGCAAAATATGTGAAATAAAGATTCTCATTCATTCAAGGTGGAGGCAAAGAGAAAACTGTCCTCCCACCGCCAGAGCGTGGCTGCAACTGGTGGGGGCCCATGTACAGCTGATCTCACATCAGTGGACAGCAAAATCGCGGCTATAATTGGGGAGGTCAGCGTGTGTGGTATTGTGTCGGAAAAGGAGGGAGACACTGACGTGACTGAAACCACAGAGGAGCAAGGTTAAACCGATTTTTAATCATTAACGCTGTACATTTGAGTGTGTGGGGTGATAAATGGATAAATGTTGCCAATTGTTTGTCCTCCAGTCCTTCCGGAGTCTGAAGCTGTAAATGAACAGGAGGTTCAGGGTGAGGGGTTCTCAGATGCAGATGCACAGCGTCCGGCTCAAAGCAGTGCCCCTTCTGCGTCTGGCACGTCCAAAAGTGGTCGGGTACTCACTGACGCAGTCCTGCAGTTACAGCGAGAGACAATAAACGCTGTCAACAGGGTTGCAGATGAGCTACGGCAGATGAGAGAAGTGATGCAAGAAATTGCACAATCATTAAAAGATGCAGTTAAAACATGAACCTTGAGTTTTGTCTTTCTTTACAAACGCCGCATGACATCCTCACGGATTCTTGCACCTCGTTGATATCCCTCTTGTCGGCCAGGGGGCTGTGGCTCGGGGTCGTAATGCTGGGGTAGAGGGAGATCAGGAGGGAGAGGAATACCGTTTCTCAGTGCTATATTGTGCAAAACACCACACGCCCTGACAATCTTGCACACTTTTGCTGGATGGTATAAAAGTCTGCCACCCGAGGCATCCAGAGCACGCCATCTGCATTTCAGGATGCCGATGGCACGCTCCACAACTGCGCGGGCACGAGAGTGGACCTCGTTATAATGAGTTTCCTCTGCGCTCTGCGGGTTTAAAAATGGGGTGAGGAGCCAGCGTCTCAGGGGGTAGCCACTGTCGCCTGCAGGTTATAATTATATTAAAAACAAAATTGTTACAGTTTCTACTTTTTAATATTGTTAAACTCACCAAGAAGCCAGCCATCACGTACTGCGCCTGCATTTAGTCTGTTCCCTACACTGCTATGTGTCAAGATAAAGGAATCATGTGTTGAACCAGGCCAGCGTGCCACAATGTTTGTGAGGGTCATGTTGGAGTCACATATGATTTGCACATTAATAGAATGCACATGCTTTCTATTAACATAAGCAAATTCATTTTCAGATGGTGCCCTTATAGCAACATGAGTGCAGTCAATTGCGCCGATTACATTTGGGAAACCAGACATTGCTGCAAATTGCGTTTTAATTTCGGCCTGTTCTCGCACAGTCTAGGGGAACCTGATGTATCGACTAACCATATTAAGTATACCATTTAAAACGACAGATATTATGGCACTCAGGGACGGCTGTGATATACCAGACCTATAGGGTGAGATGATAGATTCCAATAGAATTATTTCATATACAAAAAGGTCTTAGAGACAAATTTGAGGATTACTTATAGTTTTTTAATATTATTAATTTACCTGTCTGCCAATTCCCGCTGGAAACAGCCGGTTGCCAAGAACCCCAGAGTGGTGAGGACTTGTATTTGGACTGGGATGGCATGGTTCCGGCGTGTTGCCCTCTCTAATACTGGACCCAATTCAGCACATAGATCCAAGAGCACAGCTCTAGGGAATCTAAATCGGCTTATTAGCCAGTCATCATCATGGGCCAGGAAATCATCATGGTCCCTGAAAACTCGTTCTCTCCTTATTCTGCCATTAGCGTAATCCTCCAACAGTGCCAGGAGTGCCATCATGAAGCATTACATACCCGGGTCACCGGAGAATTTATATGTTTCTAGCAAATAGACTGATCGTTAACACCTTGACAAAATCACTTAATTAATTTGTGGGCGAAAATTTAAGACGAAAATGTTATAGTGAACACATGCTTCTTGACGGTTTTGTAATGAACACCGTAATAGTTAGGACCGATGATGAGTAGCGATTGTGCTTCATGACTGTATTTGCAGACTTTGACATTTTATGATATAGGCTATGTACATTAAGGAAAATATTTCCTTTTTACACTGTGTTCTGCAGTTCTCTAATAAAAGGGTATTTCATGCTATTCTGTAGGCTATCACATGTATCGCGCCATGTCCTCCTGTGCTCCCGTTGTGGACAATGTGACTGTAAGGCAGCGCTGATTATTATTTTATTTTACTTTTAATACATTTTGAATTACGTTTGGATTTTACTAGATGTATATAGCCTAAAACAATCGGCACAAATAACACTGTTGGATTTAATCTTCATGATAATGTGGATATAACGTATGAAATGGAGTGAAAATTAAATGTCATTCATTCTTATAATCGTTCTTCTCACATTTATTTTCTACAATCTAACTTCAGTTCACGACCTCACCATCGGTGTCGCCAATTCCCTTTGTCTCCAGAATGTGCGTACGCACGGCTCAAAGTTTGCTTAAAGGTGCGCACATTCTCCCGTCAAGTTTGTTTTTTATAGATCACAACCTTTGCGTGGGAACTGGCGTACGTACGTTTCCAGCCCCGTTTTGTGCGTACGCACGCTTTATAAATGAGGCCCCTGTACTTTACTCGAGTATAATTTTTGGGGAGTACTCATTACTTTACTTAAGTACATTTGAGAGGCAAATATTGTACTCTTTACTCCGCTACATAACCGTAAGTACCCGTTACTTCTTCGGCCCCGTCCACACGGAGACGGAGCTTACCCCAATCCAATCTTATTTTCCCCTCGTCTCAAGAAATATCCGCGTCCACACAAAATCACAAAACGACATAGTAAACATGACCGACCAGCATGTGGCGCTGTAAATCTGCCACAAAGATACACTTAAAATGGAGAAGAAGACATGGACTATGCTCATAAACCTTGTGCGTGGAACATAAAAACAACACGGAACAATACATTTATTAATCTTTGTTAATGTTAGTTAATAAAAAGACAATCGTTTAGTGTTTGTTCATGTTTTTGTTGCTGTTACGTGACACAGTGGTGTCTGACTAGGGGTGAGACATGGGCTCATGACTTCATCCTTTCAGAAAATATACGGATTTGCCGTCCACACGAAAACACAAAACGGCAGATCCGTGTGGACGAAACGACTATCCGATAAAGAAAATTGTGCGTATTCACAGAAACATGTCTCCGTGTGGATGGAAAAAAATAAAAAAATCTCGGAAACCCTCAATTTGTTGTTTCCCTCTCAAACATGATTGGATTGTGCAGGCGCCACTGATTGGGACAGCCTATCAGCAATCTTCAGCTTTCCGTCAAAGAGTTCATGACATTTGATTGAATTGAAGTACAGTACACACACACACACACACACACACACACACAGAGTTATCACACATAGATGGTGTGTGAGAATGGTGTTATTCAGCTGAAAGTTTTTTCTCCTGTCTTTGCCTGTATGTCAGTGTGAGAGGATGGGGCTTAATACTGTCACTCAAATGAGCTGAATTTTATTTTTCCTTCTTTGTACGCTGACCTAAACACAGCTGATTAGCTGATTTTCTTTAATCATTATTATTTGCTCTTCTTTGCTCTATGCTGCGTGTATAACACGGTCAGAACATGTGTCAGAAGGTGTGTCAGAACATGGCTATATAGCCTTCTTTGCTGGTTTAGGTTTACTGATTTGATTGATGAAAAAACAGAGAAACTCACATGTACACACAATTGTTAGATGAATTTTCTTTTCTGATATTACACATTAATGTAAGCTGAGCATTTGCTTTGATGTTCTTGAGTATGCGGTGTGTTTAACATAGTCAGGTTCAAATGTGGGTGCAAAAAATCCATTAAAACTCTAGCAAAGGTTTGTCAGAGCGTTGCCATTGTGCAAAAAAAAAAGTGCCACAATCAAAATTATGTAATAAAAACTCACCCTCATGTTGTTCCAAACCAGTGAGACCTCCGTTTATTTTTGGAACACAGTTTAAGATATTTTAGATTTAGTCCGAGAGCTTTCTGTCCCTCCATTGAAAATGTGTGTACGGTCTACTGTCCATGTCCAGAAAGGTAAGAAAAACATCATCAAAGTAGTCCATGTGACATCAGAGGTTCAGGTCGAATTTTTTTAAGCATCGAAAATACATTTTGGTCCAAAAATAGCAAAAACTACGACTTTATTCAGCATTGCCTTCTCTTCTGCACTGGCTCCCTATCAAGCATCGTATAGATTTTAAAATATTGCTTATTACCTATAAAGCCCTGAATGGTTTAGCACCTCAGTATTTGAATGAGCTCCTTTTACATTATAATCCTCTACGTCCGCTACGTTCTCAAAACTCAGGCAATTTGATAATACCTAGAATATCAAAATCAACTGCGGGCGGCAGATCCTTTTCCTATTTGGCGCCTAAACTCTGGAATAACCTACCTAACATTGTTCGGGAGGCAGACACACTCTTGCAGTTTAAATCTAGATTAAAGACCCATCTCTTTAACCTGGCATACACATAACATACTAATATGCTTTTATTATCCAAATCCGTTAAAGGATTTTTAGGCTGCATTAATTAGGTAAACCGGAACCGGAAACACTTCCCATAACACCTCATGTACTTGCTACATCATTAGAAGAATGGCATCTACGCTAATATTAGTCTGTTTCTCTCTTGTTCCGAGGTCACCGTGGCCACCAGATCCAGTCTGTGTCCAGATCAGAGGGTCACTGCAGTCACCCGGATCCAGTACGTATCCAGACCAGATGCTGGATCAGCACCTAGAAAGGACCTCTACATCCCTTAAAGACAGCGGAGACCAGGACAACTAGAGCCCCAGATACAGATCCCCTGTAAAGACCTTGTCTCAAAGGAGCACCAGGACAAGACCACAGGAAACAGATGATTCTTCTGCACAATCTGACTTTGCTGCAGCCTGGAATTGAACTACTGGTTTCGTCTGGTCAGAGGAGAACTGGCCCCCCAACTGAGCCTGGTTTCTCCCAAGGTTTTTTTCTCCATTTTGTCACCGATGGAGTTTCAGTTCCTTGCCGCTGTCGCCTCTGGCTTGCTTAGTTGGGGACACTTCATCTACAGTGATATCGTTGACTTGATTGCAAATAAATGCACAGACACTATTTAATTGAACGGAGATGACATAACTGAATTCAATGATGAACTGCCTTTAACTATCATTTTTTCATTATTGGCACTGTTTTCCTAATGAATGTTGTTCAGTTGCTTTGACGCAATGTATTTTGTTTAAAGCGCTATATAAATAAAGGTGACTTTGACTTTGACTTCTGTGTCTGTTATGAGAGATATCAAAACAAAGCAGTTTGTGATATCCGGTTCGCGAACGAATCATTCGATGTAACCAGATCTTCTTGAACCAGTTCACCAAATCGAACTGAATCGTTTGAAACTGTTCGCGTCTCTAATACGCATTAATCCACAAATGACTTAAGCGGTTAACTTTTTTTAATGTGGCTGACACTCCCTCTGAGTTCAAACAGACCAATATCCCGGAGTAATTAATTTACTCAAACAGTACACTGACTGAACTGCTGTGAAGAGAGAACTGAAGATGAACACCAAGCCGAGCCAGATAATGACCAAAACATTGACTTGCTCACGAGTCAAGAACTGGTTGCATCGGTTTTTCGGATCAACAGTAGTTCTTTCGGATAGTTCGATTCAATAAACCAGTTGAAGAAAACCGTAGACCGTTAGGTCGTACACACAGCTTCAATGGAGGAACAGAAAGCTCTCAGACTAAATCTAAAATATCTTAAACTGTGTTCTGAAGATAAACGGAGGTCTCACTGGTTTGGAACGACATGAGGGTTGAGTTATTAATGACATAATTTAGATTTTTGGGTGAACTAACCCTTTAAACGGACATAGGCAATGACTGCTAATATGTAAAAGACATATGAGCTAAATTCTCAAACGTATTCTGTATAAATGAGCAAAAAGTGTTACAGTTCTCTCTGATCTTTCACACCATCTGTCATTTTTCTTTTACAGCCAAAGCTTGGCAAAACAATGAAATGGTGGTGAGAGGGAAAATGGCAGAAGAAAAGCTAGGATGCAGCGTTTACTGTAATGAAAGTACCTCAGAGGCCAGTGTGCGGCAGCCAATAGATCAATAGAGCTCAAGAGATGGTCTGGTATCATTGCGACTCCGATGTTGAGATAATTCACTTTGTTTTCATTGAAGTTGACTCTGTGGCACAGCTCACTGATCTACAATGGCCTCCTTAGGGGTTGTTCTTGTACTTGGAATCGGAAACTCTCCAACTTTAGCTTTATTTTTCTATCCTCTCCTCTTTTAGATGACCATTACCTTGTTTTTTGAGGACGTCTAATAGTTTACATTAAGTCTGTGGTAGCAAAACAGCCCCTAACTGTCTAATTTGCCTAATATTAGCTTTTTTATAGAGGTGAGACATTTGTTACTCAATGGACTCGTCAAATTGTTCTGTATGCAGACATGCAAGTGTCTCATTTTTGGGATGAAGCCTTATGTAAAAGTATGCAAAACCAGAGAGGGGCAAGGTGGAATATACAGTACATCACTCTCAAACCAACAGGATGCAATTAGCATTTATTGTAGAGAAATGCAACAATAGGTTGCATTGGCCACATTCAGTTTACATTTATTAGTATGGTAATATTTCCTGGCACTGAAAGTCTAGTTGCTGGATTGTTATCTGTTCAGTAAATGCACTTGGTTTGCACTTGCATTCATTCAGTGGTTCTCAAAAGGATTTGTTATATAATATTCTTCATAATGAAGAAAAAAACATTAATTAAATTATAAAAACAGGTTATTTGGAATAATAAAGAAAATATTTGAACAGAATTTAAAATAACAAAAATCAGCAAAAGAGAAATAACTTATTTGTAAAAGCCATATTTCTTAAATAAAGTATAAGTATATATACTTATATAGTGTTCCTGTAGCTCAACTGGTAGAGCGTTGTGCTATCAAGCACAAGTTTGTGGGTTCGATTCCCCGGGAACACATGATAGGTAAAAATTGATAGCCTGAATGCACTGTAAATCGCAAAGCGTCTGCTAAATGCATACATTTAAATACCTTTATCTTAAAAAATACTTAAAACATGACATGTTAGAGTCACTTAATTTAACCTGTTCTTGAAAATAATACACCTATTTTTCAAATCCATATAAAAACCAATATGGTGAACAAAAAGTACATTTCTAAGAACTTGGCACATGTGTATTAAACTGGATTTTAAAAGATTTCCTTCCCACAAAAAAAAAAAAAAACCTTAATGTGAGAACCACGGATTAAACAATAGAAAAAAAGAAAAGGTTTTGAAGACCTGTGACTAAGATAAACAACCCTCTCGTTGCTCCAGTGTTCATACCACTGTGTTAAGAACCATGAAGAAAATTTCCAATTAGATTTGCCACACCTGACAGTGAATAAATAGTGAAGTTGTGCTAATTCTGTCAGGAGTAGCCCCATTTGTGCAGCTGCCAAAACTCCTTCGGCAACCAAACATAGCAGACGGCCAAATTAATTGTATCAGTGCATGAGTTGCCTCCAAGCCCTGATGTTCTCAAGTCTTCTCTTTGTATAGTATATCCTTTCCAGTCAATAAAATGTCTCCACCACTGGACTAGAGGTGGCGGTTGGAATTCAAGGCACGGAGATGACTTCTTTTTTTCTTGAAGTGTGGAGAAATAGCTTTCCTCTGACACCTTTCTAAGACAACCATTGATTTCCCATTGATGTGCTGGAGGGGAGAAAGGAGAGGGTGGATCAAACTTTGAAGCCGTGAATGGAGCCATTCCTGTACCACGTCTCAGGACTCATTAGATTCTATGTTTATTTTACTGACCACCTCCTCTTTATTGCAGAGCTGGTCTCCTGCATTGAGGCACTCTAATTCACTAACAAGTTAATTCATAGAAATTAAGCTTTTTGCGGGTGAAATAGATTCATTTCAATAGGAATCCATGCAATCAAGGAATTTAGTTGAAGATTTCCCCACACAGATTGCACAATGGGTGCGAGTTGATCATGTGAATTTTCCAGATTGACCAACAGAAGATAGTTTGGTTTGAAAGTGATTTTCTTTCATACTAAAGTGTGTTCCCAGAGTTTTATTCTATCTTATATGCATCTCCAGTCCCTTTTAGTGCACCTTTGGCACATGCTAGTTGCACAGACACTGCCAAGCTAGCAAACCACAGAAGTGTCTCAAATTTGAATAGTGAAAATATATTAAATACAGAATTAGGGAAACTACCTTGCTTCTTGCTACGTAGATACAGTAGCAGCCCTAAAAACTAAATTGCAGAATGGATGTTAGGATACCGTGTAACTTCAGTATGTTTGGCTTTAAGGCAGGGTGTAAAACAATGCAAAAAAAATAGCTTTAGCATGTAGCATTTTGTTTTGCTGCATTGCCCCCCTATAAAAACAGAAAAGCTAGTATGTTTGTTTTTTGAAAACAGCTTTAACCCCTGAAAAATGAAGTCCGGCTATTAGCATTGCTACATTTAGTTGTTTTCCTTGTGATTTATTCAAATCTGCTTTGATGAAAAATGGTCGCCATAACAGTGGCTATTTGAATATCAAAATCCAAAGAATGTCAGTTGTTCAGCTATTACTCAGAAGCCTGGAAGGTATCTGCGATGATTTTTAATATTTGAATGCCTTAGCGTTGAGCTTTACCGTTTCTTTGCTCACAATGCTGCAAAGCTTTATTTAACAGTACAAGCATATCATGATGTTTAATGAAGGGGTTTGGAGACTAGCTCCAGAGAGAACTATTTTCTCTACATGGCTCGGTTGCTTATTTATACACATTGCTCTTTGATTCTGCAAGATTGAGAGCATCCAAATTAATTTCGTTTCCATTCAGTTGTCCTTTGAGTGCAACCGCAGTCAATATCTCATTTTTCCATGCTTCTTTTTTGCTATGTAATAAGCTGCGAATTAGTCTAGGCAGCTGTTCGCTGGAAACCAGACGCTAAACAATGTCTCATCCTCTCACCAACTGTGAAGTTGCGACGGAGTAACCCAGCAAGGCATCATTAGCATTAGAGTGTCGTCTCCTGCCTCCTCGTTCCCCTCTCCACCCTGATTACGACCTGTATCAATCATTAGCCCGCCGTTCTCCTCCCTGTGCCTCCTGCCTTCATTGCTTCCCCCTTTTAGTGTGCCCCTGGCGCTCGCTAGCAGCAGGGGAACTGCCATGCTAGAGACCCATAGCGCTGTTAGTCTCAGTGCCCTCTGCCAGTGTGCCAGCCAGGGGGCTTAATTACACTTGATTACCTGCTGGAGTGTCTGCGGACCACTGGTTGGCCGAGGTAGGCAGCAGGGAACTGTTTGATAGCACAATTAGTTGCACTAGGAAAAGCCCCAAGGACTTCATGATGTTGCACATCTGTTGCACCAGCCTACAGCCAGTACATGCGTCCTTCATTGTTGATTTTCTCTGAATTTCCTTTGATGGCTGCTGGTTGATGATAAAGGTTTTGAATTGATGTCATTATTAGTCTAGTTTGGGGTTTGGGGGTTGATGTTAAAAGTCGAACAACCCTTTGCTTTCAAATCTCTCACAGAAGGAACAGTTCAGAACACAAGCCCTAGTTAGAGGAAAATCAAAACTAAAGGTTAGATCGATCTGCATAGTCTAGCCATAGCAATTTTTTGCAATTAAAATCAACATGACATGGGGTTTGTAATCCCAGTATGCTTTTTTTGATGGAAGATTGCGTCGCTGGTTGCATTAATTAGCAATTGAATGGAAAATGAAAAAAGCAGGCTGTACGTATCAAAATGAAGCCAGGTGGTTGAAACAAAGGGGAAAAAACAGGCTTGGTGATGTCATTGGAAACAGATAGTGGTTTTAGAGGTGTAACAAGTAAATTGATTTTGTTTAGAAAATACGTTGGTGACTTCTTTGATTGAGAATTGATTGGATCATTTAATTTTTTATTTAAAAAATAAATAAATAAATAAATAAATAAATAAAATAGGCTGTGCGTATCAGAATGAAGCAAAGAGGTTGAAGGGGAGGGACTGAATATTATGAACTTGGTCATCTCACTGGAAATGGAAAGTTGTTTTTACGGAGCACCGCACATAAAAAAAAAAGTGAAGTTACATTCAGCCAAGTATGGTGTCCCATACTCAGAATTTGTGCTCTGCATTTAACCCATCCGAAATGCACACACACAGAGCAGTGAACACACACACACACACTGTGAGCACACACCCGGAGCAGTGGGCAGCCATTTATGCTGCGGCGCCCGGGGAGCAGTTGGGGGTTCGATGCCTTGCTCAAGGGCACCTCAGTCGTGGTATTGAAGGTGGAGAGAGAACTGTACATGCACTCCCCCCACCCACAATTCCTGCCGGCCCGGGACTCGAACTCACAACCTTTCGATTGGGAGTCCGACTCTCTAACCATTAGGCCACGACTTCCCCTTGACATGACATGCATGAAAAAAATTTTAGGCTTAAGAAATCTAGAGAAGGAATTAGTAAATTGTGTGCATGTTTTAGTACATCGAGGGAACAAATTAGTAAATTGTTATTAAAAATCTATTGATTTTTTCTTGCATGTCATGTGCAGGGCTTCATATGTTTTAGAGGTAAGCATGCTATTTCATTTTGATGAAAAAATATATAGCAGTTTTCTTAAACTGGGAACTGATTCATGAAAAAGTAGGATGCACTTTTCATCTTTCTTTTTTTGGGGGACTGGGGGGCTTGGCATTTGGTTGAAAGATTATGTTGCAGGTTTCTTTAATTGAAAAATGATTCGATCATCAAAAATAGTATTATGTACTGTACTTTTCAGAGTGAAGCCAGGTTGTTTAAGAAAAGTAGCTGAAAAATATGGGCTTGGTGATGTCATCAAAAACGGCAAGTAGTTTTAAAGGCGGAGCAAGTTATGTCATTTTGCTCAAATATTAGCTTTCTGATTTCATTAACTGGGAATTTGAATTAAGTTGGTTTACAGGTGCAACAAGTTTTTACACTTTGATTAAATATTATTATACCGAGCTTTATTTTTTATTTTATTTTATTTTATAAGAGTAACAGAAAATTGAAGAAAGCAAAAAATATCAATGACGATTTCACTTTAACATGCTTATATATATAAAAGGAAAAAAAAGGAAAAGAGTGACTCATTATTACTAGATCTGCAGTTGGATACTGGCTTGAGACCCATCCGATTAGAGAATGAAATCTCGCCACTTTAACGAAGGCACAGAGCTCGATGAGCTGAACTTCATTAGCATACTGAAAGAGACTCAGGGCATTTTGGGCAAGCACCGCCCTGCCCTAATGCCTGCCTCAGTACTAATTAGGTTTGATCAGTGAAATTGACTTTGCTGATAAGAGAGTTGTTTGACGTGCCGCCAGCCCTGACTTTGTTTTCGCTCAATTTATTATTGCATCTGTGTATTGTGGCTGCTCTCTCTGCATGTTTTTTCATGTGCCCCATGCGGCAGTTAATTGCAAACCTATTTTTCTGCCTTGTTAATGACTTTGATGTGTTTTTCAAATTCTCAGATTTTTCCCAGATATCAGAATTGATGAGTTTTCAGAGCTGTGCTTCTTGATCTGGCTTAACCCCATGTTAAGTCTGATTCAATGCAGTTGGATGTTTTTTGAAGTATTTTTCACCTGTTTGTTCATCGAGTGTGCACAAAAAAAGAGTGAAATCAAGGTTGCGTTTTTCTGTTGAAGTAAATTCATTTTTATATCTTAAGTGCACAATATCTTGTTCCTTGCAGGGATCAAATCAGCAACCTTTAAGCCTGAACCGGTTCAGAAAAAAAAAAAAAATCATTCATTGAAATTAAGGTATATTGAAATAAAATATTAGATGTTTAAAAGAGGCATTTAAAAAAGAAATACGTTTAAGTATGAGTAGTAAAATGATAAAAATAATAATTAAAAAAAAATAATAATAAAAAAAATAATAATAATTTAAACTAAAACTATATATATGACCAAACAGAAAATGATTATTTAAAATCTGAATATATAACTGTAAATTGTGAATATATAGAAATAAATCAGAATATATATTTATAAATCAGAATGTATAGATACAAATCTTTATATATAAATGTAAATCATGAGTTATAGAAGTGTAAGTTTAACTATATAAAATTAAATCTGAATATGCAGTTATACGTCTGAATATATCATGTAAATTGTGAATATGTAGTTACAATTCTTAATATATCAATGTGAATTGCAATATATAATTTTGATTATATAAATTGTCATCATATATAAATGTAAATCATAAATATATAGTTACAATTCTGAAAATGTAACCGTAATTAAAAGTCCTCAATCAATCAATCAATATTCAAAAAATGCTGAGTTTTCTTCCAGGTGTATTGTTAGTATTAAAGTACAGTAATGATTAGTTTGAATAAAAATTCAATGGATCTTTTAACAATTTTATTTAACAGCATATTTATGAAGGAAACTATTGATTAGATTGTTGGATGGAAGAGGTTGACATAAAACAGAAAGAAAAAAAAGAAGAGGTGAAGCAAAGCATTGCATTTAGCTACAAAAAAAAAAGAATTTGACTAAAAAAATAATATATAATTACATTTTATTTTATTATTTATTGCCTCTCTCTGAAAAAAAGTAACATTACTTATGTTTGGGATTTAAAAAATGAATTTTGATGAATTAAGTTTCTTAGATTTTTTGGGGCGACAAGTCACCATTTCTATGAGTTGAGCAGACCTCCCAGATATACAGTAGATGTTCACGTTTACTTGTGTTTCACACACACGTGTGTGTCACTAACCTGCTGTGGTTGTGTATTAGGAGAACAGGACTGGACTTGTGTAAAGCCGGCTGTGTTCAGGGACAGCTGTCGCAGGCTGTCAGGCCACGGGAGCAGAAGCGCCTCTCTGTCAGGCCAGTGACCTGCTGAGCGATGCTCCTAACTTCCTGAGCCAAAATACAAAGCGCTCACCCTCACCTCACTTCAGCGCTCCAATTATCCATCTGGCAGCTGCTGTACCATTCTATTCTCATTCTTCTCATTGACCCAAATATCTGTTGATATTGAAATGAATGAGATGATGTTGTTTGGTTTTCCCTTTTTTCTATATATATAAAAAGCCATGATGTCAGTTATTATTGTTAATAGCTGACAAATATAAACACACTGCATTCCCTATTAGGTATGTCATTACATTGCATAAATAAAACACAGTAAAATAATTAAGGTTCATAAATGGGTCAAATAATAATAATAATAAATATCAAAAGTCTTCTTTAAAATGTAAAAAATAATATAAAACTAATGATTGGATCGATGACAAATGAATATGTCAACAACAACGAAATAATAGAAAAATAAATATATAATAAAAATAAATAAAAACCATATATATATATATATATATATATATATATATATATATATATATATATATATATATATATATATATATATATATATATATATATATATATAATGTGTGGTAGGTGTTTAGAAATGTAATCGTTTTTAAATGTATTCAGGTGGGTTTCATTCTTCAGTGACTTTAAACATGTCAAGTGGTTTAACCTTTAAGTACATAAGCAGGTTTTCAAAGCAGATAAGTAGAAGATGATTCATTTCGGTTTGAGTTATTTTGCTCTCATTGGATTGAGCTGATTGATTTTTGAGTGAATCTGTATCTGTGCTGCTGTTGGTCACAGATGTGATGTATGTGTGTGTGTGTTTTGCTGGCAGGTGGTCACATGCATACACTCACACACGCTGTGACACTCAGATCAGCCAGATCATGAATTCACTTTCACGCAGATGTGGCTTTCCGCCCCTCTCTGTTGAAAGACTTCATGGGGAATGTTTAGCTACGTCTCAGTGTAACTGACAAGCTCAGTCTGCAGTTAACAGTGTCAGTAAACTTCATAAAGCAGCATCTATAAACCTTTTATGCCAAACAAAAAAATCCACACACAGCGGGGGAAAGACACCTGGACAAAATCACTGCAGCTTTCTACTTTTACTCTAGATTGAACATATCGCAAGAATGCCTTTCTATATCAGAAATACAATTCATGAATGACTAAATATATCATTTTATTTATCATTGAAGTTTTTTTGAACCTAATATTTTTTACAAGTGTTTGATCATACCTTTACAGATAAATAATTATATAAATAAATGTAACATGTATAATTAGATACCTAAACAATAATATCATATTGATATAATTTGATAAAAATACTAGTATATAATATAATAATTAAAGGTAATTATAGGTGTTTCATTGTAAAACAACTTAACATTGTTATTAGATTTAGATTAATCATTTTAGTTTCATTTTGCAATTATATTTAGTATATTACATATATGAATATTTATAATTAAGTAAAAATGTATCTCTCATATTCTAAGTGAACGGTGTTTTGAAAGCATATGTGGCTTTCTTAAGGAAAAGCAGGCCAGCATCCACTATATAACTGTAATATTTGATATTTGATAAAGTATTTTTGACATTCAAATTCTTCTGTTGGGCGTCACAGGCCTATTCTCCTGACCGTGTAGCTAATGTAGCTCCAGCCTTGGCTGATCCAGACAGTGTGTGTCTGAAAGAATTAAACCTTTGTGACTAATGATATTTGTTATGCTAAGGGCTCTGCTCCCTTCGGCTTTATGTGTGTGTCCCTGCGCGTGTAAATAAATATTAAAAACTACTTTAGCTTTCATCAACTCCTTAGGCTCCTGAAGACACTTATTCCATGCATAATGACTTTCCCCTCCACACGATTTACCTGTTATCTCTGTCCTCTGATGCTCATTATTAAAACCCACTTAAATCAAACGAGATTGTACCTTTGGAGTCACTGGCACTGGAAGCAGTTCGTATCCTTTTTAATTCAATCCAAACAATTTCATTGCCTTTAATTTGCTGCACTATGACTATCACAATTTCGCCAGTGGCAGCTATGGATGACCACATTAAACAGTCCTCGTCATTGGCGTCCTGCAGAAAATTCCTGGTTTATTTGTTGCGGGAATAACAACGGATCCGGATGCAATTTTATTAGACACCCAATATGCGTCATCTTTGAGTTCGCTGGAACAGAAAAAGTAATTACTGACTAAACAGAAGGAAACAAAATGTGCATCACTGTACACCCAGGGCCTTAATATGTAAGCCATGGTCACACATTCTGTTACTTTCAACAAATTCCCCTCTTCACAGTCCATCTGAGATATAATTTGGGTGGGCTGAGACTGTTTCTGCTCCGTTGCGCTACATGATATTGCTGTTCATTTTAGGCAAGAGTTCCACTTCTCTCACTTTTAAAGGAAGAAGATCGAAGATATCACTGATGGTTTTGATGATTAATTGTTAATGATTCATATACAGGGACTTTAACCTGTAAACACTGGATCTGAAAAGTGTCCATTAATCATTTGACAATTGTTAATTATCTATCTAAAGTGTTATGATATACGAAGCACAGCTCGCACAGAAACCAAGCACTTTCACATTTTCAAATGTTGGTCAACGCAACAAATCCACGTGACCAACTTGAAATATTTCGCCCTGATAAGAAAATCACATGGATTCCTCTTGAAATACACGGAATTAATCTGCCAAAATTTTCTGGACAATGTTAAAAGTGACTTTACCTTTGGGAGAATTTTTTCTTGGAAAATCGAATCTGCGTGACCAACTTGAAACCCTGGTGAAATCTTTCCCCCTCATGTGAAAACTGTAATTGTGTGGATTCCTTTTGAAAGGACTGGATTTTGTCACTGAAAATTTGTCGAACGCTAAATGCGACCACAACCTTTGCGAAATTGTCGATTATCAATAGTGTATGTATAAAGCTTCGCTTACTTCCAAGGGTTCTGATTCCTCTTGTTAATTCTGGTTTCACTCCGGTTCCATAAAGGATTCCATACTTGAAAAATTTGGAGAAAATAAATTGAAATCCATTGCGAAATTTACAAAAAGTGTCCAACTAAACACTGTCAAGTGAACAACCAGGTCACAAGTACACTGATTTAAAGGGTTAGTTCAACCAAAAATGAAAATTAGTCTGTGTTTTACTCACCCCCGAGATATCCTTGTATGTATATGAATTTCTTCTTTCAGACGAATCCAGTTTAGAGTTATATTAAAAAATTGTCCTGGCTATTCCAAGCTCTTATTGCAGTCAGTGGGTGTTAAAGTGCTTCGGTCCAAAAGACGTGACATAAAAAGCGCACATCCATAAAAAAAATAAAAATAAATGTCTCACACGGCTACTGGGGGTGAACAAAGACCTCCTGTAGTGAATCAACATGTTTTTTTTGTTTTGTTTTTTTTTGTTGCAAGAAACAATTCTAAAAACAGTTCTAAAAACAATTAGAAAAATAAACAATGATATCTTTGCAAGGCACGTTCAAATAAAGTTGAAACCAAATATTTACATACATTTCAGAAAAAAACAAACTTATTTCTTTACTGTCATAAATTAAATCAGAGTAAACTTTTTCTGTTTTAGATCAATAAATATTAACATATTTTTTGCATTTGCTAAATGTCAGAATCGAGCGAGGGGGAATTTTTATGTATTTTTTTTATCACTTTCGTCAAAGTCAGAAGTAAACATACAAGTTTAATGTGTCTTTAAACAAAAAGAAAACTCCAGATGATTCCATTCTGAGCTTAAGAACCTTCTAATTAGTTTACTTTAAATAGTTTTAATGTTATTTGATTAAATGCTATGTCTTCTGTTTTGATTGATGAAGACTGCATATGTGGACAGGTAATAGAACCTAAATTACACACTTAACTTATCTTTTTTTTTTTTTTTGCTGAATCAACTTCACTTTCATATAGAGACACACAAACAAATTGTCTATATGTTGCGAGCTCAGCCATTAACATCTCTTTGTTTTTAGCATTCAGCTAGTTACCTCCTAGTTTATGCTTACCTCGTTTAACTCCACAAGCGATAAATATTCATGAGTCCTCGCTGCCTCCGCGCACGAGGGGAAGATACTAGCAAGCAATTTCATGCATTTACAAATCAGTATTCCCCATCTAAGATGTTCATGTCTTCCAGATGGCCTCGTTTGTAGACCTTAATGTTAAATTAACACAGTCTCTATGCCATTTAGTACACTAATGTCAAATGAACTTGGTCGAAGGTGAATGTTCAGCGCTCAGGGTGAAATATGTACAGAACATCAACTTGATAAAGAGATGCTGCTCTGTTTTTTGATGATGTGATTTGACTTGCTTGGCTTGGGCGCTTGCATTGAAAATCTTTTCCATTGAGGAGCATCTTTAATAATGAGAATCTGAGAGTCAATGGTATGACTTATTTTATAATAAGTCATATTCACATATGACTTATGTGATGACTTAATGCTCTTAATTTTAAATTTATTCTCAAAATATTACTACCTTTATCTCAAAATATTATGATTTTGTGAAATTAAAAATAGTAAGGTTTTTTAGAACAAAACTAATATATATTGAAATTAAAGTAGTGTTTTTTTTATGTTATATTATTCTAAAAATATTGGTACTTTAATTTTCACTAACGTTCCAAATTATTTTACATTAAATACATTTTTAGAATAAAGTTTTAATGTTATTTGATTAAATGCTATGACTTTATTCTAAAAATATGATTATATCAATCTCATAATGTTACAAAATCATTCTCAAAATTTGACTCATCTGGTAATGCTATGTTGTAACATAGTCAAAATATTACATAATATTACTAAAGATTGTATGAGATTGAAGATTAAATCAGTAATATCTTTAGAATAAAATCATAACATCAAGAGATTAACAAAGTTATATTTTTAGAATAATTTTAAAAGTATATTCTCAAAACGTATTTTTATTTATTAACGGTATGACTTCTCAAAATATTCCAAATATATCCAGAGGATATTATTATTAAATAAATATTAAAAATATTCAATAATGCAATTATATGGGATTAAAGTAGTAATATTTTTGGAATGATAATATTAGAATTTTCTAAAGTTTGGTTTTATCAATTTATATATATATATATAAATTATATATACTTCTCAAAATTTGTGCTGATATTATAACTATGAATTATTCTCAGGATATTACTACTTTTCTTGAAATATTATGATTTTTTTCTAGCATAAAGTTGCAATTCTTTAAGTAGTAGTATTTTTACAATAATGTTATAACTTATTTTCCAAATATTACCACTTAAGCCTTACAATTTTAGATTTATTTACTTACTCTTGAGCAGAAAATCAGCGTATTAGAATGATTTCTGAAGGATCATGTGACACTGAGACATTGATTTTTAGGTGAACTATCTCTTTAAGTGCAAAAAGGCTCTCAGAAACCCAACCTAATGACAAGGCAGTGCATCATCTGACCTTAAATACACTTGTTGAAAGCAATTAAAATATTATCTTTCAAATTACTCATTGGAGTGTCTAGACACTCCTGGATTTTTTGATTTGTAATCGTTTTTGATGAAGAGTGTCCTGTCCCCTCGCACTGAGTAGAGACATTATAATGAGATATTACCACAACAAACACTCCCTTAAAGTGGCTAGATGCTTTTGTGGAGGAAAAGGCTGCAAATGAATGCAATTCTCAAGGATTCTAGAAACTAGAAACTAGAAATGATGCATGGAATCTGGAAAAAGTGTCACATAACCACCCTGCTGGAAAATCCTGCTAAACTTCAGATGGCGGATGTCTGATTAATCAAAAAGAACTGGTTTAAATGAATCAGTTGAATTATTGAGAATCGGGTTACAGTTGTCATGATAATAGTACATGTTTTTACAATATATATATATATATATATATATATATATATATATATATATATATATATATATATATATATATTAGAGATAGACAGAGAGATAGACAAATATATAGTATTTTTTTTTTTTGCTATTGATATTTTTTGCTTTTGATCAGCTCTTCTCAACAAGGGACCAGCCAAGTTTAAGAATCTGCTATGTTGTTTGATGCTTGTGATAAATTACATCACCAAAACTTGGTTCAGCTTCACCATTTAAACATTTTCATTTACTTTCTTTGATTCATGCTCAATGTCCCCCTCAATCTCTAAAGCCCCTTTCACACTGCACGTCGGACCTGGCAAATTGCCGGAACATTGCCTTCTGTGTGAAAGCAAACACGTCTCGGGATTGATTCCGGCATTGAACCCGGGTCGGGGACCTACAGTAGTAACATTGCCGGGTTCAACCCGGGACGAGCGCTGTGTGAACAAAAGCCAGATCTAATGCCGTGTTGAAGTGATGCCGCGCATCATCGTGCGACTCTTTTACCGGCTGTTTTGAAGGAAGATCAACGTTCGCGACAAAAAAATATGTGCAAACTGTAATGAAGAAGAGATCAGTTAGTTCCTCACTTTCCGCGCTGATGCCAAGGTCGTTCGCTTGCTTCAGTGAAAGTATAACGTGCCTAACGTTTTCGACTCGTACATTACACGTCACGCCCTGATGTCACGTGTCATTACGGGACCTTTACGGGTTGTGTGTGAAAGCACGCACATATAACAGTGTGAAAATGCAAAATCTAGTGACCTGGGAACAATTGCCGGAACACTTTACCCGTGTATTTGCCGGAATCGCAGTGTGAAAGGGGCTTATGGCATGCAATAAATCAGCCGAATGCTGAGTAAATACAGTGTGGTTGTTTACTCTCGATTTGACTTTTCAGCGATGTGGCACGTGCCAGTGGAGCAAATGCCGATGCCAGTGCATGACCAGAGTGGCGGGGACCTGCAGAGGGAGGCCCATCAATAAGGATGACGCATGACTCCCTTACTGACACACAACTGCTGTTTTGCCTGGAGCTGGAGTGATCTGCATGGAAGCGTGGCAGGGCCACTCCATCAAACAGCGACCCCCTGTACTGCTGATAGATGTCTCTCTTCAGGAATTCACACTCTAGCAGACAAGGCAGGTAGCAGCATGTTCCCCATATATAGCTGTGGAGAGCCGCCACTTGTTTGGGCAGGAATAGGATTTGGAAATCAGCTGGAGGTGAGAAGGTTTGATCTAGGATCAGTGAGTTCTGGCCAAATGTTTAAGGAGAAATTGGGGTTGTAATGTTTTAGAACAAAAGGGCAACCTCCAGTGACATGCTGAAGATAAGGGCCTTTCGTACAGCGGGAACCTTTTCATAGCAAAATCTGGTTCTGTGATAAGCACTAAATCGCCATCACCCGCTTATAATTGGAGCGGCATTAAATAGACAGAGCCGTAGATCACTTACCAGCTACGCAATATCGCGTTCATTATCGAAGGTGATTCATCTGGGATAATGAACGCGATATTGTGTAGCTTGTCAGTGATCTATGGCTCTGTCTATTAAATGCAGCTCCAATTATAAGCAGGTGATGGTGATTTAGCGCTAATCACGGAACCAGATTTACTGACTAGATGCGCATGATCATATCGTTAGATATATCGCCCAGCCCTATGCTTAATGTATACGAAAATGTATACGGTATAATGTATACGGTGCGAAAGGCCCTATATCCAACACAATCTAATGGCAGTTCAGAACTATTTTACGATTTGGCAAATTTGCGGTGAATTTGTATTAATTCTGTTTCTGCTTT
This sequence comes from Carassius carassius, assembly GCF_963082965.1. Taxonomy (NCBI): domain Eukaryota; kingdom Metazoa; phylum Chordata; class Actinopteri; order Cypriniformes; family Cyprinidae; genus Carassius; species Carassius carassius. Next base: position 17,358,548 of record NC_081802.1, read on the forward strand.
ATCTGCTTACACCCCACTGACCATTATGTTTACGATGGTGCTTTATAATTATATATAAGTGCATTATAATACAAATTATTTCTAAATTGACAACTCATTAAATAGTTATGTTTTCTCATGAGATTGGGTCTATTTTTGTCATTTAAATAACATGGGTTATCTTAAACCACAGTGTTTCACTTCTCTTGTGCTCGTAGAAAAGGAAGCGGCCAACAGCGGGAACTCGTGACTTATTTTTAATGGTATTCATTGAGAAAAAAATAAATAAATAATAACTGTATGGGGCTTGTTTTTATCCATCAGAAGTTGACTGAATGTTGAAAAGTGGTTGTTAAATACTATACTTTTATAAGCCCCTAACCCTGTTAAGCTTTAGTGTGCAACTAGTGTGCTCGTGTCGTTTGTGCTACAGGCACGAATGAAAACTCAAACCACGCGCTGTGGAGAAGTCTTGTGCCACTCTGTTTCTAGGAAAATGTGAATAGATTTTTTCAATGGTGGATAATAGAATTATCTAGCGACCAGAATTTCAGACTTTGTCCCTAAAGATGAACTTTTAAGCCTAAGATATGTAACAATGTACTAACATTCAATTACAACCACATAGCAACACCTAGCATTGAAAGGTCAAAGTTTATATTAAAATATATAGAATTTTCTGTAGTAAAGGTGATTCTGATATATTTTCTAAAATGTCAAAGTGATACAACTGTCTCACTGAGAAATAAATAAATAAATAAATAAATAAATAAGTAAAATATTAAAATGAAATAAATATTTATTCATTATAAAATGAAATTTTTACATTTCTTTGAAAAAGGAAAATATTTAATTATGTTTTTATAATTAGTTCATTCATAAATAAATAAATATATAAATAAATAAATGTGGTTATAGATTATGCATTAATTCATTTAGAATGATTTTTATGAATGAACTAATTAAAACAA